>NC_133874.1:6057203-6536304 GCF_044706935.1 Curcuma longa
GTTAAAATCGAACCGAATTAATCGAAAATCGAATAAACTGATTTTTTTCGAACCAACCGAACCGATCGAATTTCCCAATAAAAATCGAACAAACCGAACTGATATTTTATCGGTTAATTCGGTTTTCGACCGAATTAACCAAATTTTTTTAAATATTATAAAAATTTTACTAATAAATTAAAGATTTATACATTTAATTACTTAAAATTTATAAATTATTTTATTTATTTAATTAATTTGGTTTAACCGAATAAGAAAATTTAAAACCGAAATCGAACCGAATTAACCGATTTAAAAAAAAAATAACCGAACTTCCGAAATAACCCGAACCGAATTAAAAATTCGGTTCAGTTTGATCGGTTTATTCGGTTTAATCGAATTTTTGCTCACCCCTACTCTTCTCCCACATGCCTCGCAGACCGCGTCGACGGACCCTCCGCCGCCCCAAAGCCACCGCTTGGGACGCCGCCCGGGTGGCCGACTTGACTTCGACCCGGGCGGCCGACGACTTCGCCCGGGCGGCCGCCGACTTTGCCCGGGCGGCCGCCGACTTCGCCCTGGCAGCCGCGGACGCGGTCGACGCCGCCATAAGAGCACCGCCGCCAGCGCCTGCAGAAGAACCACCGCCGCCGCCGCCAGCAGAAGAATATAATTCCATAATTTTATTTTATTAAAATTTAAAACAAATTTATATTTATTTTAATATAATTAGTTAAAATTAATAAATATAATTTGATAATTTTATTTTAATATAATAATTTATTAAAAATAATTCATTAATTAATATAATTTGTTAATTTTTTTAAAATTTAAAATAAATTTATATATATTAATAAAATAATTATTTTAAATTCATTTAATTAATAAATATAATTCTTTAATTTTATTTTTAAATTTAAAATAAATTTAGGTAAATTATTTGGAGTTTACATAAACTATAAAAAATCTCCCTTCCCCCTCCCCTCCCCCTCCCCCTCCCCCTCTTCTCTGGGGGTGAGTATTCGGTTAAAACCGAACCGAATTAATCGAAAACCGAATAAACCGATTTTTTTCGAACCAACCGAACCGATCGAATTTTTCAATAAAAATCGAACAAACCGAACTGATATTTTATCGGTTAATTCGGTTTTCGACCGAATTAACCAAATTTTTTTAAATATTATAAAAATTTTACTAATAAATTAAAGATTTATACATTTATTTACTTAAAATTTATAAATTATTTTTTTAATTTAATTAATTCGGTTTAACCGAATAAGAAAATTTAAAACCGAAACCGAACCGAATTAACTGATTTTTTTTTAAAAAAAAATAATCGAACTTCCGAAATAACCCAACCGAATTAAAAATTCGATTCGGTTTGATCGGTTTATTCGGTTTAACCGATTTTTTGCTCACCCCTTCTCTTCTCCCCCATGCCTCGCAGACCGCGTCGACGGACCCTCCGCCGCCCCAAAGCCACCGCTAGGGGGACGCCGCCCAGGCGGCTGCGGACGCCGCCCGGGAGGCCGCCGACTTCGCCCGGGCGGCCGCCGACATCGCCCGGGCGGCCGCCGACTTCGCCCGGGCGGCCGCCGACTTCGCCCGGGCGATCGCGGGCGACTTCGCCCGGGCAATCGCCGACTTCGCCCGGGCATCGCCGACTTCGCCCGGGCAATCGCCGACTTCGCCCGGGCGGCCGCCGACTTCGCACAGGAGGCAGCCAACTTCGCTCGGGCGGCCGCCGACTTCGCCCAGGCGGCCGCGGACGTGGTCGACACCGCCATAAGAGCACCGCCGCATGCCCCTGCAGAAGAACCACCGCCGCCGCCGCCTGCAGAAGAATATAATTCCATAATTTTATTTTTTTAAATTTAAAACAAATTTATATTTATTTTAATAAAATAATTTATTAAAATAATTAGTTAAATTAATAAATATAATTTGATAATTTTATTTTAATATAATAATTTATTAAAAATAATTCATTAATAAATATAATTTGTTAATTTTTTTAAAATTTAAAATAAATTTATATATGTAAATAAAATAATTATTTTAAATTCATTTAATTAATAAATATAATTCTTTAATTTTATTTTTAAATTTAAAATAAATTTAGGTAAATTATTTGGAGTTTACATAAACTATAAAAAATCTCCCTTCCCCCTCCCCTCCCCCTCCCCCTCCCCCTCTTCTGGGGGTGAGTATTCGGTTAAAACCGAACCGAATTAATCGAAAACCGAATAAATCGATTTTTTTCGAACCAACCGAACCGATCGAATTTCCCAATAAAAATCGAACAAACCGAACTGATATTTTATCGGTTAATTCGGTTTTCGACCGAATTAACCAAATTTTTTTAAATATTATAAAAATTTTACTAATAAATTAAAGATTTATACATTTATTTACTTAAAATTTATAAATTATTTTTTAATTTAATTAATTCGGTTTAACCGAATAAGAAAATTTAAAACCGAAATCGAACCGAATTAACTGATTTTTTTAAAAAAATAACCGAACTTCCGAAATAACCCAACCGAATTAAAAATTCGATTCGGTTTGATCGGTTTATTCGGTTTAACCGATTTTTTGCTCACCCCTTCTCGTCTCCCCCATGCCTCGCAGACCGCGTCGACGGACCCTCCGCCGCCCCAAAGCCACCGCTAGGGACGCCGCCCAGGCGCCGCGGGAGGCCGCCGACTTCGCCCGGGCGGCCGCCGACATCGCCCGGGCGGCCGCCGACTTCGCCCGGGCGGCCGCCGACTTCGCCCGGGCGGTCGCCGACTTCGCCCGGGCGATCGCCGACTTCGCCCCGGACTTCGCCCGGGCAATCGCCGACTTCGCCCGGGCAATCGCCGACTTCGCCCGGGCGGCCGCCGACTTCGCACAGGAGGCAGCCAACTTCGCTCGGGCGACCGCCGACTTCGCCCAGGCGGCCGCGGACGTGGTCGACACCGCCATAAGAGCACCGCCGCATGCCCCTGCAGAAGAACCACCGCCGCCGCAGCCTGCAGAAGAATATAATTCCATAATTTTATTTTTTTAAATTTAAAACAAATTTATATTTATTTTAATAAAATAATTTATTAAAATAATTAGTTAAATTAATAAATATAATTTGATAATTTTATTTTAATATAATACTTTATTAAAAATAATTCATTAATAAATATAATTTGTTAATTTTTTTAAAATTTAAAATAAATTTATATATGTAAATAAAATAATTATTTTAAATTCATTTAATTAATAAATATAATTCTTTAATTTTATTTTTAAATTTAAAATAAATTTAGGTAAATTATTTGGAGTTTACATAAACTATAAAAAATCTCCCTTCCCCCTCCCCCTCCCCCTCTTCTCTGGGGGTGAGTATTCGGTTAAAACCGAACCGAATTAATCGAAAACCGAATAAATCGATTTTTTTCGAACCAACCGAACCGATCGAATTTCCCAATAAAAATCGAACAAACCGAACTGATATTTTATCGGTTAATTCAGTTTTCGACCGAATTAACCAAATTTTTTTAAATATTATAAAAATTTTACTAATAAATTAAAGATTTATACATTTATTTACTTAAAATTTATAAATTATTTTTTTAATTTAATTAATTCGGTTTAACCGAATAAGAAAATTTAAAACCGAAACCGAACCGAATTAACTGATTTTTTTAAAAAAATAACCGAACTTCCGAAATAACCCAACCGAATTAAAAATTCGATTCGGTTTGATCGGTTTATTCGGTTTAACCGATTTTTTGCTCACCCCTTCTCTTCTCCCCCATGCCTCGCAGACCGCGTCGACGGACCCTCCGCCGCCCCAAAGCCACCGCTACGCCGCCCAGGCCGCCGCCCGGGAGGCCGGCTTCGCGGGCGGCCGCCGCCGCCCGGGAGGCCGCCGACTTCGCCCGGGCGGCCGCCGACTTCGCCCGGGCAGCCGCCGACTTCGCTCGGGCGGTCGCCGACTTCGCCCGGGCGATCGCCGACTTCGCCCGGGCGGCCGCCGACTTCGCACAGGCGGCAGCCAACTTCGCTCGGGCGGCCGCCGACTTCGCCCAGGCGGCCGCGGACGTGGTCGACACCGCCATAAGAGCACCGCCGCATGCGCCTGCAGAAGAACCACCGCCGCCGCCGCCTGCAGAAGAATATAATTCCATAATTTTATTTTTTTAAATTTAAAACAAATTTATATTTATTTTAATAAAATAATTTATTAAAATAATTAGTTAAATTAATAAATATAATTTGATAATTTTATTTTAATATAATAATTTATTAAAAATAATTCATTAATAAATATAATTTGTTAATTTTTTTTAAAATTTAAAATAAATTTATATATGTTAATAAAATAATTATTTTAAATTCATTTAATTAATAAATATAATTCTTTAATTTTATTTTTAAATTTAAAATAAATTTAGGTAAATTATTTGGAGTTTACATAAACTATAAAAAATCTCCCTTCCCCCTCCCCTCCCCCTCCCCCTCCCCCTCCCCCTCTTCTCTGGGGGTGAGTATTCGGTTAAAACCGAACCGAATTAATCGAAAATCGAATAAACCGATTTTTTTCGAACCAACCGAACCGATCGAATTTCCCAATAAAAATCGAACAACCCGAACTGATATTTTATCGGTTAATTCAGTTTTCGACCGAATTAACCAAATTTTTTTAAATATTATAAAAATTTTACTAATAAATTAAAGATTTATACATTTATTTACTTAAAATTTATAAATTATTTTTTTAATTTAATTAATTCAGTTTAACCGAATAAGAAAATTTAAAACCGAAAAACCGAATTAACCGAATTAACTGATTTTTTTAAAAAAATAACCGAACTTCCGAAATAACCGAACCGAATTAAAAATTCGATTCGGTTTATTCGGTTTAACCGAATTTTTGCTCACCCCTTCTCTTCTCCCCCATGCCTCGCAGACCGCGTCGACGGACCCTCCGCCGCCCCAAAGCCACCGCTAGGGACGCCGCCCAGGCGGCTGCGGACGCCGCCCGGGAGGCCGCCGACTTCGCCCGGGCGGCCGCCGACTTCGCCCGAGCGACCGCTAACTTCGCCCGGGCGGCAGCCAACTTCGCCCGGGCGGCCGCCGACTTCGCCCAGGCGGCCGTGGACGCGGTCGACGCCGCCATAAGAGCACCGCCGCCTGCGCCTGCAGAAGAACCACCGCCGCCGCCGCTTGCAGAAGAATATAATTCCATAATTTTATTTTTTTAAATTTAAAACAAATTTATATTTATTTTAATAAAATAATTTATTAAAATAATTAGTTAAATTAATAAATATAATTTGATAATTTTATTTTTATATAATAATTTATTAAAAATAATTCATTAATAAATATAATTTGTTAATTTTTTTAAAATTTAAAGTAAATTTATATATATTAATAAAATAATTATTTTAAATTTATTAAATTAATAAATATAATTCTTTAATTTTATTTTTAAATTTAAAATAAATTTAGGTAAATTAGTTGGAGTTTACATAAACTATAAAAAATCTCCCTTCCTCCTCCCCTCCCCCTCCCCCTCCCCCTCCCCCTCCCCCTCTTCTCTGGGGGTGAGTATTCGGTTAAAATCGAACCGAATTAATCGAAAACCGAATAAATCGATTTTTTTCGAACCAACCGAACCGATCAAATTTCCCAATAAAAATCGAACAAACCGAACTGATATTTTATCGGTTAATTCGGTTTTCGACCGAATTAATCAAATTTTTTTAAATATTATAAAAATTTTACTAATAAATTAAAGATTTATACATTTATTTACTTAAAATTTATAAATTATTTTTTAATTTAATTAATTCGGTTAATTCGGTTTAACCGAATAAGAAAATTTAAAACCGAAACTGAACCGAATTAACTGATTTTTTTTAAAAAAAATAACCGAACTTCCGAAAAAACCGAACCGAATTAAAAATTCGATTCGGTTTGATCGGTTTATTCGGTTTAATCGAATTTTTGCTCACCCCTTCTCTTCTCCCCCATGCCTCGCAGACCGCGTTGACGGACCCTCCGCCGCCCCAATGCCACCGCTTGGGATGCCGCCCAGGCGGCTGCGGACGCCGCCCGGGAGGCCGCCGACTTCGCTTGAACGGCCGCCGACTTCGCCCAAGCGGCCGTGGACGCGGTCGACGCCGCCATAAGAGCACCACCGCCTGCGCCTGCAGAAGAACCACCGCCGTCGCCGCCTGCAGAAGAATATAATTCCATAATTTTATTTTTTTTAATTTAAAACAAATTTATATTTATTTTAATTAAATAATTTATTAAAATAATTAGTTAAATTAATAAATATAATTTGATAATTTTATTTTAATATAATAATTTATTAAAAATAGTTATTTTAATAAAATAATTCATTAATAAATATAATTTGTTAATTTTTTTAAAATTTAAAATAAATTTATATATATTAATAAAATAATTATTTTAAATTCATTAAATTAATAAATATAATTCTTTAATTTTATTTTTAATTTTAAAATAAATTTAGTTAAATTATTTGGTGCTTACAGAAACTATAAAAAATCTCCCTTCCCCCTACCCTCCCCCTCCCCCTCCCCCTCTCCCTCTTCTCTGGGGTGACTATTCGGTTAAAATCGAACCGATCCGAACCGAATTAACCGAAAATCGAATAAACCGATTTTTTTCGAACCAACCGAACCGACCGAATTTCCCAATAATAATCGAACAAATCGAACCAATATTTTATCGATTAATTCGGTTTTCGACCGAATTTTTTTAAATATTATAAAAATTTTACTAATAAATTAAAGATTTATTTATTTATTTACTTAAAATTTATAAATTATTTTTTTAATTTAATTAATTCGGTTTAACCGAATAAGAAAATTTAAAACCGAAATCGAACCGAATTTACCGATTTTTTTAAAAAAATAACCGAACTTCCGAAATAACCAAACCGAATTAAAAATTCGGTTCGGTTTGATCGGTTTAACCGAATTTTTGCTCACCCCTTCTCTTCTCCCCCATGCCTCGCAGACCGCATCGACGGACCCTCTGCCGCCCCAATGCCACTGCTTGGGACGCCGCCCAGGCGACTGCGGACGCCGCCGAGGCGGCTGCGGACGCCGCCCAGGTAGCTGCGGACGCCGCCCGGGCGGCCGCCGACTTCGCCCAGGCGGCCGCGGACGCGGTCGACGCCGCCATAAGGGCACCGCCGCCTGTGCCTGCAGAAGAACCACCGCCGCCGCCTGCAGAAGAATATAATTCCATAATTTTATTTTTATAAAATTTAAAACAAATATATATTTATTTTAATAAAATCATTTTTTAAAATAATTATTTAAATTAATAAATATAATTTGATAATTTTATTTTAATATAATAATTTATTAAAAATAATTATTTTAATAAAATAATTCATTAATAAATATAATTTGTTAATTTTTTTTAAAATTTAAAATAAATTTATATATATTAATAAAATAATTATTTTAAATTCATTAAATTAATAAATATAATTCTTTAATTTTATTTTTAAATTTATAATAAATTTAGGTAAATTATTTGGAGCGTACAGAAACTATAAAAAATCTCCCTTCCCCCTCCCCTCCCCCTCTCCCTCTTCTCTGGGGTGAGTACTCGGTTAAAATCGAACCGAACCGAATTAACTGAAAACCGAATAAACCGATTTTTTTCGAACCAACCGAACCGACCGAATTTCCCAACAAAAACCGAACAAACCGAACCGATATTTTATCGGTTAATTCGGTTTTCGACCGAATTAACCAAATTTTTTTAAATATTATAAAAATTTTACTAATAAATTAAAGATTTATACATTTATTTACTTAAAATTTATAAATTATTTTTTTAATTTAATTAATTCGGTTTATTCGGTTTAACCGAATAAGAAAATTTAAAACCGAAACCGAACCGAATTAACCGATTTTTTAAAAAAAAATAACCGAACTTCCAAAATAACCGAACCGAATTAAAAATTCGGTTCGATTTGATCGGTTTATTTGGTTTAACCGAATTTTTGCTCACCCCTACACAAAAGTACAATCACAACACTTGGAAGGGCCGAGTGCGACCCAAAAGTAAACAGGCCAATTCGAGCCCGTGAACGGCCCATTATATATTTGTTGAAAACAAAAAAACAGGGACTAAATTGGGAATATTCCCCTCAAATTGCGCACTCCTCTCTTTGCAGCCTTTGATTGTCAGAAATAAATTTCTATTAACTGAATTGATTGAAATAATACACAGGTTATAGCCATATATATAGGCAATATTTCTTAGACCGGGTCACATAGACCGGGTAATATAATACTGGGTCACATAGACCGGGTAATATATATATTAATAATATATATTAATATTCTAACACCCCCCCTCAAACTCAAGGTGGTAAAGTAGAGATCAACTTGAGTTTGCTCAATAACACATAGAAGCGACCCGGCAAGAGAGACTTGGTGAAGATATCTGCAATCTGATGTTCGGTAGACACGGACTGCAATTGCACAGTGCCAGCACTAACATGCTGCCGTACAAAATGGCAATCGATCTCGATGTGCTTAGTGCGCTCATGAAATACATCATTTCGAGAAATTTGAATGGCACTCTGACTATCACAATGAAGATCGGTGGCTGGCGGTTGAGGAATGCCAAGATCAGAGAGAAGTCGTCGAATCCAAAGAAGCTCGGAAGTAGAATCAGCAAGTGCACGATACTCTGACTCAGCGCTGGAACGAGAAACGACAGTCTGTTTCTTGCTTCGCCAGGAAACAAGGGAATCACCCAAGAAGAAACAATAACCAGTGATGGAGCGTCGGTCAGTGGGATCGCCTGCCCAATCAGCATCAGAGTAACCAGTGAGCACCAATGATGAATCAGCAGAGAAGTGAAGACCATGTAGAAGAGTGCCCTTAACATAGCGAAGAATACGTAATACAGCAGAATGATGAGCTGTACAGGGACTAGTCATGAACTGACTAACGATGTGAACTGCATGAGCTATGTCAGGACGAGTGACTGTCAGATATATCAGGGAGCCCACTAACTGGCGATAGAGTGTGGGGTCCTCAAGAGGGGCGCCATCGAGAGGAGTGAGACGACAGTTTGCCTCAAGTGGAGTTGATGCAGTCTTGCTGTCAGTCAGGCCAGCACGGGAGATGAGGTCAGAAGCATATTTTGCCTGGGATAAATAGATACCATCTGCCGTGTCGGAAATCTCAAGACCTAGAAAGTAACGCAGCTTACCAAGACTCTTCATATCAAAATGCTGATGAAGATAGGTCTGCAAATCAGATATTCCAGAGGCATCGTCTCCAGTGATCACCATATCATCAACATATAGCAATAGAATAATAATCCCGGATGAGGAGCGACGAATGAATAAAGCAGAGTCATAGGGAGAGGCGGTAAACCCATACTGAATAAGTGCTGAGCTGAACTTGGCGAACCAAGCTCGTGGTGCCTGCTTCAGACCATAAAGAGCACGACGTAACTTACATACCTTCCCCGAAATGTCTGAACCTGGCGGCGGACTCATATAAACCTCCTCAGAAAGATCTCCATGAAGAAAGGCATTCTTCACATCCAACTGGTGAAGAGACCATCGACGAGCAGCAGCAATAGCCAAAAGACAACGTAGAGAAGTCAAACGGGCAACAGGAGCAAATGTCTCTTCATAGTCAATGCCGTACTCCTGTAAGAAACCTCTGGCCACAAGACGAGCTTTGTAGCGCTCAACAGATCCATCAGAATTTGTTTTGATCTTGTACACCCATTTGCAGTTAATAGGTTTCTTGCCAGGTGGTAGATCAACGATATCCCAAGTCCCAGTCTTCTCAAGAGCCTGCAGTTCCTCAGACATAGCCTCACGCCACATTGGATCACAGTTTGCCTCACGAAAAGTCCTAGGCTCATGGTTAGATAGAATGGCAGAGAAACAATGGTAATCAAGGAGATGAGAAGGAGGACGACTTACACGGGTTGAACGTCGACCAGTGGCAGCAGGGACTTGAGATGCTTGTTCAGGAGACGCAGATGAGTCAGCTTGAGGTGACGGGGAAGCATCGACAGTGTCAACAGGAATCTGTGTGAGCTCGGGACCTGCAGAAGAAGGAGATGGATCCAAAACAAAGAAAGGGGAATCAGTTGTTGACGGGGAAGCATCGGCAGTGTCAACATGAATCTGTGTGAGCTCGGGATCTGCAGAAGAAGGAGATGGATCCAAAACAAAGAAGGGAGAATCAGTATGAAAAGGAATGCTAAACTTGGACTCAGAAGAGAACATCTTATGTTCCCAAAAGGTGACATGACGAGAAATACGAATTCGATTTGACACAGGATCCCAACAACGATAGCCTTTATGTTCTACCCCATATCCCAACAAACAACACAGACGATTCTGAGGCTCCAATTTGTTTCGTTCATGTGGGGGAAGGTGGACGAAACTGACACAGCCAAATGGACGAAGAATGGAGTAATCTGGTGGCTGACCAAAGAGTTTCTCGTAAGGAATGGCATCCTGAAGTACAGAAGAAGGCATCCGGTTGATTGTATAGACAGCAGTAAGGGCAGCTTCTCCCCAAAACCGATCAGGACACGAAGCAGAAAGGAGCATGGCACGAACAGTATCTAGAATGTGCCTATGTTTACGTTCAGCCCTACCATTTTGTTGTGAAGTGTAAGGACATGAACGTTGAACAACAGTGCCCTGGGCAGAAAGAAAATTGAGAAAGGTAGAATCATTATATTCCAAAGCATTGTCAGTGCGGAGTGTTTTAATAGGACATGAGAATTGTGTTTGAATCATTTTTGCAAAAGTGGAGTAAGTTGAGGCAAGTTCAGAACGATTTTTCAAGAAATAAATCCAAGTGAATCGAGAATAATCATCAACAAAGATTACAAAATATCGATAACCTTTGAACGTTCCAATGGGAGAGGGCCCCCAAATATCTGAGTGAACTAGGGAAAAAGGTTTATCAGCAATAGAATGATTATTTGAGAAAGAGAGTGCTGGTTGTTTGCCAAGCTTGCAATGCACACAATCAAAAGATTCAAATTTAATAGAACCAAAAAAACCTTTAGCAGCAAGAGATCGGAGGTTATGTGATGAAGCATGCCCAAGTCTGAGATGCCACTGATAGATGGAAGAAGGAGAAACGACAGCAGAGATAGAAGGAAAGAGTTGAAGGGAACAAAGCTCAAACAGGCGACCCTTCTTGCGCCCCGTCCCAAGAATCTGGCCCGTCTGCGAATCCTGAACCTGTACACCAGAAGACGTGAAAATAACAGTAAGTCCCTGCTCTACCAACTGACCAATAGAAACAAGGTTTAATGTTAAATGGGGAATGTAGTAGACATCTTGGAGAGATGGTGAAGTGGCATGACCAGTATGTGTGATTTGCATGGGGGCACCATTTGCAGTGTGAATGGGAGGCGAGGTGGCAAGAGGTTTTATAGAATGTAGCAGATTAATGTTAGAGGTCATATGGTTGCAACAAGCAGAATCTAAGAACCATTGTCGGTTACCTGATGTGGTGGCTAATGAAGAATTGGTAGATAAAACCTGAGTGAGCAGTTTATGGATATCCATAAGGGTAGGAGTAGTGGGCTGAGGCGGCTGCAAAACCTTTGTGACGGCGGCTATGGAGGAGGAAGAGCCAGCTGTAGAAGATCTGCGACTCAGTTTTGGGCAGTTCTGACGGACATGACCCTTTTTGTGGCAATAACGACACTCAATGTTGGGGCAATGAATGTAAGCATGATCAGCATTCGGACAACGACGACATCTAGCAGGCTTATCCGATCGAGCATCCTTGCAAGCATTAACACGATCCATATTGCCCAAGGGAAAGAATATAAGCCTCTGATTCAGATCTGAAAATAAAGCAGCCGCAATTAAAATCTTCGTAGAGGCCCAACTTGTAGCGGCTCAAGAAGTACTGGATGAGAGTCTTAGTTGAAAAAAGTGGAGCGCCTAATCATCTTTCATATCAAAGTAAATAGAGCTGTCCCATACAAAAGATAACCTGAGATTAAAGGAAATCTCCAAAGCCTCGAGTCTCTGTCTTCTTGGCTTTCTTAAGGTCTTCTTCTCTTATCCACAAACGAAATCAGATCCTTAAAGCAAAAAGAATCAAAATGCTGATCTTGTCATTGCTTATCACTTGGCCTCTCCAGATGACAGAGGAGGCGGACAGAACCACTAGAAGTGGATCTGTTGAGGATCGAGAAGCAGAAAACAGCGCTGATCTATGGATCGAAGCAGAAAACAGCGCTGATCCTCTTCCCTCGCCAGCGCCGTGGAGAAGCAGAGAGCTTCGGCAGCCCTTGCCGAACACAGGAAGAAGCCTTAAGCCCACCGCGTGGCGCTTCGCCTTGCCATCGAGGAGGAAGAAGGCAAAGGCGGAGGCAGTGGCTGCTGAAATCCGCGCCGCTGGTCTTCTCCCACGCAAGCAGGCGACGGCGGAGGAAAAAGGAGGCTGGAGGCGATGGCGGAGGAAAGAGGAGGCTGGTGGCCTCGAACAGGGCAAACGCGCGGATGGTGGCGGCGGCACTAGGGTAAGGGAAGAAGGTTTTCCTACCTCCTCTCAGCGGCGGCGTTGGGTAAACCTAGGATTAGGAGCGGCGGCGTTCGGGAAAACTAGGATCGCTCTGATACCATGTCAGAAATAAATCTCTATTAACTGAATGAATTGAAATAATACACAGGTTATAGCCATATATATAGGCAATATTTCTTAGACTGGGTCACATAGACCGGGTAATATAATACTGGGTCACATAGACCGGGTAATATATATATTAATAATATATATTAATATTCTAACAAAAGTAGTTTAGATAAAATTGACTTTCGACAACTTAAATTAAGAATAATAAATTTTTAAATATGAAAAAAATTGAGGAATATCTTAGAAATATGTTGTATGATTTTAATATTATAAAAATTAAGTACACAAAATAAAAAAAATTCTGAAATCTATATACGCAATTCAGTAAAAACTACCATGGGAAGAAACGCCTTACGAGCTCAGACAAACTTAAAACCTTTATGAACAGAAAAGTCCTCGATGTGCATGCTAGTGAGGAGATAAGATAGATCGATTCCACAACAAACAGTGCCCGTGATCAGTCACTGATAATTGGATAAAGAGACACTGCAAGCCAGCAGAGAAATTGAATACTGCTTTGATTGCTTTCGCCTCAAGGTCAAATTGCAGCTCAGTGACTGTTCTCTATGCTTTCATATATGTCTCCCACGTTAGATTCTCAATTAGTTTGCTGATCGCTGAATGAAACAAGGGTGAGTGAATGTATGCAGCATAGATTTAGCATAAAGGAAGAGGCACTGCAAAGGTGAATCATTATAAAGCAGAAGGAAGGAGGCTGTGCTTTATGCTGTCTTTAAGATCCATGTCAAAGAGCTGAAAAAGCTGGAAGTATCCTCTACACTCGTACATGTTATTTAATGAAAGCAAATTAGAGGTTGGATGGTGATTAAGATGTAGGCCATTATGTATTTTGTTGCTAAAGAAAAAAAGAAAACCAGGCACATGACTCTCTTTAATGCTTCCACTGCGTTGTCTTCTTTCTCTCGATCGCCTTCGTGCATTGCTCCTTGCTGCAGTGACAGCCCCAACGTCAAGAAAACTTCTGAATCTTGTTAATGCAGTCACACCAGAAATCCATGAGCCAGTCAGCAGACTGCACCGAGAAGAAGAAATTTAAGCTGAGATAAAAAAAAATAGAACGGATACAAACAAAGTGATGATCGAGGAGTGGAGAATGCAATGCTGACTTTTGTTTTCATTGTCGAGGGGATGTACTGTGCAGGATGCTTCGGCTAGAGCAGCATGTGAAGGCTACTTGGTGGGAGCAAAGCATGGCACTGCAGTGGCAGGCAAAGTACCAGTGTAAGTTGGTTGTCAGTGAGCCTTTTTTTGCTGTACACTGAACAGTAGAAACCTAAAATGGGCACATGGTGGTGGAGATGGAGAAAGAAAGATGGCTATTGCTATTTGTTAGGCAAGGAAGCAAGGAAGGCCCCCCCCTTTACCTAGCCCCATGCATGGTGTCCATCTTCTTATCCGTTTGGATTAATCCTCTGCATGTAGGATTACTGATAAGAAAACTTAGGTAATTAACTCTGAGAAAAAACATATTATCCTTGCAACCAAATCCTTAGAATACAGGCATTCTTATGCGAGATAGTGATCCCCTTCTAGCTCAGCACGTCTAGTCTACTTGGCCCCGGTCCATATAGTTCCTGTCTAGCTCCCGACTTAGCTTAGATTCTCGAGTCTCTAGTACAATTTAACCACCCGAGTCATTCCTATTATGTGATGTTCTAAGTTGCTCTCGAACACCCCATCCAACTCAGCGACCCAACTGTCATTCTTATAGCTCAACAGTCTAAGCATGGCACGCTCCATATGCAAGATAACATCCTAAACTCTGGATTTCATTTGACTTTGCTCCTCAGTCCGACTCAACATAGTGATATCTTGGATAATAATGTCACTCCAATGCATGACTTGCAACCTCAAGTAGTCAAGTTCTAAGTTTCAAAGCATGATTTTCTATAAAAGGTTGACAATGGTATGATCATGGAATATAGAATGAAAATCTAATCCTACATTGTTACTAGTTTTATTTCTTCCATGACACCTATGGTAACTAAAGCATCTCGGGATGACTCCTGGCACCCTTTGACGCGTGTTGATCTATGCAGGTCCAATCATGTCACGAGAAGAAACTTAGTCATTGATGTACAACGGCATGGTAGATTTTCCACAGCATCACTTACCTTTGTATTTGACTACTTTGTAAGTACAAACCAAAACATACAATTTTTTCTTAAGAAGAAAAAAAAATTCCATTCTTGAGCAAAGTACCTCAGGAGTTTCTGGTTTCTTTCATGTCTGCACCATTCTTGAGCATTTGGACACCTTCATAATTCATCTGCTACTAGGATGTTTTTCATATCTACTGGAGTTGCATCCATCTCAATATCTTCACTGCAACAATGAACTGTCTTTATGTTGATTCTCTGCAGTTAAGTGATCGAGCCAGAGTTATCTGTCAATTCCAGAAGATGCCAGTTGCAGTTACTGATATGTAATGTGATGTTGCTGAACTAATATTATAGAATGAATAAGCGACATGTCAAAGCTATTCAAGTAGGTGTGGATAAAACAAAAATGATAATGTCAGTTTGAGCAACGCAAACATTGGTCGAGAGCAAAAGAACAATAAACAAAAGACAATTAGTATTTGGAAGTCTAATGACATGGATTGAGTTTATAGCTATCCAGAATGGCAACTTAAAAGTAAGGATTTTGACAATTATAAACTACAAAAACGTTAGAATTTCAATGCAAGCAACGACGTGGAGTTTGGCTCTTACTTTTTATTTTGTAGAGGTGTTTTGGGACAGTTGCGGGACAAGCAGTAGATCACGCGTTTGTTGAATTGCCATTACTGAGAGCCGTGCGGACAGGTTTGCACGCATGCACCTCAACTGCTGCTCCGCTCGATCGCATGCACTTCCAGTTGAGTAGATCGAATTCCCCCGTGGCCATGGACGCTTCACTTTGCCTGTTCATTAAGAAGGAAATGCGTCACACTTTTATCGTACAAGCATCCATTTATGAACAGATCAAAAGCTTGGCCTCCAACAATGGTAGCTGAAACTTGTGCTTTCCCTGTTAGTTAGACAAAACAACAAACACCTAGGGTGCCAGTGAAGTGCTCAATATTGTGGTGTAATTTCATTCTGTTCCACGGTTAGAAAACTTGCTTCTGACTCACGATCCTCAGGCGTGCAAGCATCTACCAAGACGTGATCGAGATCGTGTATATAATGGGTTCTGTTGGTTGTGGCAAAACAACAAACACCTGTTGGGAGAGGGATTGATTGGTCATGTCGAGTGAGCTGGGGAGCATCGCGAGGAGATGGAGGCAACTCCAAGGCGAGGACGGGTGGAAGGGGCTGCTGGAGCCGTTGGACGACGACCTCCGGCGGAGCCTGGTGCTGTACGGAGAGCTGGATCAGGCGGTATACGACGGGTTCATCCAAGAGCGCAAGTCGCGTTTCGCCGGCGCGCCGCGGTACGCGCGGCGGGACTTGCTGGAGAAGTCTGCGCTGACGCAGGGGCAGGCGGGGACGTACCGCGTGACGCGGTACTTGTACGCGATGTCAGGGGAGGGGCTCCCGGAGTCGCTTATCGTGACGTCGCTGGTGCCGGGCGCGTGGACCACGGCGTCGAACTTCATGGGGTACGTGGCGGTGGCGACGGACGAGGGGGCGGCGGCGCTGGGGCGGAGGGACGTGGTGGTGGCCTGGCGGGGGACGCAGCTGCCGCTCGACTGGGTCAACAACTTGGACTGCACGATGGTGCCGGCGCCGGAGCTTCTGGGCACGAACGGACCGCGCGTACACTGCGGTTGGCTCTCCCTCTACACCTCCGCCGATCCGACGTCGCCGTACAACAAGACGAGCGCCCGACAGCAGGCAACAATAATATATTAAATTTAATTATAAATTTAATTATTTTAGATTATTTTAAATTTATATACTAAAATATCTTTATCTATTTGATAATTAATTAAAAGTAATAATTTACTACATAAAAAAAATATAAATATAGTATAAAATTTAATATAACATATTTCATTCGGTGGGTCCTATATCAATATAATGGAGTTCATATTCCATGCAATTAAGTGTGTAATATTGAATATCATACTATATTTTTTTCTATCATTTTTCATTAATTAATTTCCTTCTCTTTCTTCTTCTTTATTTTACATTCTATTTCATTTTAATTATTTTTTTACACAAATAAAATATTTCAAAAATACTACAAAACTTAAAAGGTATTTTATACCTCAATCGAAATTTATTTCATTATTATTTTAAGAGAATTATATATAAATATAAAAAATATTGATAGAAAATTAAAATAGCTCTAAAATAGAGTTAATTTTATTAGGTGCTATAAAAATAATATATCGAGATGAAATGAAAAAGATATTTTAAATAGAAAAATATAGACGAAGTATTATTTTAATATTTTTTTATATAGGTAGTGGCATTTTCGTAATTAAAGTGTGTTCTTGGTCAGGTGTTGGAGGAAGTTCGAAGGTTGGTCGACGAATACAAAGACGAGCAGATGAGCATCACCGTCACCGGGCACAGCCTCGGCGCCGCCGTCGCCACCCTCAACTCCATCGACATGGTCATAAACGGCATCAACCGCCCTTCTTCTTCCTCCTCCTCCTCCTCCTTTGCCTGTCCTGTCACTGGCTTCGTCTTCGCCTGCCCTCGCGCCGGCGACCTCCAGTTCAAACAGCTCTTCTCTCGGCAGTCGGATCTCCACCTCCTCCGCGTCCACAACACCCCTGACATCGTCCCTAACTACCCCATCCTCCCTTACGTCGACGTCGGCGACGAGTTGCGCATCAACACCCAGGCTTCCACCTACCTCAAGCAGCCCGGCGACGTCTTCGCCTGGCACAACCTCGAGTGCTACCTCCACGGCGTCGCCGGAGTTCAGAACGGGAGAAACCCGAGCTTCAAGCTGGCCATCGACCGTGACATCGCGCTGGTCAACAAGTGCACCAACGCGCTCAGGAATGACTTCCTCGTCCCCGACTCGTGGTGGGTCCACAAGAACATGTGCATGGTCAAGGAAGCCGACGGCCACTGGAAGCTGGAAGACCACGAAGAAGACGACGACCCTTAAGAAAGAAGCTAGCGGATATTAAACTAAAAGAGAACGATATTACTACATTTTCACGATCTATCTATCTGATTTCACTTTTACTTTTGCATGAACAAGCATTCGCCTCTAATTATTTTCACTTATGTCTATGCTTCTTACATATTTATCATTAAATATAGTTGAATAATGATACGGCAGATCTTTGTTGGCCTGACGTGGCGAAGTGGGTTAATGATTGATTTGACTTGGTAAAAAAGTCATTAAGTCAATAGTCAAATCATATTTGACCAAGTCAACAGTAATCTCACTCAGCCTTGAATCACGATCTCTCAGCTGCTTGACACTTTGTCTCGGCAGCTCAGTAACTAACTCGGTCACTCGGCCGTCTGACGCACTCGTCTCGGCAACTCAACAACTGACTCAGGCACTTGGGCGCTCAACTCACTCATCTCAGCTACTTAGTCACGCAAGCAACTAATTCAGCCACTTGCTCCTGGTCTCGACCGACTTAGCCACCCAGTCTTCCTCTTGATCTCGGCCAGCTCGACAGCCCATTCTGGTTCTCGGTCTCACACTGGTCTGCACGAGCCACATCACTCTACACCACTCCGACGCCACTCTCCTCTGGCACCTCCTTATTAGCGGACAGTCTAGCAGCGAGGCAATCAAGCGTGCAGACTCTATCATTGGATAGAAGTAGTTGCTAGGTTACCAGACCTGGTCCCCTAAGCCCTATCGGGTTTCTACTCTTGGCTAAAAGACAAGAAGAAGCCACATGATCAAGTCGTAGGGCGGTTGATAGATTCACTGACCTTGCTCCCTAGATGTCATGTTGTTTGCCCGCTTGTCAGTAACACGCATAACTTGTCTCCTCAGATACCGCTTGCTCCCACGTCAACCAGACAACCTCTCTTAGTGAGGATATAAATTCCTTTGCAGGTATGAAAGCTCTTTCAAATCCTCTACATTTGGAACATTATTTTCTTCTCCATTTTCCTACTTCTCTTGCTGACTTGAACGTCGGAGTGGTTCCGCCGAGATCCCAACGCCCAACTAATCCGTTCGTTCAGTTCTTTTCTTCCTCAAGTCCTTCTCGGTGGACTTAACGAAGATTGAGGTGATATATTATTAACTGATGGATTGACCGTCCACGGCATCCAGCCGGAAGAAATATTATTCAATATTCAGGCAGAGCAGGCAATGATTCAACAAAAGCAAAAGCAAAAGCAAAAGCAAAAGCAAACCTGATGCAAATGAAAATGAAGCATAATCTCATTCAAGAGTGGAACCGCATGATACCTCTGGCTCGATCGAGTCCTGTAGATTCCCAGACAACTGTTGTACAATATGTATTACACTGGCCATGTTCTGAGTTGAGTTTATAAAAAAAACACAATCCAAAAATGAATAAAGTATTACATCTTGTAAAATGAATGTTTGAATTTCCACACTGTATGATGCTGGTGGCCCTTCCTGCTATCAGGTCTCTTGCCTCGAATGATAAGAATTGATCAATGTGCACGAGAATACTATAAGAAATATGAGAAAGAAACCCAGAGGCTTAGTGCATTATACAATCTCTAATCGATGGATGCGAGAAGTCTATGTATTGTTCCCACAAATGCTTATATTTGCTGATAGCTAGTTTAAGCCAGGGCTTCATGTTCCCGTTGAAGTGTACGACAGCAGCACTGTGAATCAACCTATCATCGATTTCCCAATCGTATCCCAACCCGAGTACATGCCATCTGCGATCGAGGGGTTCGATCAACCCGTAAAATGCCAGAAGACCAGGAGCTAGAGTCCCCTTCTTCCAGAGCATATGGTCCACATTCTGATCCTGCCAATAGTGATATTTTGCAGTAACATTGGCCTTCCTCCATGCTATGAGGTCGAATATATTCATGCCGAAAGCCCACCCACATGCTTGTGGATCGAATTTTGAGCTGATGATGGAATTGGAAAAATTAAGATACTTGTAGAACCGATGGTATGCTTCGAGACAAGTCTCCACTGCTCCGATAACATTCTCATGTAATTCTACTGAGAACAAAGGGGTTAGATCCTTTTGTACCACAACATCATCATCGAGAAACACCACCTTCTCCAACTGAGGCAATATCTGTGGGATGTAGAATCGCAAGTGATTCAGCAAAGAAGCAGAATTAGGATCCTGTAATGTTGTTTCCCCAGTCTGATATTCTGCATGGATTAGCTGTTCGATAAATGGAGACGGAGAAGTATTCAACCAAACCAACTCTTTTGTGCTTCGGACTTCAACTGTACATCCTCTGAAATCATTCCTCAAAAACCAAGTAGTCATGGCCCTGTAATTGACTTCATCTGTGACTACATGAAATACAAACTGATGGGGATGTTCAGCATTTGAAACTGTGGAATTCACAACGACTGAAGTAGCCAACACATTATCAGAGAATAGACAGAAATGGTAGAGATTGTTGTCAACAAGTCGAGGCAGGTTCTTGCCATCTTCCGATGATTTTCTAATAGATGAATTTCTAAACCACTCTTCTGTGAGTTTTATGTTAAAACAATGTAGACTTTTGGGTATGGACTCTGCAGCTAATTGACCAAACTCTGCACTCTGCATGGTTGCCGCATGTACGCGTTCTTCAAGGGCATGTATATGGCTCTTTAATGTTGTTATTATAGTGCTGATGTCATAATGGTAATCTTGAGCATTGTATATAAGTTGTGCTAGCTGACTAATTATCGGATTAGCTTCTTCTAAGCTTATTGCTTTCCCTCTCTCAGCAGCTTGAGAGAGCAACCGCTGACCATTTCTTATCTGCAAGCTCAACTCCCAAGCAAGTTGAAGATTATTATGCTCCTTGGCAATGATTACATAGGCCTTGGCTAGTGTCATCTGATCAGCAAGTTGTCTGGCAAACGAAGTAACACTAAAAAGTTCCTGGGAGAGATTAAGAGTTTCATGGTGGATCTCCTTATCTGCTACAATCTTCTCCTGAGAAACGGAAAAAAAAATGAAAGGAAACTCTGAGAAGCCTAACAAAAAACTTCTATGAATATTGATAGGGGTGAAGCAAACCATTTTTTACTACAATAGATAGAGACATATTCAAGAATATTTGTATCAAATTCTGAGTTGAACAAATTAATGGCCAGATGTTTAGGGGGACACCAGTTGGAATAGAGATACTAAGAAAATTGCACAACTGTTTTCTAGACTAGGCAATTCTAGATGAAAAAAAAACAAAATAAACAAGTATAGCTCACAAAACTGTGCTAATCAAATTTGTACAAAACACATTAATGGAAGGAAGTTGATAGTAAAAAAAACAGCTTGTAATAACTGAATTGCATAATTCAACTAGTTCAACATCTAATTTAATTATACATGTCAACAAAATAGCTGCAAGGTGATTAAAAAAAAAAAACAAAAGAAACAAGTATAGCTCACAAAACTGTCATCAAATTTGCATTAATGGAAGGAATATAGTAAAAAAAAACAGCTTGGATAACTGAATTGCATAATTCAACTAGTTCAAACTAATTTAATTATACTTCCAGTGTGAGGCTAATCATACAATTTGCTCAAATAAGATACAAGTTTTGAGAGAAGATTAACGTTGGCATCCAATGAGCGAAAAGTCATATTTTTTACTACCTAAAATGCTTAAACCATCCTTGCTCCTCTCCAACTTAAACTCACTCACCCTTCTGCTTTCTACTGTCAACCTCTTTCCTAATGAATTTATTTCGATTACATATGTAAAACTTAAATTGCCAATTTCCAAACCACCTATGCATATTTCCAAACTTAAATTTGCACATATTTGACTTCTTGCCATTCTATCCAAATAAAATTCTTCGCTTAATCGACTCCAAATGATTTTATTAATATATTTTCTCATTCTGTTTCAATCACAGGGTCTAAAATTCTAGTGTTAAATTATAGAAAATTTTACATATATTGTTCTCCCTCAAACTGCTTCCTGGTGCAAGTTGGTCCGCCAGTGACCTAGCAGTTGATTCATAGTTGTACTAAGAAATTAAAATCATGCAATGTTTGCAGGCTAAAATTGGGACCTAGGAAAAGATACCTCTTTTTTTGTGCTAGAATAAATACTATGGCTATGGATTTTTTTTTAGTTTCTATATACCATATTCAAATCTATCCCAAAGAATGTTTAATCAGCATTCTCATTATGATCATCTATTGAGATCTTTCTATTGTATTCAGAGTACCATCACTCTAGAATGCTAGGAACAATGGCAGAGTGTGACTGCCATGTGAGAGATTGAAGACATAACAAAAATCATGACACCGCCTGAAGACCCAAATGCAGGAAAAAACTTAAAATATGGAACTAGAACCTACATATACACGTCCAACATCAAGGGAAAAACAAAATTAGGCAAAAGATTTTTCATATTGGACAGGAAAAACAAGAAAGATGTATACTGCAGTTAGATGCAGCATTAAGATGATATGTCAAATCACCTAAGCTTTACTGTTTAGTGTATATTACTATTGTGATTTGTCTAGCAATAAATAACCTCATCAACACGTGCAACATACCTGAAAAATCTGATACACACCTGATTTACCAAGGTAACTTTATTGTATTTGAAAAGTATCCATAGAATAAGGTTTTTGTTGTCCATAGCTGGATCTCTTAGTATATGTATGCTCTGAATCAACTCTAAAAAAGATTAACTGTTGTTTCAGTGGCTAAAATATCCAAAATGCACAATATAGGGATCTGTAGGTATCATCCACATTGACCTTTCAATAAAGGAGGAAGCTTATGTATCCTGATCCCTGGACAAAACTTTTAGCATTGACATTGACTAAATAGTTTATTAATTCACTACTGAACAATTAATAATTAATTATTATGGTAAAAAAAAAAGTCTATTAGAAACTTCTGATGCATTTGGAGGCATACTAACTATTTAGAATCCTCTACCATAAGGCTTATAGTAGGGGAAAATGTTCTATAGTTTTTCTAAAACCACCAGATAATCTCACAACAGTTTAAGCCTTTTGATCCAAGCATTAATCTTAAGGGGTCATCAATTTATATAAAATCTTGTCCCAAATATTATTATATTCACAGTACCCTATCTTAAATCTTGATCATCCATTGAATTATTGATACGTTAATGATAAGTTGTGGGTCTTTTAGCTTGAAATCTCAGGCACCCCGGTCCACTGTTCAGATTAGTCCAGCTTGATCATAAGGAGGATGTTAAACAATCCCTAGTCATTTCCTAACAAGTTAAGTGCTGAGTATGAATAACCAAATACTCAAGTAACTAAGAGCTAGAGGTCAGCTTTAAATATAGCCAATAAGTTAAGAACAGGAATCTTGTCAGCCTCTCAAATCTCAAACTAGCAATCTTTCTGAAGGAATCCTTCAATACGTATTGGACTTCTAGACATCTCACCTTCATCGGTTATTGTCGTCAGCAACATTCACAGATTCACTATCCCTCTAATTGACATTTCAATTTCAGGTGCCTTATCTTGCTTACTTAGTGATGAAAATCACAATTTGCTTTGTAATTTCTGCAGAGAAGCACAGTTTTTCCTTGATACTCAATCTTGTAACCACGTCAGTTCTTTCAAATGTATGATATTGCTACATATGCGCTTCACGGAAAGGAAAGAAAATAATAACAAAGGGGCCATTATAATGGCTTCATTTCGGTCGTCCTAGAAATTTGATGGGTTCATCCCCTAGGTTGAAGATGTAACGAACAAAAAGAAACTAATTCCCTATGAATCACAACTAACAAAATCAGGTTGAGCGACACAAAAGTGAATCATGATAAAATAGTACATATAGAAATCAAAGAGAACTACACACCCTTACATGCGGTTCAAATCCATCCTCGTGATGATGTTGAAAGAAGAAGAGAACTAAACCTGCTGCGATAGATATTCCAAGGAACAAGCAGATCCAGTACGAGAGACGCCTCCTGGATGGGCGCCGATACTCGGGCGCCCTCCGCCGCATGTCCACCCGATTCAATCAATACAAGCAACAGTAGGAAAAATTTTGAAAACAAAACGAACAAAATTACTCCTTTCAGCAGAAGCTGGAATCAGAACAGAAGGAAGCGCCGGATCAAGTCTAATCCCCAGCGGGATTAAGACCGCAAACTGGAACCAGAAAATGAAGTCCCAAACGCGTAAAAACCGGCCTTTGCCTCATTCGCCACTCCTTCGAGCCGATCAAACTCGACTGCTCCAACCAGATCTCGAGGGGGCGATGATCAAAGGCGAAATCAAATATGAAGATCCAGTGCCTCAAAACCCCGAACTTGGAGGACGATCCGTATTCATTCCTCCAGTACTCAGATCAAGATTATCAAGCCCGATGGGATCGGAAGCGTACGAAGTCTGAGACCCAGAGCATCGGGAGCGATGATGATTCCAGCTGCCCCAAAAAGGGGGTTTTAGCCTGGTCTCAATGATTGGTTTTTTCGCCGATCCGTTAGACGAATACCTAAAATTTCAGGTGCGTGCGTTAGGGATTTGGGGAGCCTCAATGGCTTCCGTTTGCAATGAAATAAATACATATACCAAAGATACGACGATGATAGCGATTGATGAGTAGTTCATCAGATATTTTTTATAAAAAAATAATCAAAATATTTCCAAATTGACTTTTATTTTTTTATTTTTTTATTTTCCATTATGGTTCTGATTTGGTGAACCTACTTTTTCACTTGAATGTATCAATCGCCAGGGACAGAGCCACGTTAGATCAGTCTTGGAATATTATAGTTCACTTTAATTTTCTAAATTATTATTATACATATAAAATTTATTAAATATTAAAATAAATAAATTAAATCATCAGCACTAAATGAAGTGTTGATTTAAAATTGAATTGGAGTTGAATTAAATTGTACAAAGAAAAAGAATATGTTAATCTAGATTGATTTAATTAAATTATGATCGAATTAAATTTAATAAATTAAGTAAATCAATTTAAAATAAATTAAAAAATTATAAAAAAATACATTTTTCGCATGCACGTAGTTTAGTTATTTTTTCTACTCTTTTTTAATAATAATATTTTTTCTTTCTCAGGCCAACAACTTATCTTTCTTCTCCTTTCTTTTATTATTTTCCAACCTCAATAATAATCTTAGTTTTTTTATCTTTTTTTTTAAATGGTTCATATATAAATAAAATAAAAGAGGTTAGACCTCTTAAATGTACAATCAAAAGATCAGCATCATAGTCTAGACAGCTCTAGCCGTTAGACACACACATATGACCCATCACATAAGAAACTGCATCAAACTCATGACCCCACCAACACCAAGACACCATAGCCTCACATGTCCCCACATCACAACACTTACATGCCCTACAAGTCATACAAAGCGTCATAGACCACAAAATCAATCTCATCTCAGGAACAGAGCCACCGACATCTTGGATACTACTATGACTTGAGATCTACATGCAAACTGATACACATGGACCTGCACCTTGCAAAAAATCCAATCAAAATCCAGGATAATGCCTTGATAACACCTTCGATTTCGTGCCTCTCATATATAGTATATCAAGCTAGAGATGCCGAGGTAGCACGCCTTAGTTTTTCGTCGTCTATTCTTATAATATCTTCCAAGAACCTGCTGCATCTCGTCAAAAGAAGTAAAATTTTGTCCAATACCAAGTCAATGCTTGACCTTGCCCCATACCTCACAAACCTTAAGGCATTCAAAAAATAAGTGGTGGTTGGTTTCTTCATGAAGTTGACATAACTCACACAATTTGTTAGGCACAGACTCCACGCGATCCTTGGTCCTCAAGCGCCCATTTGCTAACATCCACAAGATAAACCGATGTTTTGGCATAACTTCTGGCCTACACCAGACTCCAAGCTACCTCCAAACCCCGTGACATGAAAAAATAATAAGCATTAGAAACTCCTTTTTTCCCACCAACAAACCAATCTATCATAGCCATATTAGCCCTCCCCACATCATTCGATCTGTGGACAATCTTGTCTCGAATTTCAATAAGTCTTTTAATTAGAGGAGAATCCGAAAACTTTGCATTCCATGTCCAAAAATATGCATTCTTAACATAATGATGATGCACCCAATTCACCTATAGAGAATTCTTCCGAGATTGTATGTCCCAAAGTATCTTACTTAGCAAAGCTTCATTTCATGCATGGAGATCCCGAAGACCATAGCCTCCATCCTTCTTTGATAGACAAATTTTAGACCAAGAGATAGGAGGCCACTTAGAAGACCATACAAAATTTTGACAAATAACCTTGATCTTTTCAATTACCCCACTTGGAATTGGTAGCATAGATAGCCAAAAACATATCATACCTTGAAGAACTGTGCCCATCAATTCTAATCTACCGGCGTAAGATAATGTGTGCTTGGGCTACGCATTAATCTTTCGAGTGATAACATCCAAAAGTGGCCCATAATTAGCAATACGAAGCTTCTCCGCCGCTAAAGGAATGTCCAAGTACCTAAAGGGAAAGAAGCCTTCATGAAAGCCCATGATTTGAAGTAATTGATTCTTGAGAGTAGCCTCTACACCGACCATGAAAATCTATGATTTTTGCGGATTAGCTCGTAAACCCGATACCTCCCCAAAGAAAATCTATGATTTTTTATCTTTTATTATTATAGAAGATAGTCTAGATCGTCAAAAAAAAAATATAAGACTTTTTTTTTCATTTCATCTTTACAATTATTTTGTTAAACGGTACAATGTTATATTTATTATTATATAATTTATTATATACATATATATATATATTGATAATAATATATAATATATTACATTAATGCATTCATTTATTTAATAAAAAAAACATGTTTCGATTCAAATAAGCAATTAAAATGTCATTAAAGTCCCCGAGGCAATGGTGCAACGGTAGGACATCTTGGGTTGTGACCCAGGGACCCGTGGTTTGATTCTCAACTACGACGTATTTGCAAGAATTTTTTTTCAAATGGAGAATGCAATCAAAGGATGTTGGGCGTATTAGCCGCCGTATGCGCTTCTCGATTGACCCTGGTAGTTGGTGGGAAACTTCCGTGGGACCGGACCGGCCACCCCCCAGGGATTGAGTCCATGAGACTGACTGGGATTTATCATTTTTTTTTTAAATGACATTAAAGCATGTAATATTTTGGTATTTGGGAGGTACTAAAGACTTGTTTAATAGCAATTCAATGTCGAGAATGAGAATAGGAAAATATGATTATCGAAGGTAGATAAAGAGCTAATTAATGCATTAAAACAAATACAAGTATAACGAATATAAAACACTAGAAATTTCATCAACGAAAAAAAAGGAAGTCATTTAGAAAAAGCCGTACTTTTCCTCCTAAATAAGAAAGAGATCAGCAACAACAAAAACGAACGCATGAATGAACGAGTAAATGAATACATGATCTAACTTTTATCGACATTAATCAGATCATGTTTAGCAAAACCGACCAAGAGACGACTGACCAAAACGAAGAGATACCTAACAAAGTTTTACATCTCTGAATTATGTCAATATATATTGAATTGTACAAGGTGCAAACACAGTCTCAGAAAGGATTAAAGAAACTGATCGAGATGGGCACAGGGCCCGATTGTTAATCTCTTTCACCAAGCTCAGTCTCCAAAAGCTCGGATAATCGACGTGAGGGAGAGCGAAAGACGCTCTATATTCCAGGCGTTCGTGAGTAAATTACAAGGGCATTAAGGCAATACATAAGTAATTAACCGGCGTGGATGATGTCTACTGTACATAGATATGATAACTATTGCACCAGGATTTTGAGAATGTTCTTTACAGGCGAAGCATCCACGGAGGTATAACAACGCTGCTCGTCTGTGCTGCTGGGAATTGTTGTTCGCCTTCTTCCACCATTCGCTCTGCGGCTTGATATGTCCTGAAATTATAGAAATAACATTAGATTAGATGTAGATATAGAAAAGCATCATCTAATAGCTGTCCAATAAAATATCACAGAAACTCAGATATAATAGGTCCCTTATGGACGACTGCTTCTGCATTCCTACAACATCAGTATTTGTGTCACAACTACAACCAGTAAACTCAACCTTTGATCAGGGCTTTGGTCAGGCAGGGATTGGAGGTGTACTAAGGAATGACAAAGGGGGGAAGTCAGTGTCCTTGCCTTGAAGAACAGAGAGGACGGTTATAAGATGCTAGCAGGGAAGGCTGAGCGTCCAAGAGCATGCAGGAGGATGGAGGCTGGCAAGCGGAGGTGATACACCGGTCAAGGAGACTCGATGGGGGCAGCGGACTGGCTCACCGAGGAAGCTAGAGGAACTCGACGCAGCCTGATTATTGATCATCAGCTACTGATGGCAGCGAGAGGAGATAAAGATGTGGGTTCTGACGGAAATAAACTTGTTAAATATTTTTTTAATAAAAGGAAAAAAATTAAAATTAATTTTTTTTAAAAAAAAAAACTATCTTCTCTCTTTTTCTTTCTCTCCCACCAATGAACCGTCACCTCCTCCTTTCCACGTGCTGAGCTCCCCTTCCCTTTATTCTTTTCCCCCTCTCTATTTGATCCCATCTCCTTTCTCTTCACAGCGTAGTTGCTAGCTCTGCCAGCACCAAGACTGCAGCTACAGTCCTCTTCTCCTTTCTACCTTCTTTCTTTCTCTCCAGAAATCCAGCAGCAGCAAGCCTTCTTCCTTTGTTGTTCTTCTCCTCCCAACACCAACAAATCAGCAAGAGCAAGAGCTCCAGCCGTCAACAAGAAGCCATCAACAGCAGCTCTTTCCTACTCCTTCTCTAACAATCCAGCAACCTATTTTTCCAGCATAAGAACTCTCTTCTAATCTTGCTGTTTTTCCAACAAGAAGGCCAGCCACCGAGTACCAAGCAGTCGTCTTGCTGTTTTTCCAGCAAGAAGCCCAGCTGCAGCAGCAACAGCCCTCTCTCCTTCCTATTTCCAGCAAGAACAAGCAGTTTCTTTCCCTGTTCCTCTTTTCCAGCAAGCCACAGTAGCAAACATCAGCCTCTTTTGTTCCCTGTACTTCGGCCAAGGTAAGCAACTCCTCCTCCTTCCAACCAACAGCAACGAATACTGTTGCTGCTGTTTATAGCTAGCAGCAAGCGCTGCTATTCTCCGTCACTCGATGCCGGAGCCAAAGGCGAGAGCCAACAACTCTCGTGTTGCCCAAACCAAGGGGAATCATAGTTTTTTTCTTATTTTTGAATTTTTTAGTATTTTGTTTTTATATTCTATTAGTTTCGGAGATTGATATTATACCTTCTTTCCTCCTAATTTGCTAGATAAATCTGGAGCACAATTTATGCACATTTATCAACCTTTAAAATATTTATCCCTGTTAGAATTCAAACTTTGATCTCTTATTTATTTTTTAAAGTGCTTTACCACTTGCATTACACTCGTGGGAGGTGAATCTTTTAGTATTCTTGTTCAAGTTGTCATATGTGTATAACGATTAATTGAGAGTAAGGATTGATAAATGATTATTTAATAATGTTGGCATATAATTAATTAATTTGGACTAATTACGATTCGTTGTATAGGAATGATTGAAGCATTTTTATTAGTCGAAAGAACATTATAAGGTATATATTTTATTAGATTTCAATTTAAGTTGGTTATCTAGTTTATTATTCAATAGTAATGGATGCCGTTTAGGAATTGAAAATATTAGGACATAGCGGAATAATCATCTTGTGTTATTATATTATTAGATATTTATCTTGAGTTTTTAGTTATTTTAGTATTGTCTTTATAGATATGAGTTTGAATAGAGCAAATTGATTTGTTAACATTCAAAGTTTTTTTTTATGTTTATAGAGGTGAGTACATCTATTCTTTGACTTCTATATATTTGTTCTTATGCATAAATAAAAAGATAAAATAGATGATATATACTTATATATCTATTTTCAAAAATAAAATTAAAATAAATTTAAAAATGATAAAATATGTTAAAATAATTAAATTATTAAAAGATAAATAATTGATGTTACTTCATGTTTATATGTGGATTTTATATGAGAATGGAGATAGAAAGTGTTAATTTAAAAATTAAAATGAATTATTCTAAATTATTCTTCCATTCATATTTGTCTTTAGATTTGTTTAACCTTCCATACGGTTGATATTTATTATTGTTGGTATTTATAACATCATATTGTATAACTGTAGATATTTAAATGAATTAATATGCTTTATATTAAAAATTGATTTGGGTTGGTCGTTTAGACTAACCTATAAGATATGAATTCCAAATTGAACAATTGTAATAAAAAAAATTAAACATAATAAGGATGTTAAATAGAGAAAATGAAATACTAAAAAATAAAAATTCTGAGCCTAGCTACCTTTATATCAAAATACTAGCTTGATCATTCATATGTTGTGGTAGCATGTTGTTGCTCATGGTTAGTATTTATTTGCTTGTTGATACTATAGTATGGTGAGGGAGCTTTTAATACATACTTCAAATGAGATTATTATAAGGACATTAGCTGTCATAATTCACTTCCTAGTTGATTTATGAGACTTATATCATTGTTGACGTTTATATATATTGATATTTATACCATTCATTTTAGCAAAAAGGTGGAATCCACCACCCTAACGGCCTTACACGGTCGGCGCCACGACCATCTGTGAGGAGGTAAATCGAGAAGCTATAGTTGGCCACGATGGAGGAGGGCATTGCCTCGGCTTCGCCGAGATTCGACCCTTGTCCACTTCAACAACTCTGCTCCGTCGTAACTAACTCAACTATGCCCCGAGGGCGATATTTATATCATTCATGTCATTTATACATGTTGATTAAATAATGATAATTGAAAGTGATCTTAATTAATGATAAATGATAATAATAATTTAAAATTGATAGTTGCAATTCTAAATATTGATAAACATTCAAAATAAAAATAGTAGCTATATATATATATTAAAGAACTTAAAGAGAGTAATTATATATGAAGAAGATGATGTACACAATAATAACAATAATTAAGTCTTATCCCATTAGATGAGATTGACTGTAGGAATCCTTCTAAGTTATTGGACTTTATCCTATTTATGTAATTCTTATGTCTCTTCTATTATTCTGTCATCGAGTGGTACATCTCTTGATGAGTGAGAATTATACTTTCGGAGCATGACAAAATCAGTCCGCAATGGACCCGTTTCTAATCCAAAAATACTACGGGGTAACAATCAAGAGTAAGTGATTCATGCTCCATATGTAGTTTTATTATTCTTTTCACTTCATTCCTTTCCTATCATGTATCTTTCCAACCAAATAAAGTAAGCCTTTTTATTATAGCTATAATAATATAGGAATCATGATTAGTCAGTTCTAAGAATTAAAAATCTAGATTATCAAAAACAATAATAATAATAATAATAATATAGGAATTATACCCGATGGTTATGGTAGAGTTTCCTGACAGTGATAGTATGGGTAAGGGGCTTCTTTGTGCTTCAATGTGATGCTCAGTTTCATGATGTTGGGTCGAAGCCTCAGCATGATTCTTCTCATCGAGCTGTTTCAAACATAACATTTTCATTCAACTTGAGGTCCAGAAAGAAAATTTCTCAGAATAAGATCTATAAACAAGGGCACCAATTTCACAACTTACTTTTCTTTCCAAATCACTGTTTTGCGTTTGCAGTGTCTTCTTCTGCATGTAGACAAGAGGCTAATTAGAGTTATACTAAAAGGAAAGAAGGCAATATTGGTAATAAAGATGTTGCTACTGAATGGTATTGGAAGAGGTTGGGTTAGAAATCCTCCACTTTTCTCAGAAAACAGATATTGGTGATGCGATTTCCTTAAACTATACTAATAGCATTCAACATAAGTCAACTATGTATATGATTTTCCTGAATGTTCTCAATTTGTTCAAATATGCATGTTTAGTGAACCTACATGGACATCCTTCTAGGATTTAGGGAGTGGAGGGGAATCATTTCATAAATAGTGATAGGATTCAAGTGTTTAAGTTTCACCAGATTAATTCTAGAAGTAGATGGTTTTCTCCTTGAGTCACATATGGAATAAATTTACAGCATAGTTTATGCACACTCAGTGAAAGGATTGTGTTAAAAAACATAAGTCATGACATAACTTAAACTTTTGATGGAATATTGTGACCAAAACCAATTTAACCTGTAATTCCAATTTAACCTGGAATATTTCAAGGGTACAATAACAATGTAATCTATGAACTAACACTAGAATATCCTCGGAGAAGATGAAGCACTCATCTTATCATCAATACATAACTTATAAAAATGTCAATCTAAGATAAATATATAATATTAACCCGAATTGCAAGTTAATCACTTAAGTTTGCAAATTAGGTTTAGGCTCCACATTATTAAAAAGCTCAAATTGAAATCAACTTTGGAAGTCTCTAAAACGTGAATCAGAGCTTTCATTTACTTTACAAGTATTGCATGTGAACAAAAGGAACTAGGACTTGCCTTTCTTTCTAGCTCGGCAATTGCCTCAAACAACGAATTGTTCTACAAAATCAAAATCAGAAAGATTAGCGACTTGCTTTACCTGCATACTTCCATCAACTAAGGAAACAGAGCTGTCACTAAGGACACGCATTCAGATTTTCTTGAGAAAGAGTAAGATATCAGAGAGACAATATATAACTATACATTATTAGGAATTTTGACGAATAATATTTAGCACAAGGTTAACTACCTTTCTTGCTCTTATCTTTTTTAAAGCTGTATCAAGTTGTTGCTCCAGTTGCTGGAGTTCTTTTAGTGTCAGTTTGTCAAGCTGTTCCCCAGTGAGATGCCTGATGTTGAAGGGGGTTATGCATTGTAAATCTCTATGCAAACTTTGACCAAAAATGCTTGCATCTTCCAATTACACAAGTAACATGTTTTGCAACAGAAAAAGGAAAAGTGGCACATCATTTACTATAGAAATGAACCATTGGACCCAAATGCATACGCACAAAATCACAACATATTACCAACAATCACAAATCACCTTTGACATTTTTGTAGTGCCTCAATCTTTGCCTTCAGGTCCTGATATTCACCGTACCAGTTCTCCTAATAACGAGCTCAAACATGTAAAAGATGAAGAGCCATTGAAAGGAATTGCCCAATTGTGAAATGATATAAGATACCTGAGACTCACTGTCTGTTTCCATGATTGCTCTTTCAGCATAAGAGTAGCGTTGGTAGCGTTCAAGAATATTTTCCATACTGTATGAAAAAAAAAATTAAAGCAATGTTCTAAAAAATACACATCTGCGATGCCATGTGATTGGATAATCACGTAGTGTATATGGCGTATGCGTGTGCACATGCGACTGTTATTAAAAACTATTAAGCATTAATTGTGCGCATCAAAATGGTTTTTATAATTCAAGAACTTGATCGAAAAGAAAACATCTTTCTAGCATGTTTGGGTACTCATGTCACTGCTCATGCAAAAAGAAATGGATAATGCAAGTTGCATGCTCAGAATCAGATGAAGAATGTAGCTAGAGAATTACGTTATGCCCTGACACTATGACAACAAGCATAATATCGTATCAAAGAACTTGTGAACAATGAATCTTGTCCATGATTTAGAAGTTATATTGTCATAATTTGATTATTCCGTGCACTCTAAATGTGATGCATATTAAAAATATCTATTCGATAACATTATTTTTGTTTGATATAAAGTTGTGACATAAAGCACAAACTTTTAGCCGACATAGAAATGAGATATAGAAAAACCGATAAACACCAAAGATTTATGTGGAAAAGTTTCGATCAAATTGAAGCAAAAAATCATGGACAAATTGTAGAAGAATCTTATAATATAAAAATGGATTAATCAAGCTTTAGTTGGTTAGAGTTAAATTTTAATATTTGATCAATATGTTTATTGACGAAAGTTTGTTGGAAAAAGTGATTGTTGGTGCAATCGATCTTGAGTCAAATTATTAAGATTAATTAGATAAGGATGGTTGAGTGAAAAATCAAGTAGGTCAAGATTAATCGGATACTTATGGTAAAAAAGTTCAAGTCGATCATAATTGATCGAATATTTGATGGTTAAAAGTTCAACAGATAGTTGACAAGGGTGAAGTTTAAGTATGTGATAGAGAATCAGACACTTAGCATAAGAAACAAAATCCAAATATACCATAGAGGAACAAACATTTGACATGAAAAACGAAATTCAAGTGGGTTATGGAGAGTTAAACACTTAGCATGAGACATAAAATCCAAGTGAATTATGGAGGATTAGACACTTAGTATAAAACATGAAATCCAAATGGATCATGGAGGACATGACACTTAGTATGAGACGTGAAATTCAGATGAATCAAAGTTGACAAAAAATTTGACAATGAAGGAAGTTAAAACAGGTCAAGGGAGATTGGATATTTGACAGTCATGAAGTCCTAACAAATTAAGATTGATTGAATGCTAGATCGTAGTGAAATTCTTGCAAGTTAAAGTTGATCGAATGCTAGGTAAGAAAGTTCCTGCAGATCAAGGTTGACCTGATGTTAGGCAAATAAAGTTTTGATAAATTGAGATCAATCAAATATTAGATAAGGTGAGAATTCAACCTTGGAAAGATTAAAATAAGAGGTATCAGTCGACTGTTAAGTAGTAGCAACCGACTGATGATCCCTAAATCCTAAATTCGAGATTTAAGAGGGTTTAAGGAGGTTTGTTGTAGATTAGTTGGCTGCTAGGTATGAGCAATTTACTAATGACAACTGTTGCAACAAATAGATTATTTGAAACTCGACTGATCAATTCGACTAACGATGATCAATCAATTGATGGAGTGGAGTAGTTGAGTGATATCACTATTACAATGAACAGAATGTTTTGAACGTGATTATGACACTCGACCATTTGAGTATCAATTGATTGATGGTAATAATAACCGATTGATGTGGTTAATGCTGAGTTAAAAAGAGTTGTTCTACAGTTGCAATGTTCGAATTTAGTGGATCAATTAATTGATGAATACATGCAGTCGACTGCTAGATGAAAATCAATCCCAACTTGAAGGTTATAAAAGAAAGGTGTTATGGGTTGGTATACGCTGGTCAAGAAAGTCAAGACCTGGTCCGATTGGATCTGACACGTCGGACATAAGATTTGACTCCAGGGCCGACTAGCTTGGTCCCACATCCTAGCTCCATGTCTGGATTCCATGCTCAAGCTCCCTACTCTAGCCAAGTGGTCGAGCTTCAACTTGGCTCCTTGCTTGACTAACTCCGTGGTCACCCCAACACCCACCTTTGCAACCAGCTCAACTCAGAACCCAACACCCAACCCCTCTTCGAGCACAACTCCAGTTCAATACCCAACTCCGAGCTACAACTCGACCCCTGATCAACTGATTCCGTGTCCCCTCGACGTCCCACTCGACGTCCTACTCAGTACTCTACTCAGTGTTCAATCAGCTCAGTCTCTCCGAGTCCTACTTCCTTCACTCCATCACTTGACTTGTCATACCACTAGAAGGGCACGTGGAACCATAAAGTACGTGAGGGTAGCTCACCTACCTCACTAATACAGTAGGATTCATCATGGCAGGGTCTGACGCCATACCAGGCATGGGTGATGAGACCTGCACTACTTTGGCAACGATGGGATATTCTCCTTACCGAAGATGAGAAATCTCCTCTGATAGGACAGCTCCTCTGATAACTCTATATAATGACCCCGCCTCTCATGGGCGCAGGTACGCACACACGCAAACACCTAATCTGAGCTTTCTTCTCCATTTATGAGTTTTCTCCTCCATCTCCAAGCTACAGCTTGTTTTGAGCATTGGAGTGGCTGAGCTAGGGCACCCCCTGGTCTCCGTTCTCACCCTCTTCCTTCTCCTTGCAGCTTAGCGGTACGTCAGAACTTGATGTCCTTCTCCTCTCAGTTGATCGTGGATACTACGTGATTCTGTCAATGCACAAGCCAAAGGGTCGGTGACTCATCCGGAGGCGATCTCAAGCAAGAACAAAAGGTTTCATAAAGGATTTCGATGTTGGTTTTTGGGAATTTTAGAGGAGAGTATTATTACATTTCCATCTCAGGAGTCAAATTAAAGCAACTAAAAGTGCTCAAAGCAAAGTTGATTAGCGTAAACTTATTGCTTCTATTATATTCATTTCTATTTGTATCTTTTTATTTTATGTTGTTTTGTAAAGAACAGATAAGGGAATTGTAGGAGGTTTCTTTATCTCTGGAAGGTTTTCTAGATAGTAATACTATCACTAAGACAATATAAAAATTGAGTTATGTACTTGTGTTTTGTTCTATCTTTGTTTCATTTATTTTTCATTACGTATTAACACTTTGTAGACAAGCACACGTGAACAACAAACTCATCTAAATCCTGAATCATTATTCACCACATCTCCCTCTAGTAATGTTAATGGTCCCAACAAAGAGGAGAAATGGCAAAAAGGAAAGATAAAGTATCCCGGGAAAACCTTACCTCACACTTGATTCTCTCTAATACTCTCTCTCTCTTTTTCTTTGCTTTTGCACCCAATATTGGATGACACAAGATTAGATTTCAATACCTATTTATAGTCTTGAAGTGATCTTGCATTCAATGTAATCTCTCACTTTTTACAAAGTCAAAATTGAATTGTACTTCTCCATATAACTATAAAGGAATTGTGTTTTTACCCCCACAAGCTAGCGTAGATAATTCCTACAAGGGCGTTATCATCGATAGCCTAGGGTCGATTCCTAGCGGATGTCGAAGCCCCATTGGTTGCATCACCCCTTCTCCTTTATAGGTGCTACTATTGCAAAGGGTGAAGTCTCTCATGATTTCCTTCCCTTCCAGAAACTGGAGGTTACTCTGTAGGGACCGTCGAGGAGACGGATTCATCTTATGCCACCAATAAATGAATTGTGTTCTCTAAAATGACTTTTGTACTTAGTAACTTTATTAATTTCTAAATCATCAAGTATTTAAAGTTACAAAAGGGACTCTATTATCATATTTCTCCCACTTAAAGTCACCTTTGTTGTAACCCTTCCATCTTTTTTATTTTTGTCATTTTTCGTTGCTTAAGTTTCAACAAGGCTAATAGAGGATCGACACCATATAAACTTGATGGTATTGAATGACTTTATTAGTGTATATGCTAAGTTGTCTTCTGTAGTGCTGTCAAATAGGTCAACCTGTAGCGAGGCAGGTCGGTCCTCTAAAAATCCATCACATGGCGGGGCGGGTCAATCCACCATTTTGGTGGACTAAGAAATCCTCAACCCAACCCAAGGTGAGTTGAGGGTTAGGCGAGTCAACCTACGGGCCGGTTAAAATATAACAAAATAAAAAAGGTTGAAAATTTTAAGTTTGGATTGCGATTTAGGCAGATGAAGCGCATGAATCCATTGAGTTTTTCACTTGAATTTTAAATTTTGAAAAAAATATTCTCAACTCGGGAGGTCAATCCAATCATGAGTCAACCATCGTGGGTCGTGGACCTAAGCAGGTCAACCCATCTTGACCCATCTTAAAATATATTGATAAAATTTCAACTCAATCCATTTAAATTGTTTGACGGGACAAATCAACCCAACGGACCTAACTCAAATTGACGACTCTAGTCTTCTATCTGGATTTTCTAAATATCCATGCTTCCTTCTTCCACCTTCTCTCGAATAAAGTGATATTAGACTCGAATAGGCTTTGTCCTTTGATTAAATATTGGATTCTTTGCTAATTGCAAAGTACTTTGACTATCATAAAATAAAATAATTTTTTTCTAGTTTGTCTCAGCTCCTGCATTATCATTTGTGATTAGATTGTCTCTTTGTTAACTTAGGTAGCTGTAACATATTCTGCTTTGTTATAGACGTGGCCACAATAAAATATAATTTTAAAACCCAACTTTCAGCACCTTTGCTTAGAATAAACACATAACCTGTGCTGGATTTGCTTTTATCAATATCATCTATATAATCTGAGTTGACGTAACCTCTAATATTAAAATATGATCCTTCATAATATAATGCAACATTTAAGGCATCCTGACAAATCTCACGATCCTTTTTATGATATTCTAATGCTTTCCACCGAGTTTATAGCTAACGACTCTTATTGCTTGTGCAATGTTTGATCTTATACAAATCATAACAAACATTAAGCTACCCACTATTGATGCATATGGTATTCAAGACATCTTCAGCGTCTCCGCTTCAATGCAAGGACTCATACTTGAGGATAACTTGAAATTAATAAAAATAAAGGAAGAAATTGACTTACAATCTTGCATATTAAAGTATTGCAAGATTTTCTTCAAATAGTTCCTTTGGGAAAGCCAAATATTCATATAATTTCTATCTTAATGAATTTGCATCCCTAGGATCTTGTTTGTTGATTCCAAATCCTTCATTTCAAATTCCCTAGCAATGGAGTCTTCAAGTTTGCAATATGATCGTTATTAGAGTCTGCAATCAACATGTCATTAACATACAATAGTAAGATAATAAAATCATCATTATCAAATTTCTTATAATAAGCATAAAGATCTGAGCTCAATCTGTTGTATACAAAACTCATGGTAAAGGAGTCAAATCTCTTATACCAATATCTTGGTGCCTATTTGAGACCGTATAGAAATTTATTCAACCTGCAAACCAAGTTCTCTTTTCCTCTTTATTTAAAACATTTTGGTTAAAACATATAAATCTCCTCTTCAAGTTATCCTTTCACCACCAATCTTGCACAATACCACTCTACTTGGTCATTGTCATCTCTTTTAATCTAATAGACTCATCTCTTGCCAATAACTTTTCTATCATATGGTAGTGAAACAAACTTCCAAGTCTTGTTCTTATATAGGATTTCATCATTGTCTGAGGTACTTGCAATATTACCATGAGAATTAATTGCTTCCTTTTCTACATTCTTGTTGTTTTCCAACACTCTTTCTTTATGTGCCCTCTCTTGCCACATTTGTAGTGTTTGATATTCTTTTTACTTCTAGACTTGGACCTATCATGATTTTGGCATGCACTGGAACCACGCTCGTTCAATCTTTCTCTCATCATTGATAATGCCTTTGCTCACTATGAACTTGCCAACTTGTCCTTTTGCGACTATGTTCTTCCAAAACAACAGCTATAACATCCTCAAAGACTAGATAGTATGTAAGAATATTATTGGTCAAGTTGATGATGACTTGATCATAGGAATCTAGTAGACTATGAAGCAATAACTTAGCATGTTTAGTTACATATAGCTTTGAAAATAGAGTATTCAAGGTGTTGATGTGATCTGTCACTAAAGTATATTTTGACATTCAAAGATTGTAGAATTTTTTCTTTAAGAAGATCTTGTTGTCTACTGACTTAGCCTTATACAACAATGACAGAGTATCCCAAATCTTTTTTGCAATGTGTTAGAACCAGTGCGAGGTAGAAAGGAGATGAATAACTTCGATTGTTTCATCTCGATTTTGTGTTCGTCTACAAAAGCAACAATCGGGATTTAGGATTAGCACCGGTGCGAGCAAGAGAGGGGATGAATTCAAGATTTAGGATTAACAATCGATTGATACTTCCTGACAATCGATTATTACCTCTATTTGAGTTTCTTAAAGGCTAAACTCTCATTTCGTTTAATATCCAATTGACCTCAACCTACTAAGATTTTTCGTTACCCAACATCTGTTCAACATTAACTTATCAGATCTTTGTCATTACCTAGCATCAGGTTACTCTCAACCTATCAGAACTTCATCCATGTGTCAACTGTCCGATCCTTTATAATTCATTTGGACTTCACACCTTGTCAACTCCTTGTTGGAGTTTCCTCATTGTCAAATATTCAGTCTTTCATGATCCACTTGAATTTTCTTCTTGTTAATTCTCTATTGGACTTTAGACTAAGTGCCCAATCAATCGTGACACACTTGGATTTTTCTTTCACAAATCAAGTGTCGGTCAACCATGACTTACTTGGATTTTCTTTTCGCATGTCAAGTGTCCGATCAATTATAACCCACTTATACTTTCGTCATCTCTAATCAACTTTGACCTATTTAGACTTTTCTTTTCTTATCAAGTATCTAATCAACTTGACCTACTTGACTCTACTCAAAGACAAACTATTTGCTCAACCATATTTATCATGTCAAGTATCCAATCAATTTTGATCTACTTGACGTCTTATTCAACCACTTAACATATTAATCAAACATTGAAACTAAACATTGAAATCTAATTCGAGTCAACTCAAACTTAGTTAACCTGATCAACTTTGACCAGAAGTCGATTGCATCAACACAGTGTTCTTCTCCTCTACTATGTACAAGACTTCATCGACCAAACTAAAGTGGAGATTGGTCGTAGCATTGTTGTTCATTTTCTTCTTCCATTTGCTATCATCAATGATTTCCACTAGTCGCTCTCCAATTGCCTCTAAGCAATCTTCTTTTGTTAAGATTGCCTTCATCTTCAACAAAATCATTGCACCAAAACATGGTATAGATTTGGCTCCGATACCATTGTTATAAAATGGCGGCACGAAGCACACACTTTAGTAGAAATACAAATGAGACATAGGAAAAGTGATGAACACCAAAGATTTAGGTGGAAAAGCTTCAATCAAATTGAAAAAAAGAAACCACGAGTAAACTGTAGAAGAATCTCACTATATAAAAAAGGATTACAATGTCAAGGATTACATCACCTTTTCTAACTCGAGAGCAGAAATGACAAAAGAAAAAACATAGTATTTAAGAGAAATCTTGCATTTGATTCTCTCTAATACTCTCCCTCTTTTTGTTTGTTTCTGCACTCAATATTGGATGACACAAGATTAGATTTCAATACTTATTTATAGTATTGAAGTGATCTTGTTTAATGTAATCTCTCATTTTTCACAAAGTCAAAATTGAATTATACTTCTCGATGTAGCCATAAAGGAATTGTGTTTTTCAAAATGACTTTTCTACTTAGATAACTTTATCAATTTCCAAATTATTGAGTATTTAAAGTTACAAAAGTGACTTTATTATTGCATGCCCGGTATGTTTAGGGTTGTAAATGACTCAAGCCGCCCCTGGGACATGATTGAGTTGATTATTATGAGACAGACTTGCTGAATTGGATAAGGATCGAATTTCGACGAACCCGAGACAATATCTTTCCCGTAGTGGCTAACTACAGCTTCTCGATTTACTTCCTCTTAGATGGTTGCGGAGCCGACCATATGGGACCGCTGGGGTAGTGGATTTCACCTTTCTACTGAAGTAAACCACTCAAGCCGAATTTTATGGTGTTCAAATTTTTTTGATAAGGTAAACGAGCTAAGTGAAGTCAAGCTTAAAATGAATTAAGCCATTAAAATAATTGTTCAAACTTGACTTAGGATTTTTATGAGCTTTGTTCAAGCTTGACTTGAGCTTGATTGGTTAGATTTTATTTAGCTCTCAATTCAAACTTATTTGATTGTATAAAATTTTTATATTTTAAACTGTTTGATTGATTATTGAGTTTGATAATATGAATTTATTTATTCATTTTAATTTTTTTATTTATTTAACATATTGATAAAAGTTTTATTGATGAATACTGTTCATAAATTATTCACGAACTTAATTTACGAACATAGTTCAAGAATATTATTCATTGACATTAACGAGTTGAACGCATGTGTTCAAATTTATTTATTTAATTTAATAAGTTATTTAAATTTATTCATTTAATTGATTTTATGTGTATTAAACGAATATAAATACATTCTTATCAAATTTCTTTATGAATATTCAATTCATTTACAACCCTATATATGTTTCATGAAGGAAAGAACTAAGCCCCCGGGGGCATAGCTAAGTTGGAGCAGAGTTACAGAAATGGACAAGTGTTCGAATCTCAGCAAAATCGAGACAATGCCCTCATTCAACGTGATCAACTATAGCTTCTCGATTTACCTCCTCACAGATGATCTTAGGGCTGACCGTGTGGGGCCGCTGGGTGGCAGATTCCACCTTTTGCATAAATAAAGGAAAGAACTATAGTTATAAATTCAAAGTTGATCTACTTTTTTAATATAACCGTCAGAAGCTTGTGCCACATGATGTTCTCAGGAAGACAATGAAATTGCTTATAGTATGTCCTTAGTAAACAATTGAAAAATAGAAAATAGTATATGTTAGTGATTACCACAATTAAAACTCTCATATGACTATTTATCCAACATTATTTATTGTGTCAATATGACAGTGTGAATGCTATATAAAAAAAATATGATTCTCTTATATTCACATGAAAGTTTTCTTCCCCCTTGATTTAATTAGGATATATTGTCAAGACAAATATGACAAAGAACAATGTCTGTTCAAATGACTTTGTACCAATATCTCTCTAGATTAAGAAAATGGATTAACATAGCAATAGGCATATATTATTCAAACATTTGTTACGTACGTTTGATAACAAGCCTAGGTGATAGAGACTCGGCTAGGCTAGGCCAAAATACTTTATTTTAAATAAAGACAACTGATTCGATATATTATTCCCTAATTCTTTTAAATAAAGACAACTACATAGTTTGTCAGTGTTTTGACATATTTTAAATAAAAATCATTAAAAAAATGTGTTTCAAGGATAATATTTTTTTTGGTGTGTCCGTGTTGAATTATTCAATTCGTCAAGTATCACTAGCTATACATATCCTTATGTTAGATTAAGCTAAGGCCATAGGTTGTCATAGTTGTTTCATTGTAACCAAGGATGATCAACTAGCACGAGTGAATCTTAATAGACCAAACTATTTTACCTAATTCTTATTTTTGTTATTTATGTTAGATATATAAAAATAATAATCAAGTCTTATCCTACTGGATGGGATAAACTATGCTATATTTATGTTAGATATAGTCTATCCAAATTTATGAAAATTTTCAAGATAAATAAAATGCACGTAATGGATGTTTAGGCTATCCAAAATTGATGTCACCTCGTAAGGCTTCAATGTAAAGGTGTGGGAGTAGACTTCAAGCAAGCTAAGGCATCACATTGGTGGCATCCAATAACATATTTAAATTCACATGCTAAAATCTTACGTAAGGTATCCATGTTCTAGGGTATTAACGATGAATCATTAAGCTACTAGCAAACGGATGCCTTGACGTTATCCAAGTGATTCAAAACCTACAAAGGAGAGACATCTTGAACACAATGTGGGTGTGGAGTTAACCGGAATGCTCATCTCCTACAAACATATATATCTCAGCCAAATCCTAGTTACCTATTTATGTCAAAATAAAATAACAATTATTCTAGAGACTTATTTTCACAACGGAATTTCAGAAAAGATATAGGAAAGTCACCACATGCAAAGAAGTCGTCTCTAGATTTAATAGAACAAAATTGATTCAAAATAAAAGATAATACTCTTACCGCAATTAAACAAAGGTTTAAATAATCTCAAAACTCTAACAATGCAAAAGAAGAAAATAATCCTAATACAATGATAAAATTCTTTGGAGTCTTTGAAAAAATTTTAAATGATATTTTTTTAACTTAAGACTAAGTTGTTATGGGTTACATCAATAATCATTTATAGATCTCTGAACAAGTTTCGATTTGATATATTAAAGATCTCGTGGTTCAATTCAGATCAAAAGTTATGATTTTTAAAGTTCAAATCCTCCTGCATCACTACTTGGATCAAGTCTTTTTCTCAAGCCCATCTAATATCACTATATATCACTAAGCTGATCATTTAGATAGATTTACATAAAGATAGCCTTAGTCAAAATTTTAATCTTTTTTTCTTACTGCTATATTTTACATTAGACTGACTATCTAATATGTAATACCGTCAAATATTGTTCATGAGTTCAATGTGTTATATATATGTGCACGTGACCAGAAATAGAACAATTTGTAAAATTAAATAATTATTGGATATGATATGTGTAATATTTTGTATTTGTTGTCTGTTGTTGAATATCTGATATATTTGAATATGAATGCAAACTGAATTTATGCTTTATATGGCAAACCCCGCATGAATTTATGCCTTTTTTTATATCTTTGTGTGGGAGATTTTGAATCCCCTTTAATACATATTTAAAGGTACATGATTTCATATCTTCTTTTATGATGGCATTACGGACTTGCGATAGAAAAGCTACATAGTAGGTCTTCTACATTGAATTTGCGAGAGAATAATCAAGTAATTAACTACAAGAGCTTTCTAGTTTGAAACATATTTGTCACAATGATTTGATTAATCAAAAATTAATTTATAGGTGACGAAATCTTCGTCGATAGTTCTAATATTGTCACATAATTGACGGATGAGATCCACTGCGATGATTTACTGTCGCTGGAGATTGATTTTTTGTTAATGAGATTAAAATATATGTTGAAATGCTTTTCCGTATTACTAAGAGGGTCTCTTTTCAAAAAAGAAAAACGAAAAAAAGGGGAAAAAATCATCTCCAATACTAAATATATTAGAATACACAACAATTTAGAAAATAGAATCAATTTTTTTTAAACAAAGACATGAGATTTAACTATTCCTTAAGTTTATTCGATTGACTTACATGTTATTTTATTACACAGGGATTTATATTATTATGGATAAAATTATCAAGGATTTAATTGATTTTAAGTATAAATTCATATTATTGGATGTGGATTTTTACTTGTAGAATTCATTAGCTCGCATTTTGTTATTAATGATGAGTAGATAACATAATCAAACCTACTGGTATATATCAAGCGTGAGTTTTATAGGATTGAATAATTTGAGATCTTTTTTATTTTCATTAGTCAGGAGAGTACGACGTCGTCATCCCAATCCTCACAGAAGATCTACCTAGTAGGATCATCAGATTTCATGGATAACACTAAGACGATGACAATGTTGTTGCATTCAGGTCCATCGTCTTAGTGTTTATTTTCAATTACTATTATAAATTTCGATTTTAATTACTACCTATGTGCATGATTCTTATTAAGTTCATATGATTTATTAGAATTTATTTTAAAATTCATGATTAGAGATTTTACTTCATATTCTTCGCTGTTCAACTTTGTATTGATTTATCATTTTGTAGTGAAATAAGGAAACATTTTAATATGTTTTTACATGGTAACCAAAGAGGGGGAGAATTATCTATCAGATAAAACAAGTAGAGACTCTCATGTTTGGAAACATATACACATTTGAATATTTCTCACTATGTACTGTATCTAAATGACAGTACGGTATCATTCTGATCGGAAATGGATTGTAGATGGAAGAACTGTGAACTAAATAGTGTGTATTGGGAGTAGAGTCTAAAAGTTAATGAACAGAAGGAAGATGCTAAGTTCGAAAATAGACAGGATTCAGGATAGAATTAACTGCACTGGATGGACCATCCAGCGTCAATGAAATCGACTAGCTAGTACCGTACATAGCACGATGGTGAAAATAAAAGTTAAAAGAGGATTGGAGATTGAAGATTTAATGAGAAACAAAAAAAAGACAAAAAGAGGGAAAGACGAACCTTAAGAACAACGATTAGTCGTGCGTTAGCAAGCGATAGGGACGATCGATAAATTCGATCTTTATGCCCAAAAAAATGACGGCGAGAACAATATTGAACCAGAAAAATGTAAGAATACGCATAAAGGATGTAGCAAACAGATTCAAAATCGGCGAGCAGCCTGCTCACAACAACTAAATCTTTCCAATTCTAGAATCACAGCCACGCATATCCAATAGCTAGCAAAACAAAGCAGGAGACGGACAGAGGAAGGGAGGTCGAGGACTACCTGGTGTCGGAGGAGTACTCGTAGAGCTTTCCTTTGGTGGAGAACACGATCAGGGCCACCTCTGCATCGCATAGCACCGAGATCTCGTGCGCCTTCTTGAGCAGCCCCGATCGGCGCTTGGAGAACGTCACCTGCCGATTGACCTTGTTCTCGATCCGCTTCAGCTGCACCCTCCCCCTCCCCATGTCTCCCCTCGTCGTCCTTCACCGAAACCCTATCTTTTCCGATTTTTCGCCGTCTATTTTCCCCCTCTCGCTTTCATTCATCGCTTCCTTGCCATGGCGTTATTTATAGAAGGAGCGAACGGGGAGCAAGACCTTGATCGAGAGCGTACAAGGTGGTTTGGCAAAACCGGCTGGTTTGGGTAAATTCGTTGTCAATTTTTGATTGGCCAGAGCCGGTGGAGCCCGGCGTTCCGCCCTCCCATTGGCTGCCAGTCATGTGCTCTCGTGATCCAAGTGGGTCCCGCCCTTTATCAAGAAGTACGAGGAGGAACGCCCATTCGCGTACAGTGTCACAGTGTCCAAAGAATAGTTTCCAGAACTGTGGTCCGTACTGCCTCCTGCCCCCTGTGTCGCGCTGAGCTGGCAAAACTTACCAAATTCGTTATGCTCCGACCGTGCGTAGCGTAAACTTAACGCGTGCGAATTAACGGTGCGCTCGAATCTAAATAGAGTGCTTCTTCCATTTCGCATCGACTATATATATTTTTTTAAATTTCTTTTTTAGCATTTTTCTTCTTTGCAACAAATTGAGTTAAAACTCTTGTACAAATTTGTCACTCCCTTCCTATATATGATTATAGAACTATATATTAATTAAACAATCTTCCACTTTATATTATCAATTACGCTGGTAATTGAGAATTCTTATGTATATATCCTTGAATAAGACATTCATACTACCACAGTGATAGTCATCGAACTTTTGGGAGTTTGCACGCCTGAAAGGAATCACTCCGACACATAAGCTCGTACACAACTTTAGCAATTGTAAAATATTTTCCTTCCCATCCACTACAATGACCATGTGTTTCTGTTTGAGATCGTCTCCGGATGAATCATCGAACACCTGGCGGGTATGTTGACTCATCAAAACGGTACCCACGACTAGCTGAGGATGAAGGACGCCTGACGTACCACTGAGCGCTAAGCTACAAGGAGAGAGATGAGGGTGAGAACGGAGGCCAGAGGTATCTTGGCTCAGTCGTTTCAACATTCAAGTCAAATCACAGTAGAAGAGGGAAGCACGAAAATGAAGAAGTAAGAATGTTTTTGGCCGTGTGTGCGTATCTGCACCCGCGATAGGTGGGGTCGTTATATAGAATTATGAGAGAGAAAGATGTCATATTTTAATTAAAAAGAATATTCTATTAGTGAAGATTTTGTCAGAGGAGATATGTTCCATCGATGATAAGAATAATATCCCATCACCACTGCCTGTAGCAAAGGATCCTATCACCCACGCCTGATACGGTATCAGCCTATGCCATCATAAATCATGATGCATTAATAGGGCAGTGAGCTACCCCAAATATTATATCATATAACACATGTCCTTCTGCGCGACAGTCTGACAAGTTAAATGACGGAGTATCAAGAGTCAGATTCGGAGGGACTGAACTGATTGAACATTGAGTAGGACAATGAATAGAGCACAAAGTAAGGTATTGAGCAAGGAGTTGAGTTGTAGCTCAAAGTCGGATATAGAGCGAGAGTTGTGTTCGAAGAAGGGTCGGGTGTTGAGTCCCGAGCTGAAGATAGTGTTCTGTTCTGAGGCGGGTTGGTTACCAAGTCGGGCAAGGAGCTGTCGGGTGTTGAGTCCCGAGCTGAAGATAGTGTTTTGTTCTAAGGCGGGTTGGTTACCAAGTCGGGCAAGGAGCTGTCAGGTGTTGAGTAGTCCCGAGCTGAGCTAAGAGAGCGTTTTGTTCTGAGCCGAGCTGGTTGCCGAATCGGGTAAGGAGCTGAATCAGGGCTCGACCTCTTTGCTTGGGTAAGGAGCTCGAGTGCGAATTTCAAGCACAAAGTTTAAGATGTGAGACCTAACTAATCAATCCTAGAGTTAAGTCTTATGTCCAACGTGTCATTTCTCTCTCAGATCAAGTCTTGACTTGATATACCAATCACCATGCATCAATGCCAATAAATGTGAGTGATCCTTGCAGCTTGAATTTGTTTCTAGATATGTGCATTAATTATTTTTTGTTTTTTTGCTGATCGATGATCACTTCGCGAGCCTTTTCAGTCTGACTTTGTACCCGCTTAGAACGGGGATGCCACTTTTGTCATGCAGTCTGACTTCTGAGTTCTGAGTAGTTCTCCTTTACGACGACTGTGCTAGCTTCCTATCTCTGACACCTCAAACTGTTATCGTCGTCCCTAGCTAGCAAGTCTTTCTTTAATTTCCATGTGTATTTGACTGTCCTGTTCATCTACTTCGTTCCTGGTTCCAGAATCCTGCATGCTCAGATAATTCACATAATTGACAACCATTGGTCACTTAATTAGCTAGCCAGACTGTTCTTTCATGGTGGATCAAATTGTACGTACGTACCTTGAGGTTTTTTATTGCTTGCATGCTAATCGAAGACTATAATCAATTGGTGTGGCTTTGTTCAAGGAGTCCACTGTACAGTCACAATCGATGTATTAGGGTTGTCGTACATAAGTGGCATTATAATATCAATGGTAGCAGTTAGCTTAATATTATTATAATAATGTACTAATAGTCGTCGTACAATAATATAATTAACAATCACTTCATAATTGAATTAATTTTAAAGAAATTTTTATCAGCATTAATTTTTTAATATATAATAACATTAAAATATTATTTTAATATAGAACGAACGCCTTTTTAATTTTTGCCGATAAAACTATAATAATTGATTTAAGTATTATGAAATTTTACATATGTAATTGAGTAAATTGTCTTAAAAATATCATTGAGTACTTAGAATTCATTTCCTTCCCTAAGTAAAATAAACAATTCGCATATAAAAATATTTAGGAGAATAAATAAAATAATTATAAAAAATAATTTAAAAAAAAACCTAGTTTAAGTTTTCTCGGTGATTCGGAGAGAGATTTAAATCAGGGATCGTGGCCGGAGCAGTCGCTGTCTCACTCATCTTATCGTCTCTAGGTTAGAGCTTTTCGACTTTCGACGACCATGGCGTCTTCTCTTCTCGCCGCCGCCAAGCCTTTCCTCCACCCCCCTTACTCTCGCACTTCTCCTCCATCTCTTCGCGTAGGTGGCTCCTCCCTCCACTGGAGCCTTCCTTCCTCACGGAGGAGCGGTGCCGCGCTTGGTATCCGCGCCGTTAAATGGGAACCCTCGAAGGTCTGTTTCTGCCCCTCTCCCTCTTTAATCGATTTTCCGCGTCGGAAACTCACTTCCTTTATGATTTTCCCTCGATTTCAGGTGGCCCCGCAAGCGGATCGGGTCCTCATTCGTCTCGAGGAGCTTCCTGAGGTTTTCCTCTTTCTTCGTTTCTGTGGTTTATATTTATGTACCCGTTGTTTAAGCTACTACAAGCTCTGGCTTCATCGTTTTCTATGGTGATAATTTGTGTTCTTAATTTTGCCCTGTATCGAAGATGAAGATTGAACTTTAGATAGGGATGTGGAAGGTAGTTTTAACAAGAACTGCAATTTAATCTGAAACCCTTGGTATGAACTCGAAAGTTGTGTCTTCTTTCAGAATATTTCTACCAACATCCCGATTTGATTATGTTGACGGACGCATAATTGTCAGAATTGCCTCTTTTTAATGTCTAGTTTTGAATAAGTATATACAAAATTACGTTGTTCTAGGGTATAGTTGTTAGCTCGTGCCATAGGAATGGGAAATTTAGGAGGAAGAGAAAGCACCTGTCAAATTTCTTCTGTATATTCAACAAGATGCTAAGTTTGTTACTCGGTGCAATTATTTTTTCTTCATGCTAATTGGTAAAGTTCTTGATCAGAAATCTTCTGGAGGCGTATTACTTCCAAAGTCAGCTGTTAAATTTGAACGTTATTTAATGGGCGAGGTAAGAAACAGTAAATTCATCTACTTATGTTACTTATCTTAGCCAACAAGTGACTATCCTCTAAGATGCAATGCTCTTAACAGATACTGTCGGTTGGTTCTGATGTCACTGAGGTCGAAGCTGGGAAGAAGGTACTTTTTAGTACATTTATTATGCTTATTCAAATCCAATATTTGTGATGCTCAAATTCATAAGAGCACGAAGTAACTGTTGATGAAGATAAATGTCGTATTTTCTATCACTGAGTTTAATTTATATTGTTGTAGGCAAGTTCCTTAGATATAATATTGTGGATAAGCTTGGCTATAAAAAAAAAATTCTCCTTTCTTGCCAACTTAGTATTAGTTTTCCAACTTGAGCATGTTTTCTCTAGATCATTATTATTTTTACTTAGCTAGCATTGTGTTTGACTTTGCCCTTTGCATTTATATGACCTGAAAGAAAAGAAGTTGCAAATCATATGATTATTGCTTATACAATATCATTCGTTTGAATAAAGTGACATATCATGCTCAAAGTCTTATAGTGGTTGTATACAAAAACAGTGAGTTTCTGCCTTTAATTCTCTACCAATCTCCTTAAGCATCAAATCAATAGTGTGGGCTGCACATGACACCAAAATAAAAATATGTGTGGGCGCTCCTCTTTCATTAATCTCTTAGCTGCTGAATTTACTGCAACATTATTTGTCATGATCTACACCTTCCCTAATCTTCTTTATGTAATTGACCATGCGGGAGTTCAAATATGCATCAATGGACTTTAAAAAACTTTTACCTAATTCACAATTTACACTCAAATTCATAATGCTTCCATTCTTCTTATCTGTCAACAAATTGGTTATAAAAGTATAATCAGGTCTCTTCCAAGCATTCATAAGAGCTTGCAAATCTTTTTTAATCTGTCACTTCTTCTTTTTTACATAAAGGTTTACCTAGTTTATAAGGAGTTGGATCTTTGCAACCCAGAGTATATTCTTGCCTCTCATATTGTGGAGAGGCTATATGAAATGGAATGTCTGCCTCATAGAACCACTTAGTAAGATAGTGGTTAACTTTCTGCCTTGGCAAATTTATATTTGATGCTTTTTTGCCTGAATGAGCAATTGTGATGCCATGGCTATTCTAAATTGCTACTGTTGAATAGATTGATTGATCACTTACTTTGCTTTTTATTGCTCACTTCTTGGATTTGTTCATCTCTTTGCACAGAAATATTAGCATTTGCTCTTTCTTCTTTAAGCAACTTTGCCTTGTTATTCATCTTTTTCTTTTTTCTCTTCCTGCTGACTCCATGCATTTAAGGATCACTTTTTTAGCTGCAGATGCTATCTTTTGGCACCCCAAACATTACCTTGAATATGAACCACTGTTGCTTAAATTTGTAGAATCCTTGGCTCTTCTTCACTGTTGGAAATTCTCTCTCCTTATTCTTCTTTCCTGCTTGTCTGACAGCGCCTCTTTCATTTGCAGGTTCTTTTTTCGGATATTAATGCATATGAGGTATGTGGTATCATCACACACTGTAACTTTTTGTTGTATGATTTGAGATCTTCTTGATGCCATATAGACTTACTGTTACCGGAAATGCTATTAGTATGAATGAAGCTATCATAACTTCTACTTAGAGGGTTAAATTTTTTTTTTACATTTCACGTTACCTCACTTTTTTAATTATAATTAATTCAACTTATTTGCTTACAGATTGTCAGTCATCTTTAAATATATATATTCTCTTATTTCATTATTTCACTCATTGAAATCATTTTCTGAAATGAAAAGTAGACTTTGACTAGAGAAACATTATATTAAGTGTGCTTTCCTTGGTCGTGTATCCCTCTAATTTAGTTATTAAGAAGGTAAGAAATCAAATTGTGTGGGGAGAGTTCTTGATCTGAACTGAGCTAATATAAATGTAATGTAGCACTTTGGTGCAAATCATTTGAATTAGTTTGGCAAGTCAAGAATCTTGAGCCACATCTAGTGCTTTATCTGACATTCTTAACCATAAGAGGAACTTAGTCCTGTTATAATTCTCTATACAGGTGGACTTGGGAACGGAGGCCAAACACTGTTTTTGTAAATCTGGTGATCTGCTAGCTGTTGTCGAATAGATTGATTTCTACTTTTTTTTTTTTTTGCATGTTTATGATATCATTCAGCGAGTCCATTAGCAGCTTACACTGTTTAAAACCAATTATTTTGGATACTCATCTACTTAGACATCAATGCTAATATGCTGGATGATGAGTTCATTTCTTTTTGTATCGTGTTTTATGGATTGTTTTTTTTTATGATTATTGGAAGGAGTCGTGTGACTTCAGAAAATTAACAAAAATATATTAAAACATAAAATTTACTTTTTCGATGGATAATGAGGCGATTAAAATTTTAGCATGTTTTGAATGCGAAAATTATTCTTATTATCCGGTCATGCGGTGGAAAATTGGAATCTGCATTATGAACAAATGGAAGTCGTCCTGGATGTCGATATTATTGTTATTGATAAGGATAATGAGGGTAATTATATTCTTACTTCTGTTGTGTTAAGTTCACTTAATGGACTTGGAAATTGGTAAACATTTGTTTAAAATAATAATTTTATTTATTTACTAAAAATAAAGGTTAAAAAGGGGCAATAAATATTTATGATTCTATAACATGGTTAAATTTATTAAAGATGATAATTTTTAACAATTTGGTATAATTAATAAAATATTAAAAATAAAAAAGATGGATTTGGGACACATTTGGCTACAAAACTTGTCTTTGGGGTTGATACCGGTTGAAATGGATATCTTCTGATTCGAATGTTAGTTATACGATGTTGAGGCTTGAATCAACTTGTTTTTGTACCACGGGCTTGCTCACATGGTTAGCGCAGGGCAGTTGCTTACAATGAGGCGATGGGTTCGATCCCTCCCCTGCGCTAGCCATGATGAGAAAGAGCATCGCTTGAACGATAGCTACTTCGTCGTCTTTTAACCTATCATGCGAAATCATTTGGGGCCAAAACTTGTCTTTGGGGTTGATACCGGTTGAAATGGATATCTTCTGATTCGAATGTTGGTTATACAATTGAATCAACTTGTTTTGGCTGATTGAATAATTGTTGGTTTAAAGATTTGAACCTATGGAATAGTCACTTTAATGGTGCTAGCTCCATGTTCATTCTGATAAAAACACTAGCCTTGGGCTCCCCCTAGATATATATCATGCACCAAGGAAAAGTTCTTTTCATAAATTACGGAGAAAGTTAGAGAAAAGCGTATCAGCTAGATATAATCAAATCCAATCAATAATTTTATATATCCTAGCTAGATTTCATCAGGATATATGGTCTACCTTAAATCAAAAGATGGTTGGACTAGGCACATGGTAATTGGCTAGCCATGTGTAGCCTAAACTTCGAACCTAGCGAGAACTCGGGCCTGGAGGAATCGATCCGACCAATAGGCAGTCAACATTCCTACTAGCTCGATCGAGATGCCAGCTAGAAAATTAACAGAAGGTACACACTTGGGAGATGTGCCTTCCCTCCTGTCCTCAGGACGTTTGTGCTGGCCACATTCACCTCACCAGCTAGCTAGCTAGCTCATGGGAACCAGTGAATTAAAGGGCAGGCATGCAATGTATATTTTAAGCCCAACCCCGTCCTTTGTAGGAGGGATATCCAACAGCAGCCAAGGGGACGATGCATGCATGAACTTGCATGTGACCTATCGAGGGATCGACCAAAAGCCACGCTCGATTCCTTTTTTTTTCCTTCTTCCCTTTATCCTTCCATGTGCGAGAGCCATGCCGCACAACGAAGGCGACATGACAGGTAGCTAGCGAGAATGGGGAAGAGGAAGAGGAAGAGATCGAGCTTGCTGTGGATAACACATGAACGTGGAAAAGCAGGGGACACAGGGGTGGTCTCTGTTGCTTTGTCCATATGCGTGCGTGTTAATTGCGACGTACGTGAAAATTGGAAAGCCACGAGACAAGCGAAGGTGCGTGTGTCTGCCACCTGCAAAGGAGGGAGTGGAGTCTTCATCCTTCTCCGCACAGATAAAAAAAAAAAGAAGAAGGGATTTCAGCTAGGTCAAGTATTACTGAAGGATATTGTAGTAGATTAGTAAGCAAGTGTGATGGATGGATCGCCCAATAAATGTGGCACCAATTTTACGGCGTCTTTAAGGACATTGATGTTGCAACAGCTGTGTTCGATCTGATGCTAGAAATGCAGGATGGGTAACCAGGAATGAAGTGAGCGTGCTGCATGCATGTTAGTTGTGGTCCCTGATTAACACAATGATATTTTAGTTGTGTTTTTTTTTCTTTTTGTGTGTGCTTTCCAGATTTAAGGTGAGTAAGATGAGGATTAATGGTGTTTGTTGAGCCATTTTAAGTTGTCTTTAGATAGGACGGTCCCCTCTGTGAAACTGTTGAGTTCAATGTTCCAACTTGCAATGGTACGTACGTCGTCGTTCTATAATTAGTTTCCTTAACTGCTTCCTTTGGACTGTGGTTAGAAATCATGCATGTGCCAGCTTGGAGTTCATTTCGGCTCCAGTTAGCTGGCTGGCTGCATGGTGCTAATTGCTGTAGGAAATTTCCTCAATCTAATTGATTTTTTTTTTTTTTTTTGATAATTTAGATATCCATGCTTCGAACTTCAAGGAATTCTGTGTTAATACGGATGGAATCAAAATATCTTCACAATGATATGATATTGAAACCTCGTACCAGTAGTGATAATTGGGCCCGAACTCTCCCTACTAAGAGCCTCCCTATCATTATCACCATTGTTCGGGTCCGAACTCTTCCTACTGAGAGCCTCCCTACCATTATCTCCATTGTTCTCCATTGTCCGGGTTTGAATTCCTCCTACTGAGAGTCTCTCTACCATTATCCTCATTGTTCGAGTCCGAGTCCGAACTCCCCCTACTGAGAGTCTCTCTACCATTTTCTCCATTGTTCTCCATTGTCCGGGTTCGAATTCCTCCTACTGAGAGTCTCTCTACCATTATCCTCATTGTTCGAGTCCGAGTCCGAACTCCCCTACTGAGAGTCTCTCTACCATTATCCTCATTGTCCGAGTCCGAACTCCCCCTACTGAAAGTCCCTTACCATTATCTCCATTGTTCGGGTCCGAACTCCCCTTACTGAGAGCCTCTCTACCATTATCCTCATTGTCCGTGTCCGAACTCCCCCTACTGAGAGCCCCCTACTCTACTGAGAGCCTCTCTACCATTATCCTTATTGTCCGAGTCTGAACTCCCCCTATTGAGAGCCCCCCTATCATTATCCCCATGTCCAGGTCTGAACTCCCCCTATTGAGAGCCCCCCTATCATTATCTCCATTGTCCGAGTCTGAACTCCCCCTACTGAGAGCCCCCTATCATTATCCCCATTGTCTGGGCCTGAACTCTCCCTACTGAGAGCCCCCTATCATTATCCCCATTGTCCGGGTCTAAACTCTCCCTACTAAGAGCCCCCCTATCATTATCCCCATTGTCCGGGTCTGAACTCCCCTAACTGAGAGTTTTATCATTATCCCCAAAAAGGTCTCATATCAATATAGAAATATTTTCCATCTTATAAATTCATAATTTTTTAAATATATTTTAATGTAAGACTTTGATTGTATTCCAATATTCTGAAAGTGAACGATCTTCTCTCGGTCTACCGGATAAATCTGAAAGTACAAGCAATTCTTTGATCAATGGTCAACGTCACAGATTTTTTTGTTCCATCAAAATTGATTCACCTACATCATCATCCGTCTTCAGCCATGCCAACCATCGTATTGTTGATTGACAATGATTGATCAATTTGTTAGGCATCGTTCATTCATCAACTCTCATCATTTACAAGCCCTCAATCATTGCTTCCCCTTGTCATCTTAGCCAAGGGAGATAATATTTTATTCCTTCTTCCTCTCTTCTTGTCAAAGATCATAATTGCATTTGCATCAATGTCTCCCTCCACCTTTCTCCTCTCCCTCACCTTTCTCCTCATTTCTTCCAAATAAACATATATAGCTTTTGAAGGATTGGTGGAATGAGATGAAATGAGAGTTGGAAGTGTGATCCAATCAAGTTAGTTGAATTGATCATGATAGGCGGATAAGCCGAGCTCATCAAGTTGGCCAAATCAACAAGATTAGCTAGAATGAATAAATTGGATAATCAAGAACTTTGACTAAGAACACAACCCCCAAGTTTGTTCACTTAAAAATTGAATGCACAAAGTATGGTACCACACAACAGAGTGTAAATTTCGTAGATATCCCTCTCCTAATCTTCCTTGTCTTTGTCTCTCGGGAAGCTTGAGAGCGATCGAACAAAGGTAGTCGAGTGTATCGGGTAGTCATGGTAGTGGTAAGCGAGTGTAGTCTAGCCTTGTGCCCCTGTTTACTTCGGAGCATGGATGATACAAAGGATGGTTTACACATGAATCAATATATTTTCCTTTGTTTATTTACAAAAATATAGACATAAGGATTTTAAATTCATTCAAAGATCAAATTTAGAGTGTTTTCTCATCCATCCATCCAAAAATGGACGGAACTAACTTTCCATCTATTCTTCTTGCTTCTAGCTTACTCAACAACTAGCAACACATTTTGCATCTTGATGATGGCGGGCCGCAAATCAACCGTGGCCTTGTCCATCGCACCATGAGGTCTCGGGGGAGGAGTGAGGTCATAGTCATGGCACTCGCGACCTTGCCTTGCGACCTCATTGTTGGCGCAATCAATCTATAGGGTTTTGATATTTATTTGATAATATATTTAATGTAGTCTGGTCACTTTTGGTGCAAGTGAGAAGTCTAGTCAAGTTAAGATTGAACGGATGGTAACAAGGGCAAAAGTTCAGTGATGTCAAGGTTGATCAGATGTTGATAAGGGAAAAGTCCAAGTAGATTAACGGTGATCGAATGCTTGACGAGGAAAAACTCTAAGGTAATAAACCTTGGTAGTAAGAAGTCTTGGAAGAGTAAACTTCAAGTAAGAAAAAAATCGTAAAGGAGTAAACCTTAAGTAGTAAAAAATCTTGGAGTAGTGAACTTCAAACAAGAGGAAAATTCTAAGGGACTGAATCTTAAGTAGTGGAAAGTCTTAAAGGAGTGAACTCATGAAAATCCTAAGAAAGTGAACCTTAGGTAATGAGAAGTGTTGGAAAAGTGAACTATAGTAAGTGTGACTAGTAGGTTTGGACGACTAAAATATCGACCAGACGAATAAATTTTGGTCAACTAAAGTACAATGTTGCTAACATTGTTTTACATTATTATTATTGTTATTGTACTAATTTGGTATTGTAGAAAAGTCTTAGTAGATTGGGTCAATCAGACACTAAGTAGAAGAAGTCCAAACATATCAATTAGACTAGATATTTGGCAAATAAGCTATAAAGTGGAGCGAAAAGGATGAGTACTCTTTACGAGGATAAACTTAAGTGATGATTCGACTAAGAGTCAAACTTAAATTTCGAGATCGAGATCGAATAGTTGGATGACTAGCTAGGATATATAATACATGCTTTTGAAATTTCGAGGTCCCTACCATCTCGATCGTATCAAGTAGAGTAAAAATTTGAACATGAAAATGAGAGATATAATAGGAATATAATACATGTTTTTGAAATTATAAAAATTATGTATGTGAAATAATGAATAATACTGAAACTTTTTCGTACAATTCAATAAAATACCATATAGATATTTTTATTCTCCTAGGATAGATTTTCATGATAAATGCTTGTCTCTCGTTCGTCGATCCGCGCCTCCAAGTAAATAAGGCGTTAAGTAAGGGTAGTTGATGGTTGAGAGCGAGGAAGGGCCTCAAGCAGACGAACGTCAACAGTGGTTGGTTTATAGGTACAATCAATCGGCAATCAAAGCTCACTTACCCGTAAACAAAGCTCAAAAGGCCGAAGATAAAGGCAGCGAACAAAAGACACCCACAGGAGGTGCCCCCACTTCAGGTCCTCGGACGCGGTGCGACAGCGACGCCTACCGAGATAATACCTCTTCACCCGTCCCTTTCCGCGGTCACGTGCTGCGGTGACGCGCGACGCCCATTTCTCGTGCTACCCGTTAATGCCATTCCCTAATCGCGCGATTATCTCACCCTTAATCCAGCGGCGCAACCGCCCCCATTCAAAAGCTTCTTTCTTTGGCTTCATTTATTAATCGATAATCTTTATGCTTAGTGCTAAGCCCGTTTAAGGAAGCTGGTCTTCGCCCGCACGAGAACCTGCGCCACAACGGAAACGACGTCAGTGCATGCGGACGCTGTTACGCTTCTTTTTTTTTTTAATTTATTTTTTATTTTTTATGAGAGGGGTATTTTCGTCATTGACTCGCCCAACGCCACTTTTAAAGGCCTTTAGCGGGAGTCGCGATGAATGAATGCGAGCCGACGCACAGGGCTCCCATGTGTGTGGGTGAGCGGAGTGAGTTGGCGTCGAGGAGCAGAGGAAGCGGTTGAGATCTGACCTGAAAGGGAAGATGACGCCCGGCGCCGTCGGCAACGGAGGAGGAGTGGAGGACCAGCGCCTTCAGCGGCAGATGGGGTGCATGGCGGGGCTCCTCCATCTCTTTGACCGCGGCCTCATTGGCGGGAGGCGCAGCAGCTTCTCCGTCCGCAGCCTTCCCGTAGCCTCGGTGAGATTGTCGCCGGAAAGTGTTTTCGGTGGTGTTTTTTTTTTTGGTTTTCTGATCGTTGAATGAGCGATTGCAGACGGCTGGGTCGGCTTCGCCGTCGGGTAAGTCGGAGGCTTCGTCGGCATTGTCGGTCTTCAAGGAGAGCCATCTTCCACCGCCTTCGCCGTCGATTCCTTGCCCTTCCTCCCAGGAGGGCGGCGTCTCGGGGGAGACTCCCGCGCGGCGGTCTCTTCCCCTGCCGCTCCAGGTCTTCGAGAGCGCTGACGAAGGGAAGACCTCATGGAGGACGATCCGCGACTCTCCGAGGCTCTCTCTCGATAGCCGCGCGGTGGTTGATTCCAAGGGCGAGATCCGTCCGCGAGAGATCCGTACGGCTGTGCCAGTCAGCACCGGGAGCCAATCGGGCGCCTCCGAAGCGGGAGAGGAACAGAGGTGGTCCCCAAGCGTCGTCGCGAGGCTAATGGGGCTCGACGGCCTTTCGAGCGATGGCCGGGAAGGTGGATCTGCTCCTGATCGGGTCGAGCTCCGGCGATCCGCTTCTGAGGCACGCGCTCGGAAAGACCCGTCGTGCCACGGCGTCGACCACGCCTCTCCGGCGCCAGTGGAATCTGAGCCAATAACTGCGGAGGAATTCTTTAAGTCGATCAGCGTTGCTAAATTCAAGCTAAGTAACTTGACGATGGCGAAGCGAGCAACTAAGACCATACCGCTCCCGCAACTCCAGAGGAAGATCTTCGACGTCCAGGACTTCTTCCCCGAGCCGAAACAGTCTTGGGCACTTCACGGCGAGATCGAGAAGTGGCTCCAGATGCGAGGACTCGACGATTCCACGAAGGGCACGGAAACCGTAAAGCAGATTTTGGAGGCGCTTCAGCTCAAGGGGCTCCTCCACCGCAATCCTTCTTGCCTGGTCAATGGCCGCCGCAATCCTTTTGCCTACCAACGCAGTGGCGATGTCGTTCAAACTCCAATCGTGATCATGAATCCAGCAAGAAAACCGCCTCGGCTTCCTCCCAGAAGTGGCGCCAGTCGCCAGAGCCCTCCTCCTACCCGCCGCCAGCCCCCGCCGGTCGATCGCCCGATCAAGGGAAGGAATGAGCAAAGGTATCGAGGGCTGAGATCGCCTGAGAGCCCAAGCTCGCCGGTGAAGCGGCGTCCGGAAAATGCACCAGTTCACAAGAGCTCGCCGGTGTCTTCCCCCAAACGCAGCCCAAAGCGATCGGGGTCCGATCCGCTTCGATCGCCGAGGACCCAGCGACCAACGGCTGATCCTTCCCCCGTAGGGAAGAACTATTCACTCGCGGAAGACGATACCTTCACCACATTTTCCGAGAGCAGTGGCAGTGCGTCCTCCCAGTTAGAATTCGAGGTACAACTACTGTTCTTTTTCCCCTCGTTGGACGCGAATCAACTCGAGATTGTAAATCAATTACGTGGCTTGGACGATGCAGAGATCGCTGGCAGTGGAGTACAGATCGGGGCGTACTGTTTTGGAGCGATGCAACAAGCTAGTCGACAGCATTGCGGAGTTCACCGGGGCGGACAAGGTTACTGTGGTGGACCGGCAGCCGAGCCCCGTCTCCGTTCTTGACTCCCTCTCATTCCTTGGCTCGCCTTCTCCCTCGCCCCTCAGCAAGCGCTGCATCGATTTCAAAGGTATTACGCACAATCTCTTCCCCCGATCAACTACTCGTCCTCCCCTCTTCGGAGTCGCAGGCTTACTCTGCTAGCTGTCGCCCGACTGCACCATTTTTCTTCCACCATGAATGCTGATGCGCTCCTACCTGCAGATCGGCAAACGGACGAGTGGGAGGACTCGCAATGGTCCTCAACGGAGTCGACCAACGACGGAGACGTGGACATCTGGCCGGAAGATGTGGACCACGACTACGCCTACATGTGCGAGGTCGTCCGCGCCTGCGACCGCTACAAGGAGTCGTGCGGCGCCGTGTACGCGATGCTGGAGAAGCGCCACGCCGGCGACTGGAGCAAGGCGGGCCGCCTCCACCGCCGCCTCGTCTTCGATACCGTCGCCGAGATCCTCGACAGAAAGCGCCGGGTCTCCTGTTGGGAAGCCTTATCGCGCACTGCTCATCTCGCCGGGCGCGACGAGCTGCTTCTTCGGCAGGTCTGGACCGAGTTGCAGCGCATACGCGAACATCTGGCAGCTGAGGAGGAGGAGAGCAACGAGGAGGACACCGCCGTGGTCGGCGCGGTCCGGAAGGACATCAACGCAGGGCTGACCGACTGTTGGACCAGTCCGGGCGCCCAATTGTCCGACGCCATCCTCCACATCGAGCGCCTCATCTTCAAGGAACTCGTCTCGGAGACAATCGACGATCTCGCCGCCGCCACCTCCCGCCGCCGCCTCCCCCGCCGCAAGCTCGACTTGTAAATCCCAACCAGCCTTTGTTCACCTCCGAAACACAGCGCTTGGATCCAGTTTGAACGGACGCGATGTAACAAGGTTGTAACAAGCACATAAGTAAATGGACTGGGCCTGGCGTCAAATTGCGTGACAAAGGCAAGTGGCCTTGTCTCGGCCTGGACCAGCCAAAGCCCACACAACACAATGCGGTGGGTCTTTGACGTCTGTCGATGTCTCCATTTCGACCCACGTTATCTCGTTCATCGGTTTCTAGTATCATCAAACTAACTGCGACGTAGACAATTTCATGGGCAACGCATCAGTTTGTCACGGAAGCCACCGGGAAGCTTCGTGCTTAGCTTGAGAAATTAAACACTCTTTCGGACCTGAAATACTCTACCAGTGTTCGTCTCTGAAGGCCGCGTTTGCCTTCCTAGAAATTCGAGAGAAATTATGGAGATACAGAAATTTCTTCCCCATGCAGGATCCTATTTCATGGAAACTTCAGTCAATGGACTATATATTCTTATTCACTTGCTTCTTCATTACTCAAGACCGTCATGGATCCTCTTCAAGAAAAGAATCTCCTGGCTTACCTAACTGATCACCAGGAGGCTTTCGCCCTCTTCGACAGGAATGGAGATGGTTCTCCCATTTTATCTTTAATTTGCTTTAATTCTTTCCATCATTCTCAACAAATTAGTTTATCGAATTAGGTTGTTTAGTCTTTATTTCCTCTTTTGATGTGAGAATGCGATAGGCCACATCACGGCTCAAGAACTGGAGTATGTCCTTCAATCCATGGGTTACCATCCGACCAGCAAAGACCTGCTGGATATGATCAAGGAGGTGGACACAGATGGGAATGGAACCATCGAGTTAAATGAGTTTCAGGACATAATTTTTAACGCAAATATGGTAATTTAGCTGTGCTTAACATCGTTGGGATCATCGATATGTTCGTCGTAAAATCTTAAATTTGCCTCTTCCTTGCCTTCGTAGGAGGCTAATGCTGAGGAGGCACTGAAAGAAGCCTTTAAACTTTTCGATAAAGATGACAACGGACTGATCTCTCCCGATGAGGTAACTGATCATAAAATGCAAGAATTTAACTGTTTGCCAATTACAACTTCTGCTTGCAGCTCAAGAGTGTCATGGGCAAGCTTGGTAAAGAAGTACAGTATGAAGAAGTTGAGGCAATGATAAAGGAAGTCGATCTCGATGGCGATGTGCACATGAACTTTGGTGAATTCATACGCGTAATGGGAGACTGGCAACTGAATCTCCCCTGTGCAAATCAGGCATCGACCTCTTCTGATTGAACTGAAACAGTCTGATATCAAATTATGTTTGTTGTTTGTTTCGATATAAGTGGTTCACATGTTGTTTGATGGTGTGGATTTCTTTGTGTGAAACTTGCCTTGCATTTTATTTATGAATTATGATCTGTTTTTCTTTTCGAAGGGGACGAAAGAAACTCAAGTTTAACTTTCTTATTAGTTTTCCATCGTCCACGTGTCTTGCTTGTGTGTTATATATTGAATACAATATTCAAATTGCTCGTTTTGGCGGGAAATAACGGACGGGAGCGCTGCAGTCCAGCTCTATAAATAGCTGAAGAGTTGGAAGTCGCTCACAATTCTTGAATCGGAGTCAGATTCGAAACCTCTCCTTCGTCTCTCATCTCTCGCGTTGGGTTTCCGATCTGGGATCTGGGAAAGAGAAGATGATCGAGGAGCACGGCCAACTGCAGCTGCTGGACCGGGAAGATGAAGAAGAAGAAGAGCTCTTCGAATCGATCGACAAATGTAAGTTCGGAACTAGCAAGTCTCGCTTGTTTTATCGCCGTTGTTTCAGGAAATCTTACTCGTTTTGCTGGTTTGGGTTTTTATCGATCGTTGTTTAGATCGTCGCGTTGTTGGAACAGTTAGGGTTCTGATTTTGATTATCCCATTCCTTAGCTAGTTTGGAGCTGATGGGTTGGTCTAGGAGTGTTTGTTCGATCATATTCTGGTCTCGCTGGGAGATTTGTTTTGTCTTGGCTTTGTCGAATCGCTTGCTAGTTCTCAGTAATTTGCTCATTTGATCGATTGAGTGGGACTTGCAGTGATTTCGCAAGGGATTAACGCGGGCGACATTAAGAAGCTCCAGGATTCAGGGATCTACACTTGCAATGGTCTAATGATGCACACGAAAAAGGTTCGATCTATGGTTGTGCTTCAGATCTCGTTAGAAACATTGAGCAACCAATCACCACTTTCTCATCTTTACTAGAACTTAACGGGGATCAAGGGACTATCCGAAGCCAAGGTGGATAAGATCTGCGAGGCTGCTGAGAAGCTCGTGGTTAGGCACCTTTCCTTCATCTCCATTTTTTTTCCTGAATCGCCCTAACTTGCGTCGTTATTTTGATCTATTCAATCCATTTCCCTGGTTCACGAATCGCAGAACATGGGGTACGTAACCGGAAGCGATCTGCTTCTCAGAGTAAGATCACATCCGATCTGTTGGATGACATTTCAACGGCCGATCGTTCCAGCTAACCTTAACTCTATTCCACAGAGAAAGGCGGTGATTCGAATTACCACGGGGAGCCAAGCTTTGGATGAACTCCTTGGCGGTAAAATTAAAAATATTCCCTCTTCTAAACAGAAATACCACAACACTGATCAAACTATCCAATCGGTTGAAATTAAACAGGCGGAATTGAGACGCTCTCAATCACTGAGGCATTTGGAGAATTCCGGTTCGAAACTTTTATGCAACTGATCTTATATTCCCTTTCGCTCCTCCTGTTTTCTAGTATAACGTAACTTTAACTGAGTCGTGATTGTTGACCAAAAATCGAGCAGATCAGGGAAGACGCAATTGGCGCACACGCTCTGCGTATCAACACAGGTGCATTTCAGTGATCAATTCAACACACTGGAGATTTCCTCTTCTTATGGCTTACTCAGCATTTTTGCTCTCGACAGCTACCGATCCACATGCACGGAGGCAACGGGAAGGTCGCGTATATCGACACCGAGGGAACTTTGTATCCTTCTGATTCCCAATTAAGTTATTATCTTCTGTGATTGATTGGTTTGGAGGTAAACAACACTTGAAATGCCCACGTCTTCCCTTGATTGGATCTCCAGCCGTCCAGATCGGATCGTGCCGATTGCAGAGAGGTTTGGGATGGACGCCGGGGCCGTTCTCGATAATGCAAGGCCCAGAATTCTTCTTCACCTCCTTAAATTCTTTTTTATACTTTGATAAAAATGGCTAATCCCGATTCATTTGTGCACGGTGGAAGAACAGATCATATACGCGCGTGCCTATACTTACGAGCACCAGTACAATTTACTCCTCGGCCTCGCCGCCAAAATGTCCGAAGAGCCTTTCAGGCTTCTGGTCCAAAACTATGCCTTCATTTTGTTTTTCAATCACCTGCCGCTGCTAACTTTGAATTAGCCTGTGTGGGATTGCAGATTGTGGATTCCGTGATCGCATTGTTCCGAGTGGACTTCTCTGGACGCGGCGAGCTTGCCGAGCGCCAGGTTTGCTCAATGCTCATCCCTCACAGTCACACAGCACAAGCTCATATTGTATTTTGTCTTCTTCTTCGAAAAAAACGTGAATTGCATCCCCTCTTTTGCAGCAAAAATTGGCGCAAATGCTCTCCCGCCTGATTAAGATTGCCGAGGAGTTCAATGTGGCCGTCTTCATAACTAACCAAGGTTAGATTTCGGATCTCGACATGTGATTTCCGTTTAATGCGCAATTAGTTTTAATTCCCTGCTCCATATAAATGCCAAAATAGATGTGTAATATAATTTGCAACTTGTGTTCATCGACGCTGATTTTTTATAATCATCAGAATTCGAATATTCATTTTAACGATGTAATAGTGGAGCTTTGTTGTTAATTGTTAGTGATTGCGGATCCTGGAGGAGGTATGTTCATATCGGATCCTAAGAAGCCAGCGGGAGGCCACGTGCTCGCCCACGCTGTCACCATCCGACTCATGCTGAGGAAAGGCAAAGGCGAGCAGCGCGTGTGCAAGATCTTTGACGCTCCCAATCTTCCAGAGGCCGAAGCCATATCCTTCAAATTTATACAACTTTTATTTTTCTGAAAGTAAATGGTGAAAATGAAGAATGATCTGTTGATAGTATCTTTGACCCAGAGATTACGTTTTCCAGATAACTCCAGGAGGCATCGCGGACGCGAAGGATTGAAAACGTTCAAGGCATGTATCCTCTCTCTCGTGGACACACAGCGTAAAGAAATACTAGTTTAATTTCTATTGATGCTTTTGCTTATACTCTTTAAAAATTTTGGATAGAACATAAACAGTGTGTCCTCCTTTTTGTTGCTTATATCTGTCCAGGATAATAGTAAATATTTGTTATTTTTCTTTTAAAGAACCATCATCAATGGGTGGAAAATTACACCCTCTGGAATAATAAACAACAAAAACAATGTCATTAATTAACGTATATCAAGCCCCTTCCTTCCTCACACTTACAAACTCCACCAAAAGCTATTACACCCCCACTCCCCCCTCCAAAAACATTCTATGCATATTGCATGTCCTCCTATACAACATAATGTCGAATGATCGGAGATGACCTATTTACACCACAACAGGTATAAAAAACAGCAGCATACAGTGCATGGGATCAGAATGCAGAATCCCTGCTTGCAATGCCTTCGCCAAAATAAAAAATGTTGGTTAAGCCACTGCTATTTGTAAGCCCGGTTACCTTATTGCCGGTTATCGTCGTAGCCCAGAAACTTTGTTAAAATATCGGCATGCTCTTTCAGAATCAGTGTCGGCAAACCGACAGTTGCCCTACCCAAACAGTGGTCAGCTAGTGATCAAAATTAGGTCACATATTCATGGACCCGAGCTTTCTTAAAGCCTTAGTAGATTGACTAAACTATCATCATCCTAGGCCTCCGGAAGCTTTCAAGCTATCGTCCGGAATGGTCCACGATAGCAAGTGTCCACTCGAATCCCCGCTCAGCATTTGTTTTAGATCACTTGTAACATGAAGTGCAGTCACTGGATGCTTATGGGACTTGAGCACTTTGTGCAAGATCAAATTGTATTCAGGTGGCTTCCCACTTAAAGCCAATCCTCCTGCGGCAGTGGCGGTTTTTGGTGACCTGCTCCCAGTGTTAGCTTCGTCTGTCGAATAATGCACCATGTTCCAAACCTTCACTGCTCCGCTCTGGTGGCCAGTCGCAAACCAATTTGTATCATGCCAATCAGAATGTGTAACGCTTGTAACTGACAAAATGAGATCCGAAGGGAGCTGTGAGGTGTTGACGAATGCAAGGCAATCTCCATTCACACTCCAAACTGCAAGTAGAATGCCAGCAGCAGTCAGCACGACTCCAGTGAGCTCATTTACATGGACAGCTGATATCGGTGCAGGGAACAGCGGAAGCTGCTTCACAAAAGCTAGATTAGTTAGATCCCACAAAATTACACTACAATCGTCAGAACCAGTCACAATAAGAGAGTAGGACTGGCTGACATGGATGCATGTTATCTGTCCAGTATGAGCGCAAAGGACCCTCCCATTACCCAATCGGTTATCCTTGTCAAATCTCCAAACTGCAACAACACCATCATCCGCTCCAGTAACTAGAAACTGACCGTCATGACTGACTCCAGCACATTGAATCTGGCTTCCGCAATGAAGATTTTCATGAGTGGAGAGAAGTTTATCCTGATCGTAGCTAAGTATCCTCAAGCTTCTATCGGGAAAGCCCCACGATATATATTTGTTATAAGTTACTGGTCTAATAATTACGCTATTTGCCTTAGCAACAAGAACCTTTTCGTTGAATGTCACAATCTGAGATATAAAAGAAGAAGATCGTCGAATTTTCTGGGGAACGAGATTGGAACTGTACCGAAGAGGATGAGGGGGAATTTTCCTGTCAGTTCGCCTCTTAGGATGAGGCTTCTGGAATAACTGTTTAGGTGTCTGACCAAAATGATTTATCTGGGCTAAGATTGAGGCCTTCATAGTAGGATCTGTAACTGAATCTATATCCACATTTCCTTCGTACGTGTAGTGATAGAAAACATTAGTAGCTTCTTCGGCAGCCTGTAAGAGTTTGACATCATTAAACACCAAAAGAACTCGTCAAACAAGAAAGTTTAGACAAATTAAATAGGACATTTCCATATTGTAAATAAAAAGAAACACCTATCACAAATTTATCCATATTCTTTCAGGGAGACAAGAAATATCTCTGATAATTATCCATCTATAGATTCTGAGGTCCATGATGTTAATGAAAGAAAAGTCAGTTGTTTTGACTAAAGTCTAATGAATAAGACCTCGCAACACATGGTAATCTAAAGCCTAGTTAATAAGAACTAGCAAATTCTGAAGAAATTGAAATGACCATGATTTATACATGACAGCAATATCAATGAGAATTGGTCTTTATCCAAAGTTATTATAGTTTCTCAAAGTTAAATCATATCAAATTGGCAAAAAGGATCGGCATCTGGAACTTGAGAGATGGGGTGTAAAGGTCAAGTGTATAAATCACAGACTCCCTGCAATATGTATGACAAATAAAAAAGGTCCAACAATCCTATAACATGTATCTTTTGTCTTCAAAGTAAATTCAGGTTATAAGTGCTTTTGTCAACACAATACTTGTGGATCAAAGAATCTAAAATGGGATGAATCTCATTAGAGATGCAATTAAAAAGTTCAGTGAATATCAAATCAATGAAAAACAATCCTAGAAAATAGAGCATTAGATGACTAAGAATAGGTGGGAATGAGACAACAGTTGTTAAACTCAGCTCTAAAGCCTATTTTGGATTGAGTAAAAAAATTTCTTTATAGTCAGAATGACTAGGAGGGCAAAGCGAGTTCTTCCAGATGATGTTATTGTATGTCCTAACCAGTTGCGCTGAGCAGATGGATCTTGTTCGCATCATGCTATATTAACATGTTAGCATCAAGGGTTAGAACAGAAGATGGTGACGGCATTGACAATAATACAGGTCCTATAATTTCAGAACAGATACCTACCTTCCCTCTCTGCTTATATCCAAATATAAGGTCTATCCAGTGGTGCAGATTTTCAGAAACATAATCTGATTCCAAAGCTTCTCGGTGCTTCCTTACGAATTCTCTAGTACTACCTTTGGCCCAAGGGGGTAGAACAACATTGCCAACCTAAAAAGGGCCTCATGTCAGCTTCACAAAGCGCGGGTGCGAGAAAGAAAATTATCTCCAAAAAATAATGAAAGTATGTGCAGATAGATGCACTGCTATGGAAAAGAAAACTGGATGGTACTTAACCGATCATAATACCTTTTCGCCTGACTGTTTTTCTCCTAAGTCGAGGTTAAAACGGTTCTCAAGAAACTCAGGCATATAAAAGAATTCTGGGATTAGTTCCTTCACATCTGATGTGTTGCTTTTTCCAGCTGCACTGGACCATGTATCCCTCACACTATTGAACAAACGGTCTGCATGATCAAACTGTCCTCCTTGTAGCTTCTGATTTTCTGTGCTGAATGGTGGCAGCCTAACAAGATAGAAAAGTACAATTCCGGCACTGGAATAATGGGAACCATAGTGAAACTTGGGAACATCAGGATCATCCCAGGTTTCATAACTGAAACATACAGAAGAAAAATAAGACAGAAAAGGAGAATATTTAGATATTGATAGAGAGGGAAACCAAATTTATGAAAGGAAAGCAGGCTAACCGTTTCTTGAACTCTTCCTCTCCTTCTGCTGTTTGGCATCCCATTGGTTTATCAAGTTTTCGGAATGTCTGAGAATTCTTCAAATCCAGAGTTTCACTTTCATAATCTGCAAGAATCCATGGAAATACTGGATATTGAGTAAGGTCACTGTACCCACGTCCTGCAAGAGTGTTAAGGTGCATGAGGTACTGAAAATTGCTGATTTCTCCAGTTTGCCATCTTTTTGAGAAGGACTTTGCCATGATCTTAAACAGGCGACTTCCCTCATTGCCTTCTTTTTTTGATGACCCAGATATTGTTGAGTCCAACCTGTTAGCATTATAATGTATGAGCATTTTACTCCTTTCAACGCCGAGGAACTATAAATTGAGATACAGAAGACAACCTTATGACACATTGAAGAGAAAAATCCACCACTATTTTCAACTCCATTTGTACTATACTCAAATGGAAGAACGAGAAAAATGGCACAACCACGTAAGGAAGAAAAGAACAACAGCAATTAATGAAAATTTAGACCACTAGAAAAGCCTTTAGGTGTTGAAGTAATGACAGATAAGAACAGAGAAATAAAACATAGTATCTTCACAACCACAAAAGAAATTAACAAGTTGAATATCCATTTATAATGCACAAAATTGCAGGAAATATTTCCACAACCACCTTGCTGCCCAGAAAAAGGAAAGAGAAAATCTCTTGTTTTTCATACATCAAGAATTGTGTTGTGACTTGTAAAAACATCTATGTCAATTCCTAGAAGAACCAACCTTAATGTTCTGCTCAAACAATCAAAAGTTCATTCTAACATGAAATCCATGAATTACCTCTTCCAAAAAGTTCTAGATCTGATGTTAACAATGTGAAAGAAAAGAACAGAGATTCACAAGGACATCAAAAGCACCTATAAGAATAAAGAAGAAAGATATTATAGCATAACTCAGAAAATTACAAAAAATGGAAAAGCCTATAATTTTTTTTTAACCAAAAATGTTAACCTGTCCGAAACAAAAGATGCAGATAACCCTTTTTTTCCTATAATTTTGAAACCAATTCTGGAAAAAAGATGGAAGCTACTATCTTGCAACATGAGCTAACATTTTTCCACCATAACATAGAATGCTACTCTTAGTCAATGATTACAGTCTAAAGTAAGATCTGTAGTAACAAGAATGCCAGTAAAAAGGATATAGCAAAATTTTAATAAATGATGCATATGCTACCAAACACTTGTAAAAATGTAAGCCAAATGGAAAGAAACATACATGCTATTCCGTGGAAGGTTCATTGCGACCAAGTTTTTGAAGACTTCCTCTCTCTCCTTCTTATGGAAAACCAGAAGATCGTTACAGCCATCCATGCTAAATACCTCAATAGCAACAGGACGAAGCTGGTAATCTCGTTTCAGAAGTTCATAAATGCTATCAAGCTTCCACATGTGCCAAGGGTGCGACAAGTTTCTAGTACTACAAGCCTTTTCCTTTCCCCAAGCACCTCCATTGTATGCCCACGCTCTTCCACCAGCCATTGTCTTTGCTGGCATGTCCCATGTTGAAGGAGATTTTTCCTGGAACTCACTGCTAACATTAATCACCACTCAATTTTAATCCAATAACGAGTAGTGACTCCCAACTATTTGAGGTTGTTTTCACTAAAATGCAAACACCCCTAAATTGAGGGTTCCTAATTTCACTCTCATCCACTTATTTCTTGAAACTAAACAATGTATTCCAACCATCCAAAGATTAATGAGCTAGTAGTTCATTACAACCTTTTGTGTTAAATGAAGCCACAATTAGCTATCATTCAACATTTCCAAAAGTCCCCTCGTTTATAATTGCTATTCGAATTTGTACAATACGAAGCGAGTCTGATGTAAAGGAATCACACCTATTCAATTTGATTCAATATGATTTGGTTTGAACATAATTTATATGATTCTAGAAAAAGAAAGAAAGTGCTCCCCCCCCCCCCCCCCCCCCCCCCCCCGCGCGGGCTTGGTGTGGTGGTAAGAGGCAAGGTGCATTCCCAAGCAACCAGAGTTCAATTCCCACGCAAGGCACATCTACGACGATTGAACTACTGGTGATGTTGGGTCGCCACGTCAAGAACCACGACGCTTCTTGGATTTACTTAGTGGGTGGAATGTGGAGCCGGACCATCCATCCCGGGATTAGTCAGCACGCAAGGACTAGATACTTGGTTACAAAAATAAATAGAAAAAGAAAGAAAGCCATTAAAAACAAAATCTGGCATGTTAAAATTAAATCCAACCCAACACAACTAAGATTAAATCCAACCTGCCAAAACTGCACCAGACTCAATATATGAAGGAAGAATTTTTCTGTTACTCAATAGAAGTGGGCAGGTCAAAGAAGGAGAAATCTGGTGTAGAAGAAGAAATATTGCCTTATACAGAATTGGAATTGGAGGAAATGATGAGAGTGAAGCTGACAATCCATGGGGCCTAAGAACTGTTCTTGTTTCAAGACTTGAAATCGACAACGAGGGTGGAGTCAATGGTCACTTAGAAGAAAGTCAACAATGAGAGTGGAATCGGTGTTAACTGAAAAGGTGTCTTACCACTTGATGATCCTCTCTCTTTTCAACTCTTTATGTAGTGTGATCATTATGTTTCTTTCATTCAGCTGGATCAACGCCATCAAAATTTAAAATTGATTACAGAGGAATTAAGGATGACTGTTCTATTGCTGGAAACAATGATAGTGAAATAATTGTCCTATTGTCCTACTGCATCTGAATAAGTAACCATGAATCAAATATAAAATTTCATTTGTACTTGATATATGAGAGTATTCCTTTTAGCCAGTCTGAGATTATGTAATCCCTTGTATCAAGAATTCAAAAAGAAACTACATTACCAAGTGATGCTTGCGTATATATTTTGCAGTGCTTCCATTGTCATTGGCAAGAAGAAGACCAAGTATCTGTATGAGAGCGAAACAACATGAAAGATTAACATAAAGTAGATATGCAAATTGTAGAGCTTAGTTAAATATGTTAGACCTTAAACAATGCATGTGCAAAGAACAAAACCTGCATTGCATGTCGATGAAGTTGAATTGTATGCAGAGGAACAAGCCCTTCCTTGAATTGGGCAAATACATTCAAAGAACCATTTGCAACCATATGAAAGAGAAGCTGAAGCGAATCATCTTCAATCAAACTCAGTGCTGCCGAAGGATGGCTTGATAATGCCTTCATGATGTGTACAATACTTCCTTCTATCTGAATGGGGATAAATTAATCACAAGCCAATTAGATTACACTAAAAATTAGGTAATGAGCATGCACACTGGACTAAATTGTCATCATAGTTTGACTCTCTAGAAAATAATGTTTCATAATAATTTGTCCCTGTCCTAGCTCCAACAGTTGCAAGAATATAAACTGAAAATTTATATGACAATTTCAATACAACAATTGCAAGAATAAGCTGAATAAGTATAAGAGAGTTTCAATCCAACAATTGCAGGTAACTGAATAATTGAAGATAAGTTCAGTATTCCAAGGTTGCAACTTACTATTTGACAAATATTTTACTGAAAAGTAAAAAGTAAGATGAGTTACTAAAATATTCTTAAATAGCCAGAAAAAAATGACATTCATGGAATGCCCGGTAGTATAGTTTGAGCATAATCTAAAGAAGACTAAAAGAATTTGCACATATGATATGTTGCACAAATAGATAGTTTATCGAAAGAGTCATCAAAAGGCAGGAGAAAATATCAGAAAACTATAAAGAGAAAACTAACAAAAAAAATGGAGTAGATCCCCTATGCTAGCTCTGTATATCTCAGCAAGAATCTATTTCCAAGAAAAGGTCATACAAAACATAATAAATCAGGAATATGTTAGCATATTGACAAGATTGAGATTACCTCAAGTTGTCGAATTCGAAAAGCATCTCTATCATCTGCATTTTTTTCACTTTTCTTCGGGTCTTCCAAGCTATCGGTGTTTTCTCCTTTCGATACTTTAGGATTGAGAAGTGCATTGAGAATGTGAATAAGACAGCATAAAATGCCAGAGTCCAATAGGGATTGCTTGTCAATTGCCTATCAATAAATAAAATTTTGTATCTTATGAGTAAATACAGATAAAGAGGTGTTATGTGTATACCTAGTGATAGTATATTAAGAATAAATTCTGACAATTCAGTCTAGCTCCAACAGTTTTAGGGTACTGATATATTTTATGAAGCCAAAAAATAAAGAAAAAGGATAAAATGCATAGTTCTGAACAAGGAAAATGATTTTTTAAATTTCTTATAAAAATTAAACAACTATATAAAATTACATAACCATAGAAATCATTTTCATTATTCCTGTACATATCAAATTACAGAGGAATAGGTGATATGCTTGAATATCCACATCATAAAATATTAAAATATCAGAAAATCATCATTTAATCAACTTAAAGTATCTTGAAAATGTTTAGTATTTATTGGAGGTGTTAGGCCAATTGGATTTCTGTAGTCTTCTGTCAGTAATTTTTGTCTAAATTCTGTAGTATTCCTTTGTTTTATGAGCTGGTCCCTAATAATAGGGGCTCAGCTGCCTTTTATTCTTCTAGTTATATTCCTTTATTTTATACAATTTTTCTCTAGGTATTTTTGGTTGGCAATGTATGCCTACCAATATAATTAAAATTGATTTTTTAATGCTTGGACCGTCCAATAACAATTCTCATTTTACAGACAATTATCAAAATGTTCTGACAAGGTAACAACAGAAATCATTAAACATTAAAAGTAGTAACAAAGTCAAAAGTTACTAAACAATTTACTAATTGCAAGAACATAGACATACCGCTGTCACAAGAACTTCTACAGCATATAACAAATTAGAACCACGAGTAAGTCCATCCTGGTAGAAAAAGAAAGTTTACTTTAAGCTCAGAAACCTTTTAGGTATTAAAAAATGAAATCACAATAAATAGGGAAAAGATACAGCAACAAACCTTAACTTCGGAAAAGAAACTTATTATGTTTGTGTCATACAAAGAATTTCCTTCGCTATAGATTCTTAGCTTCTCAACATCCGTTACAAAGGCCCTCCCAACAACAAAAGAAAATATGTGTACTTCTACAAACCTGTAACGGAAATGAGATACATTATTTCAAAGGAACTACTCTGGTTTGTGTCGCAATGCTTTATTCACCAACAAGTTATCAAAATATAACTCCAACCACACATTAGGAAGGATATGAGACTATTCTGTCAAAACTCATTGTACATATCAACTTTTACTTAAATGAACTAGTACAGAATCACAATTTGATACAAGTCAGGAAATGATAATTCACTAAAACAATTGACAATATGTCCCTAAATTTGACAAATTCTTAAATTGATGTTATCTTTTTGTGGCATCTTAAAATTCTATAAGCAAATAGAGTTTAAGCATATTGCTCTGCAAGTGAACTTATTAGCCATAGTCCCAACTATTTTGAGGTTGGGTACATGTCTCTTATCCTACCATTGAACCCAATACTATACCTCTAAAAATATTCAAAGTTTTAAATTACTTTTAATTATGTTAAATACATTTTTCTTTTGTCTCCCAATAAAGGTTTAAAAGTATCATTTCATGTTAGAGTTTCAGATTTCTTTAAAACATTATTTTAAGCATTTGAATTGTACTTACAATTGGTACACGTCAAAATGTGCCAACACAAATTCAAAATGGATTTTACTCCTTTACTATCCTTTCATTTAGTTTGCTTACTTTGAATATATAACATAACAATTAAGAGTTAATTAAATTGAAATCTTGAGAGAAAACAAGTTAAAAAGTAATTAAACATTTTGGTCTACCTTACTAATAATATATCTCAATTAATATCTTATTAGATATCAACTAATATCAAAATGAATGCTATGGATAAGAGTCAAATGGAATTGACCTACAAATATGTCAACTAAAACTCTAGTTAACTTACATTTAACTATAAAATACGGTAAAAACTAATTAGCTTTATAACAAAATAAACATCATGAAAAAAAAAAGTATCCCTTCATCCCTCAAAGTAAAATTATAAAACTTGTTAATATTATAAATTATAAACATTAAGGTACAGCTTATTAATATAAATGTTATTAATTTTTGAAAACCCAACTTATGTGGATTTGTGATCCACACCTCCTTCTTTCTTTGCTATACGAGGATATACATGTTATGAGGTTGCTCTAATAACACAAGCTCTAACACTACCCTCCTTGGAAACGAGCAACCTCCCTTCTCATCTTGTAATCATGATGAATGATGACACCACTTATCATTCCTCAACTTCTCCTCCTCTCTACACTTCTCTTTCGTGACATGAATTTGCATCCCTCCCCTTTCCTGATTGAGACAAACTCCCACTTTCCCAGCTTCTCCACCTAGTTGGGTCTTTTTAAGATTTGTTCTCCACTTATCCTTGCAATCTCGTACCTAATTTACTCTTATGAGATTCTCCATGTCTTCGAAGATTTTCTATCTAGGTTGGTATTAGTTGATGCACGAAGATTCTCGTTTGATACCATGAGGTACACGTTCCCACGTCGAGTTAGTAACAATTTGAGTTGCTCAACACGACAACAAGATTCACCCATTCTAGCTAAAACAACATGAGATTTCTTTTCTTGCTCCCTATACACCCAATGGCTTCAAAAATTCAAATTGTTGTGCTATAAAATATATTGGTAGTCTTTGAACATGTGCATATCATCTTTATCATATTCTCCCTAATTTCATCTTTTGTTCTAGCTTCACCTAATTGTTCTAATAGTAGTAAATTTATTTTCTCTGTCAATAACCTTAAACATCCGTCTTAGGATTCACATCTTTGTTACTAGAATGTACATTTCCTACTAGATAAACTAGCTCAATTGAAGTTGCTTCTAAAATATGTTGTTGTGTTGGATGTTGAGGTAGAGGGGTGATCTAGTCTTCTCGACGAGGTTTATCCTACACACAAGGAGCAAATGTCAAAGACCGCCAGAGATGTATGGCAAAGCCCCTCTGATACTTAAGTCGATAATAGTGTACTAAATAATAAAGAGCATGGAAATGAGAGAGTCAATCCACCTTTACAGTAGTCCTCTTTGGTAGACATACCTAGTATTTATAGATCTGATAGGGAAAATAACTCTATAGCCTCCTTAATTTCTACTGCCTCCCTTAATGTTAGTCGTTGGGTCGTTACTGCCATGAATTGCGAAGGCATGGATTGTGGAGGGCCCCATACAAATCGTGGGTCATGTCTAGCCATGTCCCATTATGGCTTAAAATTGCAAGGGCAACTATAGACAGACTACAGGTGGAATAAGGAACTTGGGAAATTGAGCTTGGCATAGGAAGCTAGAAGTGGAGAGCTCAGGGAGTTTGAAGGGAGGAGCTCAGAGGAGTAGCTCAGATTGTTTTGGGAGCTCGGATTGCTCAAAGGAGAGAGCTCAAGAAGCTCAAAGTGCTCGAAAGGGAGAGCTCAAGGAGCTCAGAGCAAAGAGCTAAGGGAGCTTAGCTGAAGACGTCTGCTTAGCTCTGGATAGTTGCCAACATGCTCCTTTAGCCTAAGGTCTTTAAACACATAAGTAATTTGCTAATTGAAATGAGGTCAAGTAGATATGGCCTACTCATTAGAGAGGTCATTACCGGAGGTATCATCAATGATTGAACATGTTATATTCTTATAAAATTTTTGTTTTAGCCTAAAGGACATGCAACAATAACATATCACTCTAGAGACTCTCTCTATTTTAATCATCAAATCTGCATTCCATTGGTCATACTTTCATCAATATCTCCTTGTTGAATAGAGATCAAAGATATCTCTTTCTTAGTCATACATCATAACCATTTATCTCATGTATTGTTGAAAATACATGTAATATATTTAGTTTTAGTTCTATCTAACTTAAAACCTTGAGTTTCTCAATTTCTATCAAAATTTTCAAATATCTTAAATAGAGATAGAGTGGGTAGTTGAGAACTTGAGACAGAGTAGAGCTTCTAGAGCTTTATGTAATTAAAATGAAAATTTTTGAAGAGATGCATCCTTCCATAGTTTATTGATCAAAGTGTACTGATTTAGGAAATAATAGGTACAAATAGCTAATGTAGTAGTGAAGGGAATGTTACAAAAGGATGAGTGTGATAACTAAAGAATTCAAATATGTTACTATGCAAGAGCAATTAGGTGTAGCAACGACAACGTTGAGAAATATAAGTCAAGATGATATAGAAGACTAACAATGACGAACAATAATTTTTATAGTTAATCAAACTGAATTTATTAGAGTTGAAAGTGTAACAGATCGAAGACCAACAGTGATTCTAGTTAAAGTAGCTGAAAGTGATTCAAGAGATTGAATATTATAAATGATGTAACATTGCATAGAGTTTAGCTGAGGCATAAGATTTATGTAACTTATACAGTTAAAACTGCAAAACCTGATAATGACATAATCTTGTATAGATATTAATGGAGGGATAAATTCATGTAGCCGAACCCAAACAATTAGGACTAATACAACTTGATATTAAAGATGATGAGGATGCAGTTGATCAGTTAAAACTGCAAAACCTGATAATGACATAATCTTGTATAGATATTAATGGAGGGATAAATTCATGTAGCCGAACCCAAACAATTAGGACTAATACAACTTGATATTAAAGATGATGAGGATGCAGTTGATCAGACATATATCATGGTACAATGGGAAAGTGCTTCGTTGGTCTATTTTTCAATGTACTTCAATTCCAATGAGTCAGACGAGAACCAAGTTTAATGTTCACAACTGCAGTGTGCATAGTCAATATAAGACATTTGATGAAAAGGGTTGCAATTATCTTGCAAGGAGAAGTTGTTTGAGCAAATATGTGATTTCCATGAATAAAGGGATGCCTCAAGCTCAAACTTTCTTTTGGAAAGTATTTAACATCACATATGAAATAGTAGTGTATTGTCAATTAGTAACTCTCTAAAGTCTAAATATTAACTATTATGACTATATTAAGGATGGATTCAACTAATATCATGTATTTAAATCAATGATTTTGGATTTATGTCACAATGACTATGAGATTGAATTGGAAATATCTCAAAATTCCAAAAGGTTTTAGAATAGAGCAAACTGCAAACAAGAGGTGAAAAAGTATGAAATGGTGTAAAACAAAGAAGTTCATTTGGAAAAATGATGAATTATGGGACTTACTATGCATGTTACTGATTGGGATGAGTGTGGATGTGGAGTGGACTGGAATGAGGTTCCTGGCTTTTTAATATATTCAAAAATAATATTATAGAATCATTGGATATGATTGGAAGCATATATTATTGCTACTACTACAAATTGAGTGAAAAAAGGTGTTAACCAAGAAGAATTTTTTTACAGAAAAAATGATAGCACAGGTGATTCCTTGAATTGCCTATTCATGGATGACTTGAGGGTCTTACTCCTCAGGTATCAATGAAAAGACACTAACATAGTCCAAAGCCTAAGTGAATAAGGTAGATAATTGTGAAGTATAACAAATAATAACTTAGAAATCAATTTTTTGCCAAAATACATGGAGCCTATAGTAGCTTTACCAAAGTTAAATCTAAACAAGTTTCAAGCAGGTGAGTAACATAAATAATTAAGAAAAATATATGTAAGCTACTTGCAAAAAATAAAACTGCGGTAGAGAAATGTGAAACTTTTATGTTATACAGCTGTATATTTGAAATCTCTTACTTGGTAATTAACTGGGCTACATCAGTCTGCTGCTTAACCAATCTACAGAATGCATCTACAGCCATATCCAGTGCTGTTTCTTTCTCCTGCATGAGCGAACTCTCAACATAAGAGAATATAACTTCGAAAATCTTTGAGACTGCAGGAAGCATGAAAGTCCTTTTACCAACCTTTTCAGAGCTGGAACTGCGAAATTCTTCCCAGAACTTCTTGAATTCCAATTCAAGTTCAATCTTTCCTCTGTAGTTATAGAAGAACAAGGATGCAAAGAAAATTACACTACTACATATAAGATGAAATATCATGGAGGCATTTGAAGTTCAAAAATTAAAAATATTCTGCATCAATCCAGAACACAGATGCTACTGAGATCATAGTTTCACCGACAAAGAACATCTGTTAATAATTCAACATTGCTATATTAACTTTATTTCTGTTAAAAGTGCAATGGAAGCAAGTGCATGATGAAAATCTTCCAGTTATGCATATAATTTCCTCCATTCGAAAATTTGGGTTTTAAAATTAGAACAGAACCATAGTATGGGAGGAGTCTGGAAATTGAGATTTTTATTTCATTGCTTCTCCAACAACTCTTGCCTTTTCTCATGTACAACAGCATAATGTCAATTTCATTTCAAAATGTGAGAAGAGGGAAATCATGGATCTTCTTGGTTCTGCTATTGTTCATGGTTTTTTTTTTTTTACATTATAGCTACCATAAAAACAAAAGAAGCCAGTTCCAGATATAGCAGGAGGATGGATGAGCTTCTAAATTTTTCCAATATAATATTAAATCAGCAAAAAAAGAAATGGTATTCCCTCAATCTGTCAATCTGAACTTGTTATATGCCAACACATTCTTTTTGTGGCAAAAGTGAATTTGAGAAAACTAATATAGTTAAGTGGTTATAGACAATAATTGATGAAAGATCACGATTTTCATTTTCAGATTGCATCACTAATGAAAGCAATAAGCATGCTCAATCAACCAGCTATTTGTTATCAAAATTATAGAGTTGTCTCTGTATCCATTACTACAAAGAGACAATGCTTCTCTCAGGATTCTGTCTGCAAAAACGTTTCATTCAACCCTTTAATCAGATATTATTTCCCAAAAAGTTGTGCAATCATACCTGGCGAATCCTAATGCCAGAGACATTCGAACTATTACTGAGAAACAAAAGTAGCATATTTAACAGCCAAGGTTTTTTCAACAAAAATGCCCCGTTCGATAGCATTACATAAAAATTACAAAAAAGGAGACAACTTGTAAATCGGAGACGAAACGTTGGTCTCATACCTTGCAGGGGACGATACGGGCGATCCATACACAGACGCGGGGGCCGATTCAGTTGTGCCAGCTCCGCCATATTCGACAGTAGGGGAGAAAGAAGGGGATGGATAGGTGGACTGCGACGGCAGCTGCGACCCAGAGAGTCCGACCTTCTCCCTGAGATCTTTAAGCAATGACGACCATTTCATTGTTTTTCTTGACGACTGGAACATGGGCGGTCCTCATCCGACGCACGGACCACCCGTGCTCCCTCCGCCAAACCTGATCCTAGATCCAATCCCACCTAGATCCAAACCCACCCTTCCGGCCACGCCTTCAACGGATCCAACAGCAACGAGGGCAAGACGAGCAAACGGAACACAACGAACAAGTCGTCAGTTGGTCCGGAAGGATCTATCCACCTCCTCCTTCCCGGAATCGATCGGAATCAGATCGGCAACTCTGAATCTCTAGGCGGGCAACGATTGGCTGGGGCGACTTCTTTGGGGGAATGAAGCCATTGGGACGCAGGAATTCAGGAACGCCATGTCCAAAATGGGAGAGCTTCCTCGTCCTCTCTCGCCAATCGCGATCGGTGGATCGACCGATTTCGTCTTCGTCGTCTCTCCCTCTCTCGCTTCGCTTCGCTCTCCCCCTATTCTGCCTCGCCTCTCCCCTCCCCTCCCCTCGCCAAATTTGAGGCCGCTCGATAATCGCCGTCCACCACGGCGCCACGTAGGAAAGCAAACGCGGCCACGTGGCAACGCGGAAACTCCGAGTCGCCTAGGGCCAGCTAAACCGAGTTAAATTTGATGTAAGATAAGATAATCGAATCTATAATAAAACAAGTAGTTAAAATAATTATTTAAATTTAATTAAATTTGATATGTTTAATTCATTTAGATATTATTTAATTTTTAATTTAAATTTATTTGATTATTTAAAATTTATATATTTTAAATTTATTTGATTAATTATTAAATTTGATTATATAAAATTTTTTATTTTAAAACATTATTTATTTATTTAATATATTAATAAAAAATTTATTAATAAATATGAATTCATAAATATTATTTATAAATATAATTTAAATTTAATTAATTTAATATATATTAAATATATATATATATAAACACTTATCAAATTTATTCATAAATGTTCAATTCATTTATAATTTTAAAATTAAAATTCTAAACAAACAAGTCGCACGACTCAAGTTTTGACCACAGATAAGCCAACGACTCACTTCTCACACAACATTCGATTCATTTACCATCCTTAAATTACAACGGAGCATGACTCAAATTTCACCTCTGACGCTATCACGATTCACAATTAGAGTTATCAAACGAGTCAATTTATGATGAGGCACGTCAATCCATGACAGATCTATCATATGATGGGGCGGAACGGATCAACCTACCAACTTAACGGGTTAAGAAATCTTCAATTCTTCTGCAACTAAAGGTAGAATCCGTCACCTTAGCGGCTCCACACAGTGAGAAATCTTCAACTTAATCTAACTCAAGGTGGATTGTGGATTAGGTGGACTAATCCACGGACCTGTTAAAAAATAAAAAAATATTTAAAATATTTAAAAATTTTAAGCTTGAATTATAATTTAAATTTATTAAATTAAAATTTTTAAATATGAATTATAATTTTTAAACTTGAATTGTAATTTAAATAGATTAAACCCACTGATTCATTGAATTTATTGAGTTTTTACTTTAATTTTAAATTTTAAAATAAATAAATAAATTTGCTCAATCCCTGAGCCAACTCAAATCCACTGCGGACCAACCCACATAGGTCGCATGTCCCATCTGAATCCATCTTAAAATGGATTGATAAAATTTTAATTTAATTCGTCTAAATTATTTGACGGGGCTGACTAACCCAACCGATCTAATCCAAATTGATGATTATATTTATAACGGGCTAACAACCCACTCCCTCGCACCACGTGGACCATCGCGTCCTAAGTCGGGAACTAAGTCGCCGCACCGGCAACGGCGAGAACAGGGGACGTGCAGGCCTCCTCCTCCTCCGTGGGCCCCGCCGCCCGCTTGCAATTCCTACGGCCACATCGCACGTAAGTCTTCGCGATCCACGCTGATTGAAAACTCTCCAACGGCAGTTGCAGCGGATCCAGAATTCTCGCGGTGGCGTGATGGCCACGGATTTGAAGCGAGGCCTGGTCTTTTGTCCATTTGTTTAGCTTGCCTGCGTCCGTGGCGTGACGGAAGTTGCGTTGCCGCCGGCGAGAACGAGCCAAGTCAAGTCGAATCGCGTAGGGGGACGATGGAAGGAACCTATAACGGAATCTCTTGGTGTGGACTTAATGAAGTTGGTAGCAAATATTGTTCTTTAGTAGATTATTTGCAAACATTCAGCTCATCTTCATCTTCATCTTCCAATCGATCCACCGATCAGCACAAGGTCAAAGAGGCAGGCAGGCATGCATTTACACGACAGAATCTAAGTATGGTACACGACAGAATCTAATATATCTTTATTTCTTTAAATAATACAAATTGGAAGGAGATGATTGAAGTAGAGCGCAGATCAAGCACGCTTTTAAGGAAAAGTGTGGAATCTTAATAATCTTACCTGCTCCATTTGTTTGACTTGCTCCGCGCACCGCCTCATGCCCTACACCAAGTCTAATTGAGTGTTCGTGAATCATTATCATCATCATCTTCTTCAATGGAGTAGATTCTGACTTTAAATAGAATTTTTGGGGTGTTTGATTGCTGCTCTAGTCTACGGTGCAAGAATGCCTAATTTGAAGGAGTCATGCCATACCTTGTGGAAAAGATTACGATGGACTACTGGTGGTTAAATTCCAGTGCCTACTAGGAATGTATGTTAGAGTTGATCGATTCTATCGGTGTGATCACTCCGACGTTCAAGTCAAAATTAAAATGTATCTAAAAAAAGAGAGCATAAAGGAGAAGAGTCATTTTATTTTGTGTGTGAGAAAGAAATCATATCTCTTGCTTATCCTAATCGGCCATTATATAACCGTCGAAAAAAAATCTCCATGTGAATATCCTTTAAGACATGGTTAGGAGAAACAGAGGAGCAACAATCTTTGAGTTACACCTTTGAGGATGTCCCTTGGATAGCGCATACCCACTTGCTCTCTTTCCAAAGAGATAGGGGACAATCATTGAGGAGAATCTCCACGTGGATGATGCTCAATCGCCTAGAGTCAAAGTCGAGTAACAATTTTGGCTGAGCACTTAAGATGCTTCTCTAGAGTCTGAATGGGTTGTCATTGAAGAAAACTAAGTATTCGGGAAACGGAACTCAAGTGACTATTCTCGAGCACAGATGGGATGTTACTACATGCATGTTGAGTGTTACGGAATGCTGTTATGGAATTGGATATTTAGTGCTGAAGATGTCGGGCACACTTAATGCTCAGGGATGTCGATCGTACCTAGTGCTCGGGGATATCTATCATACTTAATGTTCCATAATGTCATTCTGGAGATGGAGGTTTATTGTTCAGGGATACTGATCATACTTAATGCTCGAGGAATACTGACCATACCTAATGCTCGGAGATACCATTTGATGCTCCGAGAGTACTCGAAATTGGGCCTGATTGATCAGTAAGCGAGGTCAGCCACTAGACGGCCCATTATTCAAGTGGTTTGGCCCATTAACGTGTGGTCTCGTTCTGATTCAAACCCAACACCAATGAATCATGAACAGTTCGTTATTTGGATCGACTGTGGGAGCGGCGAAACAAAGCGACGCCTGCCGGCCGGCGGCCGCTCCGCTAGACTCCGGCGCATTCTTCCTTCTTGGCTTCTTCATCCCCTTCCATCTAGCAGGATAGATCGTATCAGATGACAAGTGCAGGTAGGTTGATCTCACTTTCATCTGACCTAATATTAGTTTAGTGGTGCTGCAATTGGTCGTCGTGTCGGCTATGCTTTAATTAGTGGTTTCACAACCCCTCCCGCTAGAAAACGATGATTCCATGATGGAGTAAAGCATGATGGAGGGTCTCTGTGGCTGCATTTGATCTAATGCTACGAAATAGAATTCACATAGAGCATTGATTTCGATTTGATAAATTAGATTGGTGGGACTCGGTTGTTGCTGAGAGCTTTAGAATCGGGAGAATGATCCGTAGTGGGCCTTGGCTCCCACGCCATCCATTGCATCAATCATCTCCCAAGCTGTCCGTTGTTTTGCTCGGATCTCAAAACGAGCACCTTTGTTTACCGGCCCTTCACGCTCGGAGAGCGGACGACTATGAGAACCATTAGGAACTGTGAGCCCTGGACCACTTCCGGTATTTTACCATTTGCTTGCTTAAGAAGTATGGGGCATTAGTTTCAAATTCCTTTGGATGAGGATGATTTGAACGATTTTGGAGGCACCTATAAATTTCGAGTTTGCAATTCTTACTTGTTTAGAACACTGGAAAGTGAATGATATCGATCTCTTAGCTGATAAGCTTAGACAGGAGTCATGTTTCATTTCCTTGGTGCGATGTGATAGTAGTATGATGTTCTCATAATAGTAACAAGGTAACAAGATTGGACTGGTTGGTCATTGGAACATTATCTTTTTAAAAAAAAAACGGAGGAAAAGAGAAAAGTAAATGAGCCTGGAGATGGGGATGATCCAAAGCAACGAGAAGAACAAGGCGACTAATAATTAGGTCATGGAAGACGGGGATTCCAGAGTTGAAAGCCCGAGGGGGGGAGGGACTGGCGAGAGAGCCTTTTTGCTTGTCTACTTGTGAAAAAGCAAAGGAATAAAGAAAAAAAAAGGAAAAGGATGACCAGAGCAGGCTTTTTTAATAGGCAAAATGACATGTATTGTACTCTCAGCCGGCAACTCACATGCATTTGTTTTCCTACACAAAAATCTTTTGAAAAGTCGGTCAGAGATTGCACTATTCATGCAAAATTCACAATCCCTAAGCTAGTCTCCATATTCTTTTCCTTCTCACAAAAAAAGAAAGATATAATTTCTCTTTTTTCTAATAAAAAGGATGCTTTGATTAGTAGAACTGTTGAAGAGTAGTCATCTTGAATATATTTCAAATATGGGGTAAGGTTGGGGATGGGAATTTGAAGTATCCTGATTAAAGGTCTTTAAACTTGCTTATTTCATATTGTGCTAACAATGGAAGATTTAAGGATGTTGGTGGCATATGACCTTCGTCTCAGGCTGATCACAAAACCAAGACTAAAGGTTGCCTTGGATTTTTCTTTCACAAACATTCTAATATTTCAAGCAACTTAATTAAGCACAATATATATGTTTGAAAGAGTTGCCAAATCTGTCTCAATGTAAACAAATTTACATTCAGTTTTCTTCCTCACAACATAGTGCAGAACTGTATGTTAACATCAAAATGCTGAAAATCCTTGAACTGCCAAAGCGATATTTCTGATTAATGTTGATCTTCATCATCTTTTTTAACTATTAATTGTATCTTTTACACAATTTGATCATTATCAATCCGACTGTAATAATTGTGCATTTTTCTTCAGAAAGCTGTCTTGGTTGGTTTTCTCCAATCCCAATAAGAGCTCAAATCGAGAAAGCAGAGTGATCAAAAAGACAGGAGGATTCAGTTGGCCGAGGTATGATGTATGCATCCGTGAACATCTTTTTTCCTCACGCGTTGACAATTCCTGTCCACTTTTCTCACAGTACCCTTTCTTCTTTTCTCTTATGCATTTGCCACTATTTTTATACACTATTTGACATTTCCTACCGACTGATGGGACAATTGAAGAGCCTTTTGGTCCTCCCTGCCACTTGGCTCTTTCTAATCCCAATAAATTGAATTCACACATATTAAAACCTCACCTTTTTTGCTTTGAGCAAAAGCCATTGGTTTCTTGCTCGTAGACAGTTTTAAATACTAATGATCCAATAGTTAATCTCCTGAGCAAGCTTTTGCCATGAAGTTTGCGATTAATTAACTGGTTGAGTTTGTGGTATACTCCATATTACATTTGTTCCCAACAATTTAAGATAATTCAAACTAACAACTAGCTAGTAGGGGATGTAAAGCATATAAAAAGCTTAATTGTCCAAGCTAATTAAACCCACATTTTTTTTCTGTATACCATCATACATTATATTTGAATATGCATGCTGAATCGTTTGAATTCTTGTAAACATCTACTTAAACAATATTTATTTCCGTCTGTATGAAGACCCAATATAAGTTCAGTCGATACCGACGATATTCATTGATGGCAGTGAGATAAAGAGATTAACAGTAGGGGCAAAGCAACAGCATTTATAACGACAATTAATAGTAGCAGCACAATAGTACGTAATGCATTAAAATCAAAAGAAAACTAGACTTGGGGAATGCCAGTAGGCTCAGTTCCACGTTCCGCTCATCGGATGGAACCCAGCGAACTGTTTGTTAGGGTGACCCATGGGGGCACATGGAGAAGCAGTCACCAAATCCAGAAGTAGCTCATCGTTCCCAGACTCTCCGGATGCTACGCCAAGGAAGTCCCTAGTCCAGCCATCACTGGTTTTCTGCAACATCATAAGGTCTTGGACGTCGGAGGAAGAACTGGCAGCGACAGTACTTCCGGCAGTTGCATCAGTGTAACCTGGGCCACTTAAGGTGTTGGTTATACTTATAGGGCCCATAGCTGAGGCCCTCTGGAGCAGCGCAGTGGCTGAGAGATGAGGTGAAGGGCTAGGGTTGGTGGGAAGGTGGTGAAGGAGGGAAGGAAAGTTGTCTTCAGGCTTCTTTACCTCCAAGTCTCCGAGATTGCAGTCGTCAGGGCTAGGATTAAGAATCAATAAGTTAGGGTTAGCAGCGGTAAAGGGGTCCCAGAAGGAGGATGATGAGGGAAGGAAGAGAGGCTGATGCAGTTGTGGGAATGTAGGGGTGGCAGCTGCGCCGGCCATCACTCGTGCACTTTCTTCTGCCAAGGCATCGCAGAATGCTCTGTGGGTGATGAAGCTATCCTTCCTGCATGCGCACAAGAAATGAAAGGATAAACACCATGCATGGTTATCAGCTTATCAAGTTATCATGGAGCCGGATATATGGACAGAAGCTGCATACTGTGCATATCATTTAATTGCTCAGTTCCTGTTTTGATTCCAATGAAGGAGATAAGTATGGCTATAAGAAAATAGGATATTATATGGTTGAATTCTATTATATTTTTCTCTCCTTTATCATTGGCTCACTGAATCTATTTCTTACGGTTCAGTTGACAAATGGTTGAGAAAAGAGTACACCTATATACAGAGAGGTATTTCATATATAATAACTATTCTTCTACAAGGTAGACATAGAGTTATATTCCGATCAGCCATGAGTTCCAATGTAAAGTATAGTTGTCTGTTTGTATTTGTTGTATTTGATGGGATAAGATTTTTCTGGAGATATATAAGCTAAGCTTCTAATATTTTGATTATGTAACATTTGCCAATATTTTTCTAAGAATTATTTTCATAGTCTTATTATTAGTATTTATTAGTATGTTGCTATTTTTCTGCTATCAACCCACTATGATTTATGAGTTTCATATAAACTAAACTATAAGTTGATTTTTCCTCCAAAAAAAGTTAGTTTGTTGACCTAGTTTTTCTACTCAAATATAAGGAAAAATTCAAAATCTCATAATAAGTGTATAGCTAGCTAAACCTTGTATTTTCTCTAGATAAACAAATTTCGGAACCATGAGATTTATCCTTGGTTCTAAATATTGATTTCTCTTCCCTTTCCTTTCAGTAATTCATAAAATGATAAACTGATGCCAGAAGTACAGAAGAGATCTGGATAAGATGTCATTCGGTGGCTAATCCCCGATGACCTAACAGGTATAAAACCTACGGTTAAATTACTAGATATGGGTGCCATCATGAACTGACATATACTCAAACAATACGCAGTTTCTATTTTCCCCTCAATATTGCATACTTCTATATAAATTATATCTCAGAAGAGTCACGCATTTCACCTTGTTAGGTCATAGGCATCGAATATCGAGCTGTTGACCATTCATAAACTATAGTTTGATTGTTTATCAGCCTTACAGCAACTTTACCACTGAAACCAAAAAGATACATGCAAGTAAACACGTGGTTGAGACATGACAATCATACTGTATGGTTGTCAGCTAAAGCCATGCATTACCTCTAACACTAACATGCAGCAATTAAGACTTCTGCAATTTATATGACAAGATCCATCATATTAGATGATAATTATAGAGTCTATGTCTCAAAGAACTCAGTTAAATGAAACAGCGTAACTGTTCTTATTATGATGAAATCATAATAGTTCCTTATATGCATTATGACTCAGATAAGAAGAATTCTCCTAAAAACATAAAGCTATATGACTTATTGCGAATTATTGTGTTAAAAGTAGTAAAATCCCACTTTTTTCTTCATTAGTTTTATTTTAATAAGCCCTGTGCGTGTTAATTCTTTATCTCTTTCCAAACAGTAAGCAAGAGGGAGAAAAATTCATTCTTCTTGCAACAGGAGAAAGAAATAAAGCGAGCTTGAGAGAGGATTAGAGTGCCAAGTGATAGGGGGAGTCTTGTGGTGGCGGAAAACTGCAATATCATAATTAATATCACAAACCTAGTGAAGAGGGTGCCGCAGTCACATCGGTACTCTCTTGTTCCGCAGGTCTTAACATGGGCTTTCCAATCAGAGTGCACAGCGTATCTCTTAGAGCACTTGTCACATTTCCACTTCTTCTCTCCATGTTTCCTAGAGAAGTGTTTCTTGATCCCTGTCAAGTCTCCAAGAGCTCTGCCAGGATGGTGATGCACACAAGATGGCTCTGGGCAAACATACACCCTCTTCCTTGTAGCTCCCTCTTTGTTGCTTCTCTGCCTCAGCTTCCACGGTAGGTTGTGCCCCCTCCTATGCAGCTGCAGATTCTGATCCCTTTGGAAACCCTTGTTACATATCTCACATATGAACCTATTGGTGGCCATCAGTGTATTTGGTGATAAGGCCACAACTTCAGCTTCCGGGTCTTTGGAACAAAATCCAAAAAACAAGAAAAAAATCAGAAATTTAAGAACAAATAATAATACATGCTGTTAGTTGATATATATGTTAAGGACTCTACCTGGATTCCCTGCTTGGTTTCTCTTCTTCTTGGTCTTTGGTAGTAGCGGCTGTTGGTGAGGTGATATGGATGTAAGCAAAGAGCTCAAGCTGAAATGATCATGGACTCTTGTCTCCGAGGAAACACTGGCTTCTTCTGAGATGGAGGTGGAATTTGACATAGTTTCTAATAAGAACGTAGAGATCTTCTTTGTTTGTTTTCTATCACCAATGGTGGGAATGAAAAGGGACCATGTAGTGGTGGTATATAGTCTCTATTCTGTTCTTATCTTAAGACCAAAGCTTCCAACTGAGCAGAAGAAAAAGAGGCTCAGATGGCGAAGGGAGCTGGAGAGAATAAACTCACCCAAACTTTATCAGGATATGCTGGATGGAGTGGGCATTGGTGGCACTAAGTTATAGTATCGGAAAAGGCATGTTGGAAGGGTCGTAATATCATTAGGGAAAAATCGTAATTACCTATTGTTTTTATTATCATCCAATAGATGTTTATCCCTTGAAGAAAAAACTATGGAAGAGCTACCCTATTTGTTCCTTGCTATCCTTGATATGGCTATCCAACTATTTTGCACTAGTTACGTGCAAAAACAAAAACAAAATTATTTATTGCCTATTGAAATATTTTAAACTAGTTACAGTGCAAAAAATATTAAAATTAATCAATTTCCTTTTTCTTGGCCTCTTCTTTGGTGTCACTGACCTCCTCCCTGTGGCCATCTCCACAGTCACTATTTTGATGTTTCTATCCTCAAGCTCTTCACCACTGCTGTGTCGGAATAAAACTCTCTCCTCAAGATGCTCTATAATCAACTCTTGGAATGACTCAACTATATATGAAAAATAAATTATTTATTTTTGAATGTTGAGGGAAATAATCACTCATTCATCAATTATAAACAACTACAATATTCATAACATAAGAAGAATATTTGTATGCATTTAGTCTCTCAAATAGCAAATTATAAAAAAATGAACAATTTCATATGATTATACATTAAGGGCACTAGTAAAATAACTAGTTAAATGAGTAATATTTATCTAGAAATTATATAGTTTCATACTAGTAAATAATTAAAAGTAGAAAGTTTCAATTAAACATTCATTTTCTCCAGAACATCTTATATATATTAAACAAATAGGTTTTACAAATGACACGGTCAAAAGAAAAAATCATCTTGAATTATATATTTTCCCTTTGATGATGATAGTAGTGAAAATATAACAATTTCATCAATATTGCTCATTTTGATTACAAATTCATAGTAACATGCTCAAAGGAGACTTGGCGATAGAGACGACCTTGTTAAAGAAAGGAAATGAATTGGAGACATCGAAGGACCACGGGTAGAGAGAGAGAGAGAGAGAAGAGACTTGATGACACAGGATATTACCTTGTTACCTCGAGAAGGGAGTAACGATCAACAAATAGAAATTTGAGGAAGACAAGACTTTGACTAAAAGTGGGCTTCGACGCAGTAACATTAAACATGGTCATTAAGAAATCTGCAAAAGAAAAAGAGATGAACTTCATGGAATAAATGACACTATTAGATTTTTTTTTCTTTTTGAATTATAGTTGGTGCAAACTAGGAGCAGATATTTTTAGTTTGAAACTAGTAGATAATATTGAAAATTTAGAAATTTATCGAACTACTAACCTGATTTTAGTTTGTAAAAATAGTCAAAATTTAATTTACATCAGAAAATTGTTAAAACTGAGCTAATAATTATTTATTTAAGTATAAACTATAGCCAGTTTTGGAATGTGATCTTATTTGTTCTTGGTGTTATTTTTTAAACGAGCTGTTTTTCTTATTGCCGTTTTACAAGTTTATTATTATTCATAATAGAAGCATAGTTTATTATTTTTGCAACTTGGTTGTCTTTTAAACAATTTTTTTTACTGTCCCAGTAGATTTGCAAATTTTTTATAACTTTTACTTAAATTGATAAATTGGTTGAAGGAAACATATTGGATTAAAATGACAAATAAGATATTTATTCGATAATTTTGATATTTCTTTAATGATAATGAAATATACATTGTGATTTCAACCATGTCATAATCCCGTGAAGTGGGATTTTCTTAAGTTACCTGTGGTGTTTCCATTTGCCTTGCTCCTCAAACCCTTGCACTAAAATGCTGGTAGCACAAGAAAGAGAACTTTCATTGAAGTTCCGAATTCAAGGTGTGTCAATGAATACTTTCCCATTATTCATCTCTCTCTCGTGTCAAAAAAAGACAGGATAGAGAGACAGAGAGGGGAGGGGGGAGGTTTTAGGGACTGTGCTCTCAAGTGCTCAGTGTTCTTTTTCTAATACTAGAATAGGGGTATAATTACGGTTGAAGGCTGATCAGAGAAGGTCAGGGACATTAGAGGATGACTCAGAATGGCAAAGCAGTCAGATAACTCATAAAAATGTGAGAGGGATTCATGACTGAACTATAAAGTAATGAAGATGAGGTTTACCCCCACAAAGCACAGGGAATCCATCTCTTTGATTCAGTTTTTACTTTTTTTTTCTCTCTTTCTTCTTCTTTTGTTTGGGGTCCATAAGTGGAGGATCTTTTGATTTATGTCTTATCAAGTATAAACTAAACACCAAAGATGCTTTAATTGGAATAAAATGATAATGAAAGCATATAGTGCTTACGTTCAACCATGCAAAAAATTGGCTTAAAAGCTTGCTCTAAGTACTCACTCCACAGCCTTTCTTATAGCCACAACACCCATTATTGCTCATTGATTGTGATCCTAAGATTTCCTTTTTATCAACCCCTCATTTTTTCCCTCAACTACGATTTAGTGCTTATTGCTTCACTGATTGGACTTCTCTTTTCATGCTCTGGATTTGGTTTTCTTGGTTTTGCTTCTTTATTCTTTTCTTCTTTGGAATATTTTGTATGTATATGTGCTTTGCTGATCAATTCTTACCCCTAGCATGGGATGTCTGAATTCGGTTTGATGATCATGATTGATTTAGTTGTTTAGTACTAGTCTCGAACACAAATACACAGGAAATGAATTCAAGTGGGTGGCATTAAATGGCATTGCATTACTGGCTAGCCCATACACAGAGCAAAATGGCCATTATCATCGTCTTGAGTTATATAACATGGTTCTGTATGATTGGAACGTATGTGGGTAGTGGTCCACACTTCACTGTATACAATTTCTTTCAGGCAAAATGTATTTATATCTTTTTTAAATATAGAAATAAAATTACATATAGAGTTGCAAGCAGACAGTGGAACATGCGCAGCAGATACTTTTGATAGGCATCTATAGCCCCTTGAGTTTTGTCTTCTCTGTTAAAAAAAAAAATCAAAATTATGTACACACACAAACACACTGATATACAAGTATAAAGTATGTTAGTTAACAGCGTGGTTATTAGTCTATCAGCTTGCACTCTATCTTAACCTTATGTTTAAGCACGTATGCTTTTTTGTCTAATTAAACCATATGTTTAATTAAAACCTAATTAGCAGTCTTGTTAATATTTGTCAGTCAGCTTAAACCTTATGTTTAAGCACGTTTTTGGGCATCAGAAACAAACCATGATCAATATGTATGTATTTCGTTGATGCTCTATCGGTATTCTCTTCATAACTGAGCCGAACCAGATGGTTTAACTGGTTGATCCAGGAATCAAAAGCAAAAGCAATTTTTTACCCCAATTCAACCAGAGAAATTCAGAACCAGTGGGCTCACTGCCGGTTTAATCTTAAAAACACAGCGTATCAGCGTATTACACAGGCTTACGTTAGGAGACTGGAATATAAATGGTTATTGTTTGTAGGACTAGCAAATTGCTTTTCAATTAGCATTTGAATTTTTGTGTTCATTACTGAAGAGGGCGATATTAAACATTGTTGGTAGGTTTTCTCTCATTTTGATCGAGCCTTTTTTTTTGTTTGAAAAAGAAATATTGGTAAGTTGTACCTACCAAATTAAATTAAGTATAGTTCAGTTACAAAGCTTTGATAGAAAAGACAGCTCAGAATTACATCGCTCTAGCCCAAGATAGCGAAATGTTTACCCCAAAACATGTAGTTTTAGAAGCACCTTTGTTACAAGCTTAGCTTTTACTTTTAGGCATTACTGCTATTAAGTAGGTGCTTCGATTCTTTAAGCTTGTATGTGTTTTTCTTTTCAACTTTAGTATAGCTCTTGCTAACCATGACTGAATTACAAGGGGTCGATCAATCTTCTAGCAATGAACAAAGTAATCCTGACTACCAAAATAATCTTGTTTCTGGAAACTTAGACAAGTAACCAAACTTGGAAGTTTGAGAAACAGCATGTGTAAGCTTTTAGGAATTGTCATATGTCTATTTCCTGTGTAGAAAACACCAAGGCTGGAAGGAGTGTTCACGCCAAATAGCATGTTGAAATGCCTCTACCCTCATCTTGCAAACATACAGTTTTGAAATAGCTAAGTATCTTCATGATCGTTTTGGCACAAAACACAGTGTTGCCTATTGGTGTTCCTTTTTGAAGCATGGCTATCTTAGTATCGATTTATGGTCGAGAATAAGTCAGGTAGTTCCTTGACTCTATTATAGCAGTCAAGAAAGGAGCAGTGCTGGTTAAATGAAAAAGGGGTTAAGACACGGTAAGCCTTTGTCGCCTCACCTGTTTATTTTGTTACCTGATCCTCTTCATCGTGTCTTAGTGAAAGGTCAAGAAGCGGTGCTTGAACTTGGAATTGGCTGCGAGTTTGTGCCACGAAGTTTTCAAATTCTGGAATTCGCAGATGATGCCCATATTTGTCTGAAGGAAGACAGAATCTCAAGGTGGTCTTGGCTGCATTGTCACACTACGACTGTCTGAAAATAAACTATGAAAACTCACTCAACATCCAACATTGGGAAACAACCGTAGAGAGGACAAGAACTGGCACGCCTATTCTGGTGCTTGCTGGTCTAACTTCCAATCAGTTATCTCGGTGATTAGTTGTTAGGCTGGAGCCTAAGAACTCTGTAGCTGAAAACTTCCTCTCTTTGGGTGGCCTTTTGGTGTTAATCGATAGCTCACTTACCTGAATCACCTTATATCCATCTATGATGTACACTCTGCCAGTTTAGTTGACCAACGAGATGGACGAGGTGGAAAGGCAGTTCCCCTCTTGGTAATAGCTCTGTCGTTCTAGTCTCCTTTCAAAGCTTCGTTCCCCTCCCCATATTCCTATTTCTAATACTACAAGTCATTTGACCCTGGGTTATTTTCCGAATACTAGTCTCCAAAGTCGAGTGCTATTTGGCCCCGAACTAAATCCTCGAGCACCTTCTGATTCTACCTTCTATGCCTGAGCATCCTATGACTTCGAGTATGGTTCTCAAGTACTCTCTGGCTCTGACTTTGATTCTCGAGCACCTTCAGATCTACTTTCCGAGCACATGCAAATTCAATTCCCGAGCACCTTCGAATCTAACTCCCGAGCATCATCGAGCTTCGAATTGACCCCTTAATGTCTCCTTAGCGCTTGAGCAGTTTTAAGTTTTTTGGGCTTAGTTTCTTACTAAGCCTAGCAAACTTTTTCTTTTCTTACGGGCTCAATCCGGCCGGCCCGGCCCATAGCAAATTTTTATAAAGTAGCTGTCGTCATTGGAGTGGTCAACTGCAATTTCTCAATTTACCTCCTCACAAATGATAGTGGGGCCGATCATGTGGGGTCGCTGAGGTGGCGGATTTCATTTTTTTGCAGAAGAATGGAATTTTAATTAGAGAAGTCCTTAATTGGACTCCCCTTCTTAGGAATTCTACAGCCAACAATCAATTGCATCCTTTGGATGCTCTGAGATGTTGACCTTACTGATCAACTCTTAGACGTCTTTGATTCCTGTCGCACGCATGACTTCGTTGACAGAAATCATCACTTTAACAATCCTTCTAGGATGGGTCTTCACCATTTGAAAGGGGATAAATTACATAAGACTTCGCATTTAGCAACAGTAGCGCCTATAGGAGGTTGAGGCAATCAGCTGAGTATTTTCATCCCCGTTGGAATTTGACTCTAGATTTATTGACAACATCCCTACAGAAACCATATGTGTCAGCCCGTGGGGCTGCACGCATGACTTTATGCACCTATAAGATTGCCACACGTGCGGTCACACAAACCTCCATGGGCCTCACTGTAAGTGAGTTCAATTTCTTGGGTTTGTATGATCCTCCATTCTTTGTAATTCTACGTGAATTTACATTTGCATATATTCATGTTAGTGCTTGCCTACTCGTTTCCAAAGACTTTGCTTATATTTGAGTTTATGCTTTTATCTAGTCGCGGCCAAATTGATAATACATATAATTTGTTTTTATTGCTTGAGTAACTATAATTAAATTGGATATTCATTTCTTATTTACTTGAGAAATTAATTTCTCTATTTAAACAAATCAGATTAATTTATTTGCAGCTTTCCCATTTTAATTTCTTACGTTAATCATAAATTGGGTATTCATTTTACTGCTTAGATTTAGTTTTAGAAAATTAGAAAATATCATTACATCTAGCTCCCAATTTACCATGATTTTCCATCACTAATTAATATATGTACAAGATACAAAAAGATGAAACAAGATGCATCAACAACAAGAACACTAAACCCACATTAGCATGCATGTGTCTCATCTTTGAGATTTTATTTTATTATGTATATTGGAAAACAAACAACAATAATACAGCTTACATCTGCATAAATTTCAAGGTTCTTTAATTGAAAACTGTATTAAAAAATGTTTTTGAGCTAACCATGAAACTGGGTATACATGAACTTCCTTGGCTAACAGCATATGGTAAATTTTGTGATTATTAGTACAAAGTCACATAAAGCAAGGCATGAAACATTCGCTGTTATTCTTTGTTCTATTTTATTTTATTTTTCCTTTTCTACTTGAAACAATAACTTCTTGATGAGGATTACTATTCCCTAACAGACTCAAGCAGAATATTTCAGTAACAAAGTCTTGAATCAGTAAATAGCATGCACCACACAAAGTATTAAACTGGACTTTGTACATCAGTGGGATATTATCATACAGAGACTCTGGAGAAGAACAATAACCATCTAAGAAATCAACACCACAAAAAGCTCTAGTAAGGACCTATTTAAAATGGAGAGAACATTAAGAGAGCAAGAAAATGTAGTAGAAAATATACAAGTGAGTATTTCTCAGACTCTTGAAGCCTCCAAATGCCCAAGTAGTAATTTATTTGCTTCCTCCTAAAGGATTAATTCTTTGAGATGGATAGTTAGAACTCAAAACTTTTCTTCTTCTTCTTCTTCTTCGTCCTTGTCATCATCAGACAACATCGCTTGGCACCGGCATTCATTGCTGCAGAATGATTTGTCTCTGAAAGGTTTAATGGCTGATAACTGTGAGGAAAACTATGTGATGATTTAAACATGCTACACTTGTTAGCAAAGAGATTTCTTCTATTTAATGAACTCAAAGGATTATTGAAATTTTGTTAATTAGTTTGCTTATGATTCTTTATGGATTAGATGTAGATAAATAATTACATAGTTATCATCACTAACCTGTATATGTACACATCCATCCCAGGGCCAAGTTTCTTCTTGCAACCATAGCAGAAGCTCAAGAATCCATCGCTGCGATTGTCGACTATGCAGTCATCAAAAATGCGACTAGTCTTCGGATCCGGTCCATGTGAGATCACACAGGTGTACTCCTCAGACAGTTCAATCTCCGAACCAAGGAACACAGACTCAGCGGAAACATTAGGAGGCGTCTGAGAGTTCCTAGAGCTGATGTCAAACTCCACCGGAGGTGGAATTTGGACCTTGAGCTGAGACCCAAACACCACCTTCCTGTGATCCGGCATGGAAGAATTCTTGCCAGAGACTTCATCAATGGAGAGGGCATCAAGAAGGCCAAGCCCGGCAGTCCTCATCGGCTCCCCTCTTCGCCGAGAGAGGTGTTTGTCTTGCCCGAAGAAGAAGGGGTTCCTGAAGGCAGAGAAGGGCTTGGTGTCCAAAATGGAAGTCGGGCTCACAGCTGCTGCTGCTGCTTCAGCATCACTGGTGCTCCTCCTCGGCATGGCGTCATGAATCTTTGATCTCACAGACATGGAGAGATCGGAGAATCTGAAATTATCATGCAAGCAATATTATCATCAGTAGCTGCGCAGAACAAAATGGAGCATGCAGCACTTTAGACATCAGCATGAAACCAGGAAAAAGGTTCCATCTTTCACACAATCCAAGGCCAAAAGTCGATAGCAGTTGGAAATGAGCTCCAAAGCTTCATCAAGAACATCCCTTTCTCCCTTTTCCACTCCCACTCTCTGTTTCTAATTCAACTGGCTTCATTTCTTTGCCTTGGCCGTGGCAAGTTTTAAAAGGGTAGCGCCAATGATTCCGAGAATGCACTCACACTCGGTGACCTTACGCTTCAATCCAGAGCGATTAATTTTGTGTTGATGTGTCTTATTTATATTAGTTTAGAATCAATTTCGAGCAGCGGTACTCTCACCGGGTTGATACGCGACTCTGTTACGTACCGTGCTTCGTCGTCTACAGTGAGTTGGTTTTTTTATCTCCCTCCAATGGGTTGTACACCGATGTGCGTACACTTCGCCTACTGGCTCGCGACACGTGTCTGAGTAATAAAAGCTTAAAATAATTGAAAAATAAAAGGAAATTTTCGTTTTGCCCCTGCAAATTTATCTTTTAAAAAAAAAAATTAAAGTGACATAGTAAGCTAATGGTCTATTTCAACTCTATAACCTCACTTAAAAAAGAATAGCGGCGTTGTAAACATGTGGCCTAGTGAAAATTTTAAAACAATATTATGTAGCAGTTATAGGGTGATGACAATTTAAATTGATAAATCATAAATAGTCGTGTCATTAAAATTTTTCAATTTAATTTTTTTATTTATTTTATTATAATTATTATTTCTGTCTAATTTCTAAATCAATCAAATAAATATATTGTAATAGTTATAATTACATAACTGCTATGGAAGTGTTGTATGTTATGCATTACAATATTATTATTGCTATAACACATCTAACCAATTGAAGATTTAGATGAGAGATAAATATTGAACAATATATAATAATATTGAAGGAGAGATTTGATATTTTGCGCGATTCGCATTGCGTGATTCCGTGAGCGACACAGTCGATCTATTGTTGTTGCTGCCGCCTTCGTCGCGTCGTTCGACCATCGTCGACCGCCGGCCCGGGCCCGATCGACGCGCTACTCGTCGATGCTTCGATCGACGTCGGATTCCGATTGAATTGTGGTCGGAATCTGACGCAATTTGGCCGAAACGCGGCCGACAGTGGCACGCGCCGTTTTCGGTTAAATCATGATCGGATTCCGACCAAATCGCGGTTGGAGACCGATCGAGGAAGGATCGACGTGCGACGGTGGTCCTTCCTCGGTCGATCTCCGACCGCGATTTGGCTGGAATCCGATCGTGATTTGGTTGGAAAGGGCGCGTGCCACTACCAGTCGCGTTTCCAGCCAAATTGCGCCGGATTCCGACCACAATCCGGTCAAATTCGATACCGACCGATGCGCTAGCAAGTGGCACGTCGATCGCGCCTGGGCCGGCGGTCGACAGTGGTCGGACGACGCGACGACAACAGCGGGAGTCGGGCACGGAACACTATGCATTCTTACATTTGAATGGTCAGATATGTGCACGATTGTGTAATAGATGGTGGATCGATGTGGTGCTCACGGGTGCACATGAGAGAATCGTGCAGAATATTAAACTCGTATTGAAGGATATTTAAAGAATTATATATGGTTGAATAGTAAAATAAGTATCTTCTTCATTAAAAAAAATTAAAATAGTGTGCTTTTTGATGATTTAAAAATAAACCCTTACCTTTTGTCCATAAGCACTCAAACTAATAATAATAATAATAATATAATATAATATAATAATAATAATAATAAAAGGGAATTAAACACGCAGTTAAATGCTTGATACTGTTGTTATGGCCTACAATTATTGGTCGCATAGAAAAAGGCCAAAAATGATGATTCTTAATTGCAGTCACAGTCGCAAGTGGGCCAGCCCTTCAGCCTTATCTCGTGCTTTGATGTGAATGTGATCATGGCGATGCACTACATGGACTTGCATTAGCGTGGGTAGGCAATTAATTAAGTAAACTAAACACCTTAAATTGAGGAGTTCTTTTTTTTATTATTAAAAAAACAATTGTTAGGTTATGAGGAGCAAGGACAAAGGAAATAGGGTTTGTCTTTAATTGAATGATCAAAAGTTATCAAGTGAATTTTTCAATGCAAACAATTAGGGCACTCAATGAGTCAAGTCGAGTCCAATTTTATCATATTCGACCTTATTTGATAAGGTAATAAGTCAAATAGAGCCTAAAATGAATTAAACTGTTGAAATAATTATTCAAACTTAATTTAAGTTTGATTTGAATTTAGTTTGTTTAAATATTATCGAGCTCTCAATTCAAACTTATTTGATTGTTTAAAAATTTTATAATTTTAAACGTGTTTGATTGATTATTAAAATTGATAAAATAAACTTATTTATTTATTTAAAAAATATTATTTATTTATTCATCAGGTCGATGAGAATTTTATCAATGAATATAATTCAAAAGTTTTGTTCATAAATATTGTTCACGAACAGTTTGTAGGATCGGGTTAGACCGGTTAGAGGGGGTGAATAGACGGTTAAGAGAATTAGCACTCGTCTTTAAGAAAAACTTAGTTGCAATTGGATCGTTGCTTCCAAGGCAATTAACGCTCAATAAAAAAACTCCTTTAGGCGGAGAAACCTTTACAATTGTAGCACACAGACTTAGAGAGAAGATTACAAAAGTAATTGGTGATTTAACTCTAAAACTCTAAGTCTATTTATAGCACAAGAGAATAGATCTAGATCGTTGATCGTAGATAAACTTTCTCTTAGTCGTTGATCCGTTGATGCGATCCTAACCGTTGATCAGAGATAAGTTTGATCGTAGCCGTTGAGTAAATAAGGATAAACTTTATCTTTAATAAAAGATAAAGAGAATTATCCTTAATAAAAAAATAAGCATTTATCTTTTAAAAGATAAATCTTATTATTATTATTTTTCTTCTTTTTTTTTAACCGCCACGTTCAAACGGTCCAAGTCTACGTCGTCTTCTCCGGTCAAGTCAACGGTCAAAGTCAAAGTCAATGGTCAAAGTCAACAATTTGACTTTCATTGACTTTTTGTAGAATCTTTGGTTAGGTGATTTCTGGCCAACCGGAGTTAGGCTCACCCGAACCCGACTCCGACCTTTTGCCCCTCGAGCATGCTTCCTCCCGGCTTCTCGTCCATCGGACTTCGCACACGTCCTTCTCGCTCCACCGGTGTACTCTTCCGTAGCTTCCGCGTCCCTCGGATTGCACCGAGCCCGTCGGCTCACTTTCCCATGCAACCCTTCTCGTCTGCTACGTCTTACGCTCGACTTCCTCCGTACCTAAGTTCCTGTACACTTAGCAGAGAGATTAAAACAACACAGGACCTAACTTAACCTGATTGATCACATCAAAACTAACTGGGGCACCAACACAGTTCAAAATTCTTGTTCATTTCAGTAAAAAGTGGAATCCGTCACCCCAGCGGCTCCACATAGTCGGTTCCACAACCATATGTGAGATGATAAATTGGGAAGCTACAATTGACCACGACGGAGGAGGGCATTATCTTGGCTTTGTCGAGATTCGACCCTTACCTGCTTCAGCAATTCTGCTCCATCATAATCAACTTAACTATGCCTCGGGGACTTCACAATATCCTTGTTCATGAACATTAACAAGTTAGACATGTATATGTTCAAGGTTGTTTATTTAATTGATTATATATATATTGAACATCAAACACTAAATTTGCTCATGAATGTTTGATTGATTTACCGTCTTACCAACAATTAAAATCGATGGAATCAAAATATCTTCACAATGGTATGATATTGTCCACTTTGGGTCTAAGTCCTCATGACTTTGTTCTTGGGCTCTCCCCAAAAGACCTTATACCAATGGAGATATTTTTCATCCTTTTAACTTCATGATCTTTTCCATGTACTTTAGATGTGAGATTATGTTTGCACCCTTGCAACCCAACAATCCCCCCCTCAAACAAAGGACCACAGGCCCCCCCCAACGTCGTTTTGATGTCTGAATCATCGACCCACCAGGACTTTTTGCCCCTCGGTCCACCTGACCTACCAGGACTATGTTTGCACCCTTGCAATCCAACATTTAATGGTGATCAAAATGTATCCTAACTTTAACTTTACATGAACAAATTTCATAAATTAAGACGGTTGATTAATTAATTTGATTGCGAATTAGGTTTTGTCATTTTCTTTTCGTGCTTATGCGCACTCATTGGCTTAGGCACGTTGGCCTTTAGACCTTATATAGGGGAACCTAATCCTATGACAATTGCAATTTCTTTTGGACGGATTAGTCAGGACAAGTGGAGCTATAAATGAATAGAATACTCGTAAATAAACCAAGTTAATGAGAGCATATTTATGCCCCGTGGTTATGGTACGATAGTAAAAGATGAGAAGAGCTCCCTAGGTAATGAGAGTTCAAATTTTACCTATGATACATTACACCTAAGGAGTTTGAAAAATTTATGAAGCTGAATCATCCATCAGGATCCATTTGTGCTTCTTGATTTACTTGATGATTAATGAAAAAATTTTATGAAGTCAGACAGATCATCTTTAGGATTAATCGGATTGTAAGAATGAGATATTTAGATTATAAAATTAAAAATTAAGAGCATATTATATTTATGTAAAATAGAAAATAAAGTTTATAAATAATTTATATATAAAATTTAATTGTGATCTTATTTTTAAAAATTTTAGTTATATTATATTATATTATTTATTTATTTAAAAAAAAACTCATGCACCTAGAAGTCGTCACAAACATGTGACCTATGGGCCATAGACTTGACTACTTGAGCGAAGAGTCTAGAGGATTACGTGCTCGATCCATTAAAAATTGATCCAAATCACATAATTAAATTTATAAATAGTTTGTCCTTTAGTGATCTAAAAGAATTAATAACTCATACCAAATAAATCTTTTTTATCTTTAAAAATGAAAAACCACTAAAAAAATTTTCAATTCTAGCTAGAACTAAAAGATCATTCCATGAATACAATTCGACGAAAATCACACGACGATGAATTCACCATAAACAAGCTACTTAGTGTTCTTAAAAACTAATTAATATCGAGATGTGAAATAGATTATTCACTATTATAATTGGATCGAAAAATTCATGACTCCTTGTGTTTGTTGATTTCTCTTGTCAATTAAGTAGATTTTCAAAGTGTTGTCTTTCTCTCAATCACTTTAAAGGAGCTTTCTTGTTTTCTCTTTTTTTTCCCTTATAGCCAAACCTAATCCACCAAGTGATGCTCACACACAGGACTTTCGCCTACGCCGAGCCATTCGTTTTAGGTTAGCTTCTCAAACAACTTTCATCATTGTTTTGACCCTAACACGTACGATGTGGATCGGCATAGTTCCCCCAATTATTGATATATATTGGCCTTCATGGATGTCTCTTTCTCACCTTTTCTCGTCTTACAAACAATGCTTTTCTATTTTCAAGTATAGCTAGGTTCCTTCTTATGAGATCCATGTTTGTTAATTTGATCAGAGAGACGAGAATAGGTTCCTTCTTTCATGTTCTTTCTATCCATTCCTTGTCTGTTGTCTCGACGAACCCCTCAATAGGTTAAACTAGCCAAACTATCTATAAATATTTGACATATTGATTCATTTGAATGGATACCCATGAATATGTAGCTAACTAAGAGAAGAGAGGGAACTCATTTTAACTATTAACTGAGGAGGTTTGTGAAATGGAATTGTTTAATGTCTCTCTTGTCATGTTTACTTGGCAAAGGAGTAAACGGGAGGAAAAATATATTGGCCAAAGTACTCGTAGATTTAATCTCATAAAATATATGAGGGTGTCCTTTTCGCTTGCTCAGGATTTTTCCTCTCTTGAGGTTGTGTCTACCTTTTAAAAGTCTAAGATCCAATTGCCTGAGATGTAAAGAACATTAAGATTGGTCGGCTCTATCGGCGCGGCTGCTCCGACGCTCAAGTTAGTGTCAAGTAGGCGAAGATAGACGTCTTGTGGAAGAAAGAATGAGATACTATACCTCTAACCTACCTTCGTTGGTTGCTATGTAGCTGGAGGAAAGGAATCTTTACGTAGGATACCACGTATCTAGCAATTATCATTCTGAAGGACTGTTAGAGAATCAAATTCGACCTTTGTTAGAGAAGATGTCGTGTGTCTACCAACTGTTCGCATGACGGACGATTAGAAGATCGGATTTTATCATCATTGCATAAGATATCACGTATCCATCAATCACTGGCCTGATGGGTGATTAGGAGACTAGATCCTTATGGTGGAGCCACGTATTAGATTACTTGAGTTTTAGCTCGGGGACCAACGACGGTTGACAACATTGAAAAGAAGGCTGTAGGGACGGGAGAAATGAAGAATACAAGAAAGAAGGGAAGACAGCTCGAGGACTTGAGATCAACTAATGATCAGCCTAGTAGATCAGTCAGGTTGGCTCCGTCATTGCCAAATCAAACTACTGTTACGGGAACCTCCAAGTCACCAAGAGTCGAAGCCTTAGTGCTCTGGGATGTCAATCCCGTCTTAGTGTTTGGGGATGTCAAGTGTTAAAAAGACACTCGGTGTTCGAGATCATTGTCATATTGAGCGCTCAGGGATATTAGCCTTATTTGGTACTCGAGGATGTTTGGAACTGAGCTTGACTGATCTAAAAGCGAGATCGACCACTCAGGAGACCCGCATACCATCAATATACACGAACAAAATCGATGTTTACTTGGCAAAGGAATATAAGAAGAACAAAGATGATAAAATAGTGAGACCGCAATGAATTGAACTCGATGATTCATGAACCAAATCGTAAAAATAAAAAAAATAAAAAAAATAATTTTTGTATTACTCAAATAAATTATTAAGTGGGCCTCCAAGCCCAATTAAGGTGTGGCCTCGGTGAAGCCCGTCAAGCGCTTAACTCCCGAACTGGCTTCGCCGGACGACATCTCGCTTCTATAAAAGCCTAAGAAAGCGGAGGCCGGCGGCGTTGGCTACAGGCGAGGAAGATATGGCGGTGTTGTTGGAGCTGGAGCAAACCCTGCGATTGAAGCCCAATGGGGTAAGGATCTCTCTGTTCTAGCCCACGCACCGATGAGTCCACGGATCTTTCGTTCTTAATGTTTTTGATTTTGTTTTTTGTTTTTGTTTTTGATCATCGATCGACGCTGAATCGTGGTGTTACTTGGATCCTTTTTTCTCAGTGTCTGTGTTTTGGATGGATCTTTAGAGTTTTTTGTTCCCTCTGTTCTCATTTGGATATGAGTCGTTGATCGCCGATTACCGAGAAGTTTACGGTGTTTGTTCTTTTTGATGCCTTAATCCGGCAACTGTAGGCGAAAATTACGACGACCGCGGGAGGAGCTGGTCCTTGATGCCTGCAACTCCGAGCCGAAGAGGGATTTCACAGTCGGTTTTTGCGCTTCTTCGATTGCCGTATGGACTGGTAAATCTCAGTTGCTAATTGCTTCAATCTCTTTAGTTCCTTTTTCTCAGCCCCAAATTACCTCTAGTTCATTCCCTCGATAATTAACCTGCATCCTACAGCAGCATGCCTAACAAACCCTAGACAAACAAGAAGCATAATGTTCGGATTAAACACGAGTAATCAACGACAATCTCACAAACCTAGACACAAAGGACTTGTAGGCCATCATTGATAGACAATTTCACCACCGATTGCAATTACATAAACCATGAGATGCTTTATGCTACTACAATAGTCAAGCATGCTACCATATTGATACTACTACAATGTCTGAACAAAAACTAGTTTTCCTACTTGAACAGTAAGAGAACTCTTTGTTTAAGAATGCCACTTTGCACCATATACTCCTATCCATGCTACATCGTTAGGCCCACTCATTGCATTGCACTGAACTGTACCACTCATGATCCATATGCTTTCATCATGTAACTCACCATTGACTCCAAATTTCAAGACTCTAGATGTGAAACTAAATACCCGCAAAGCCTACTTTGCACCATATAAACCTATGATCCATATGCTTTCACCATGTGGCTCACCATTCAACTCCAAATTTCAAGACTCTAGATGTGAAACTAAATACCCACAAAACCTTCTTTGTGCCATATAAACCTATGATCCATATGCTTTCCCCATGTGACTCACCATCAACTCCAAATTTCAAGACTCTTGATGTGAAACTAAATAAATACCTAGAAAGCCTACTTTGCACCATATAATCTATATGCTGTCACCATGTGGCTCACCATTAACTCAAAATTTCAAGACTCTAGATGTGAAACTAAGTACCGATAAAGCCTACTTTGCACTGTATAAACCTATGATCCGTATGCTTTCACCATGTGGCTCACCACTAACTCTAAATTTCAAGACTCTTGATGTGAAATTAAATAAACACCCACAAAACCTACTTTGTGCTATAAACCTATGATCCATATGCTTTCACCATGTGACTCACCATTAACTCCAAATTTCAAGACTTTAGATGTGAAATGAAATACCCACAGAACCTTCTTTCTCTATGTATCTTTCAAAAACCTGTGGAAAAAAAAAACTCCCACAAAGTGCTTCTATAATTTACAGACAAAATTAGAAGTATCAACCATTAACATTTTTCCCCCATGATTCAACATTTTCCATTCATGAAACAAAAAAATGAATTGCTACAACCTCTAGCACATCACACCTTTTTTGAAGTACTTATGAGTCTCGAAATCCATAACTATTTGATGCATAAACTTGTGAACACACATTCACAATGATCCACATATATAACCTTACAACTACATTAGATAGATCAAGTTATGGATATTACTTTGTTTTTTATACATATAAGAAAGTGTCGGTTGCTAACCCTAATAGCAAGACGTAGCCAGCCTTCTGAGGCGGTTACATGTGATAGTCGATCGATGGTTATTTGGGCAAGCTTTTGCTAATCCACCATCATATTCACCACCATGCGCCACATTCATGGATCGCCTGAATCAGCAGATCTTTCTCCACGCACGTTGTAACCAATCGAAAATGAGAAAATCAGTAATAGTGCAAGTAATGCACATTTAATTTGAAGCTATCAAAGATTGAGTGCTCATATAGAGTTAGTAGTACATGATGGATAATAATGTTAACATGTGAAAGATCTCATGTTGCAACTGAGTTTTCTTTCCACACTTCTCTGTGGTTATAACTTATTGTGCTACTATTTCAATCTCCAATATTCATGCATATGATACAAGGCCTACATTTCTTAATTGGTGAAATAAAGGTCAGAAGAAAGTGTATTTAAGAATTAAGGTGAGGCTATGAAAAATAAGAGCTGAGATTGATACCTCGACTTTAGCTTTTCAATTACTTCAAAGTTCCCGTGAAGACATTCTTCATACATAATCATCAACTGCTCAGCAACCTATCATTCAACAGCTATGTTATGTTTGTTGGCATTTGAAATAACAGGAGCAAGCAAAACAATGCAACTGAGAAGATTACCTCCTCGACACTTCCATCATCGACCATCGTGTTGAAAGATAACACCATTTTCTCCTCCAGTGCATTTTCCAAATCATCGACAGAAACTACAACTGAGAATTCATTGGAGGTCAAGGGCCTAGAAATTATGAAGAGGGTATATATGTATAGATAAATTATGAGTGCTGACCATCGGGTTGGGAGAAGAAGGTGAGGATGGAGGAGGCGAGCTCGTCGTGCTTCTGGCGGGAGTCTCCGCCGCCCCACTGGTTTCTGATCGCCACCTGAAGCGCCTCCCAACGCGAGAGGACGAGGGAGATTCCTTCCCTCAAGAGGAAAGGAGGGGGCGTGTGAGAGGACACCGGAGAAGGCGAACTGCGTCGCAACACGCCACCGCCGGAAGAGCCCATGGACTTCGTCGGATCGCCAGCTCGCACTCCCTCACGTGCGTGCCAAAGGAAGCCGGCGAGAGGATCCCTTATCTTACTTAAGCCGGAGGAATGAGAGATGGCGCGTTACTGACGCGGGAGGCAACGGTTGGAAGTAGAACAAGGCTTTAATTTGAGTCAATTTTGCATATCTAATTTTCTATTTCTTTATTCTTTGACTTTTTATTTTTAAAAAGTCAATTTGAGTCAATTTTGGTCATTTATATCTAGCTATGTGTCTACAAGAAAAGCACCAAAATTCCTCCGACCGCCGCCATCCACCAATTGTGCCGCAATGAGTCCGCCGCCGCCGACCATCCGACGATCTGCACCGTGAAGTTGCAGTTGGCTTGCGAGATGTTCTGCTCCGTCAGCTCGGATAGCCCTTGGAAGTAGCAGCTCTTCAGCTGCTGGTTCTGCCTCTGGAAGTAGGCATTGAAGGCGTACGAAGCTTTCCCCTGCTGGTCCATGGCGCCGCACGAGCCGCCGTCGACGATCGCCGTGCAGTCCGCGGAGTTGCACGCGGAATCCACATTGTGGGACAGCTTGGCGCTCGCGTTGCTCTGGCTCGGGTTCAACGTGCACCACTTCGCCGGCAGGTAGAGCACGTCCTTCGCGGCCACCGGCCACCTGCTCTGCCCGTCGCAGGCGAGGTCGAGCGGGAACTTCGGCCGGCCGTCGTAGGTGAACAGCCCCCAGTGGCGCTCGAAGTTCCCCGGCGCGATGCTCTTCGCGTCCTCGTCGAGGAGGCTGAACAGGTACACGTCGATGTCGGCGTTCGGCCGGCGGGGCGTCCCTTGTTTCGCGGCGAGGCGCTTGAGCAGCCCGCTGTAGAACCTCTCCGCCAGGGCCACGTTGGCATTGGCCTCGCCGTCGGTCGGCCACCCGATCTCCCCGACGACGATCGGCAAGTCGCCGAATCCGGCCCTGTCGAGGGCCGCCACCAGCGTGTCGAAGTTGGCGTCGAAGACGTTGGTGTACGCGACGCCGCCGTCGAGGACCGGCGTGGCGGCGCCGTCGAAGAAGGCGTAGTCGATTGGGAATTCGGGGTTTCCGTAGAGGCTGAGGAAGGGATAGATGTTGACGGTGAAGGGGGAGCCGTTTTGGCTGAAGAAGGAGACGATCTGGGACATGAGGTCGGCGACGTCGGCGCGGAATTCGCCGGCGGAAGGGACAGGATTATCTTCGGGAGAGTCGTAAACGTCGGCGTTGAGGGGGACGGTGACCTTCACTGCTGCGCCGACGCCGGCGTCATCGAGGGCGGCTTGGATGTTCTTCAGTGCGGGGAAGGTGACGTTGACGAAGGAGCCATTGTACGATCTGAGGAAGGGCTCGTTCCCAACGCCGACGTATCTGAAGAACAAGAATTCTTAAAATTAACAAGAAAAACAAATTAAAACAGTTCTTAATTTCTCCCAAAAAAAAAAAAGTTAGGAGCCTGCTTGATGTTTACTCCGCCCTGGAAGTTGTAGTACGTGACGTTGTGCTTCACCCAGTTCTTGGCGTTCTCGTAGTCGTTCATGGCGGCGAGCATTTCGTTGGGAATGGCGATCATGACCTCGATCCCCGTCCCGGCCAGCGCCCCCATGGAATGGCCGTCGACGTCGAATATCTTCACTTTTTTGATTCCGTTATCCAGCAGGAGCTGCTTGATCGTGTTAGGAGGCAACCGGTGGGAGGCGATCGTGCCCCAGTTGATGCCCAGGGCGGCGTCGGCCGGCGAGACAGAGAGGCCGGCGGCGACGAGTAGGCACGCGAAGAGCCAGCAGAAAGGCGGCATCTTTGATTTAAGTATGTCCGATCGAGTTTACGGAGCTCGAGTCGGAAAAAGATCTAAAAAAATGATTTTGAGGAGGCCAATCGATCGACGCATCGATGGAAAATTATCGTCGGGATTCAGAGACGGCGGCGGGGGCGCTTCCGCTATCGTGGGAATGCGTAGAGGAGCTCCGACGACTGAACGAGAAGAACAAACCGCCGCCGCAAGGATCGGATCGATGACGCGATGTCGAAGCTAAATTTAGCGAAAATGGTAGAAATATTTTTCTTCGTTTTGAGATTCTAAAATACCTAAAAATATTTTTTTAAAAAAAAATTGTTTAAAGATTTTGAAATTGCTAATATTTGAGTTTTGTGCTTTTGAAAATCCATTTTTAAATGTTTTTGATCTTTTAAAAGATTTTTATAATATCAAAATCTTGGATAGGAAAATTATTCTTAAACTTCGGCAAACTCCCAAAAGTTGTATATAAAATTTTAAAATTTTCAAAAGGTGCAATCCCTTGTGTGTACGTATGTAACTTATTTTTTTCGTCTCTCGTTTACATTTGCATGCATACAATTTTCTTCCTCTGTTTTCTTTCCTCTTCTCTTAAATTAAATTAAACATAATTTAAACTTTAATAAATAATTTTCTGATCCATTGATCAATGGATTTAAAGAGCTTTGATCGAATCAATTTTAACTCTTTGTAGGTTTTTATAGTGCTCGGGAATTCAAGGGTGCTTTTGGTTATCATCGTAAAAAATTTTCAATATTGTTCAAATGATCTAAAAAATTTCAGACTTTGTGTCAATTGACACGTGTTTATAACTTTGTGTAGGAGATTTCAAAATCAGGATTTTTCACCATATCTACCTTTTACACGCTCCAAACTTTCATCTAATTATAAAATTTCATAAATTCAAGTCATCTAGGTTCATCAATGGATTTCGATCAAAATTTATTGATGAACTTAGAGAGCTCTGATTGGATTTATTCCTACTCATGTAAGTATCTACAGTGCCCAAGAGTCCAAATATGTCCTCTGTTATCATTGTAAAGGATGTTTAACATTGCTCAAAATGATTAAAAAGTTTCAGACTTGGTACAAATTTAGTACGGGCCTATAACTTCACGTAGGAGACTAAGGATCAAGATTTCTTACTACATATTCTATATTTCTATCTCATTATAAAATTTCTAAAATTTAAGTCGTCTAGGTCTATCAATGAATTTGGTCAGACTTTAGGATTCTATTAGATGATCTAGAGAGCTCCGATCAGACTCGTTCTATCAATGGGAGAGTCAAAACTTATTGATAGACCTACAGAACTTTGATTAACTGCATTCCAACTCTTATAGTTTTATTAGGTGAACTGAGTCCGAATAAATTATCTTTTATTGTTTTAAGACCCTCCTAGTAATATTCAAAATGATTTAAACTTTTAAAATACTGTAGTATTAATTTCTTAAGACCAACACCACTGTGGTGTTAATAATTACCACAACAATGTTATATTTAAGCTGCGTTGTTGATTTTAACTGACGCCAAAGTGATTTTTTTATTTTTATTAATAAAATCAATTCTCATTATTAATTTTAATTTTAATTTTTATTCTTTTATAATTATATATTAAAAAATTGAAGATATTAAAAAACAAAAAACATATTTTTAATGTTTTATTAATCTTCTTTTTATATTATATATTTTTTAATTTTTTAATTAAAATTTTAAAATTAAAACTAAATAAATTTAGAAGATTATTTATTAAAGTTTAAATGATTGTAAAATAGTTTAATTTAATTTAAAAAGAAGAAGTTGCATTGATAAAAAAAAGTGAGAGAAAAGAAATTATATAGAGTTAAAATTATAATTTTGTGCATCTTTTGAGAATAATAAAAAGTTAATGTGGCTTTTGAAAATTTTGAAATTTCATGTTCATCCTTACGGAATTTGGCGCTTAAACTTTGATAACTTGTTTCGAAGTTTCACGTGATTTTTCAAATTTATGATTTTTTTTGTAAGGCTTTCACGACCTGAGGAAAAACATTATGTTCTAAAATTATTTTTAAAAATTTAAGAATTATTTCAAGTTCTGATCTGACTGCTGAGTCAGTATTGCGATAAGGTCCTACACGTAGGCCGTTGTATCGAGGTTGAGTGAGACGTTACGATTTAGTTATCCATCGATGGATAGACGTGCAAAGAAAAAAAAATAGTTAATTTAATTTGATTTTTTTTAAATTTGATTGATTCATGTTATCCAATTTTTAATTCAAATTTATTTTATTGTTTAAAATTTTATATTTTTAAATATAGATAGTTGATTAATAATTCTTTTTTCTGCAAACGTTTATCTAAAAAGTCTTTTTTTACACGAATTAAGTTTTTTCTGAATTAATAATCAGAAAATAGATAAATTGTGAATGCGGAAGGGGCCCATCTCAACCGTCACAAACAAACCTGTCCACGTGCACAGGCGGATCCACTAACTCAGGAAACCGTGGGGCCCTCTACCCACTGCTGGATTTGCAGAATCTAACAAATGCAGCGGCTAGATTTTTGTTCCTTGTCTGGTTAATTTATAGAACGGTACGATACGAGACCTAATTTTAATTATTTAATATACAATTTAATTTTGAATAAATTCCAATCGTCAAAAAATGTATCTAGAAAATTTGAAAAATCCAAACCCAATTAAGCACGTTAACAATGAGATTAGAAATTTTGAAAAAAAAAAAAACCATCTCTTCTGAAATACGATGTCCAACGTGTATATCATTTCAGGAAGAACACGCGATAAGCATTGATTAATGTAATCCTGAAAAATCGCAGGGGCCTTTCAGTAATTTTGACATCGCGTGGCGTGTTGGGCCTGGGTGCCGTATCCATAATCCAATGCCTCTGTCTCCGGAAGGCACTCTTTAAATATCCACCCGGAGTTCATCGAGTTTTCACAATCCCCCCGTACTTTTACTACTCTCCTCCTCCTCACTTCGCCCCATTCAGATTATTTTATCTGAATGCCAAGCTCCATTTCGGCATTAATGCCACTTGTTTGAGCTCCAACCTACAAGTTCAGGTTCTTCTCCATTATTCTATTGTTTGCTTCTTAATCACAATTATTTGTTTCACGTACCTTTCATGATCTTTTTCTCTGATGGATACAGGTGAACTAAATGACCACCAACTCTATCAAGAACTGAGATAAAGGTTGATGCTGCATCAAAAGCCTTTTTTTTTCTGAATTCAGAAAAGAAAAGGCAACAAGCAGTTGTCAAATTTCACCCTGCTGCTGCTGCAGGAGTTGTGAGGGCAGATCGGTTCGTCCAGAATGCCAAATCTTGGGTTGGTGGTGAAGCTCTGGGGGGCTCTGTTCCTTGTGTGCTTTGCTGCGATGGCTGGAGCAGAGTACGTGAAGTACAGAGATCCAGCGCAGGCAGTGAGTGTGAGGATAAGAGATCTGATGAAGAGGATGACTCTCGCTGAGAAGATTGGACAGATGATGCAGATCGAGAGAAAGGTCGCCACCCCACAGATCATGAAGGATTACTTCATTGGTATTTGTAAATTGTAGTTCCTTCAGAAAAATATATATATTTATATTTTAAAAAATATAATGGCTTTTTTTTTTTGTTGATGCAGGAAGTTTACTAAGTGGAGGGGGGAGTGTGCCTGCTCCTCAGGCTCCTCCACGAGTGTGGATCAACATGATAAATGAGTTTCAGAGAGGCTCCATCTCCACGAGGCTGGGGATTCCGATGATTTATGGAATTGATGCTGTTCATGGCAACAATAATGTCTACAATGCCACCATATTTCCCCACAACATTGGTCTTGGAGCCACAAGGCAAGTTCTTTGGCACAAAACAATCAAAACTGTTGTTCTAGTTGATCACAAAAGGTTTTACAAGTGAAGCAATCATATCAAAATCAAATTTTGATTTCCTTGCAATCTGCAGGGATCCTGCTCTTGTGAAGAGGATTGGTGCGGCGACTGCACTGGAAGTTAGAGCCACTGGCATTCCCTATGCCTTTGCGCCGTGCATTGCGGTACAGTACCGACTTCTTAACCAAGCCATGTCGATCTTCAACACTGCTGATTTGGTCCAAAAATCAGGTTTGCAGGGATCCGAGATGGGGTCGGTGTTACGAGAGCTACGGCGAAGATCATCAAATAGTCCAAAACATGACCGACATCATTCTTGGTTTGCAAGGAGATGTGCCTCAAAACTACACCAAGGGGTTCCCCTATGTTGCTGGAAAGCAAGTTTTCTGGATCCGACTGATTGATTTGATGGTCTTCTAGCACACATGCAATTGACGTAAACCTTTGGAACAGGGACAATGTGGCGGCCTGTGCCAAGCACTTTGTTGGCGACGGTGGCACACAAAATGGAATCAATGAAAATGACACCATCATCGACCTCGATGGCCTCTTCGACATCCATTTGCCAGCCTACTACGACGCCATTGCCAAGGGCGTCTCTACCATCATGATCTCTTATTCAAGCTGGAACGGTGTCAAAATGCACACCAACCGTGAGCTCATCACGGGCCTCCTCAAGAACAAGCTTGGCTTCAAGGCATGCATGCTTTCATGAATCAACTTTGCTGGTTTTTTTACTTCTATGTTGCTATGTTTGATGAGGATTGGATTGAAACTCTGCCAGGGATTTGTGATCTCAGACTGGGAGGGGCTTGACAGGATCACGACGCCGCCGGGTGCAAATTATACATACTCCGTTGAAGCTGGAATCAATGCAGGCATTGATATGGTTAGTGTAAATACTTATCAAATCGAGTATATAAATCGACTCCTATTTCATGATTCGACATAAAGTTAGTTACCTTCCTTCTTCATGCATCATTTTACAGGTGATGGTTCCAAATAAGTATGTCGAGTTTGTTGGCAACCTCACGTTTCTTGTTAAGAACAACTTCATCTCCTTGAGCAGAATCGATGATGCTGTGAGGAGAATTCTGAGGGTGAAATTTATCCTCGGTTTGTTTGAGAACCCCATGGTTGATCACAGCTTAGCCAATCATCTCGGAAAGAAGGTGAACTGATCTCGATTCAGTATTTCATGGAAAAGAAAAAAAAAAAAAGGAAAAGGTTCTTTTTTGGGGCTCACCGAGTATAATTTGTTGAACATAACCAGGAGCACAGGGAATTGGCGAGGGAAGCGGTGAGGAAATCTCTCGTGCTACTGAAGAACGGGAACTCCGGGGATGCTCCGCTGCTTCCCCTGCCAAAGAACGCAGGGAAGGTTCTCGTTGCAGGCAGCCACGCCCATAATTTGGGATACCAATGCGGCGGATGGACCATCACGTGGTACGGCGGAAGCGGAAGAGTCACAGCTGGTTCGCGCATTCTCACAAACACCAAGCCTGCACTCCATCATAGAACAAAAATTTTTTGAATCTGATTCTTTGTGCTTACTCACAGGCACCACAATCCTGGAGGCGATACGATCCACAGTAGATCCATCGACCGAAGTGGTCTTCTCCGAGAACCCTAATTCCGAGTTCATCAGCAGCAACGACTTCGCCTATGCCATCGTGGTGGTCGGGGAGCACCCTTACGCCGAGACTTACGGCGACAGCCTCAACCTCACCATCGCGGCCCCCGGCCCGAGCACGATCGAGACGGTGTGCGGCTCCTCCGTGAAGTGCGTGGTCGTGCTGATCACCGGCCGTCCGGTGGTGGTGGAGCCGTACCTTGCGTCGATCGACGCCCTGGTGGCGGCTTGGCTGCCTGGATCCGAGGGTCAGGGCGTGGCCGATGTGGTGTTCGGCGACTACGGATTCACGGGGAAGCTTCCGAGCACATGGTTCAGGTCGGTGGAGCAGCTGCCGATGAACTCCGGCGACGCTCACTACGATCCCTTGTTCCCGCTAGGGTTCGGCTTGACGACGGAGGCGAGGATCAGAGAGGGAGGCGAGAGTGAAGCAGGGCTTTGGATCAGCTACAAGTGATATATCTGTCCTTTTATAGTAAGGAAGGAAGGAAGGAAATAATCAAAATTTCTGCAGTTATGTGTATATTTGTAAAAAGAATAAATAAATCCTAAAGTTGAAATATTTTTTAGTCATCTTAATTTAGAAATACAACATTTTACTGCGAATAAATTTGGGAATAATTTTTTTATCAGAATGAAAATATCTACTAATCATTTATATTAAAAAAGAAAAGAAAAATGAACTACAAACAATTATCATTGAGCTAATCACATGTAATATTATATAATAATCATAATAATAATAATAATAATAATATTTAAATTAAATTTATCATTTTAATTAATTTTATTATATCATCCTTTATATTTAAATTAAATTTACATTTTAAATTAATATCTATATTTATCATAATCTTGATGCTTGTTTAATTAGAATGGTTATTATGTATATTTTCGAATTTACGTTCAACAGACACAATCTTAATTTTTTATTTTAATATTTTATTTTTTTATTTAATATATCCTTATATATCCACACATTCATCTAATATTCTCATTTATGCTTTCGTGGTCAATTCAAATTCAATATTCAACTTAACAAATTTGATGTTGCAAAGTTGATTCGAGTTGTAAACGAATTGAACATTTATGAACAAATTTAATATTAGATTTGATAAGAAGTTATTTATATATTCAATATACATAAGATTAATTAAATTAATAAATTTGAATAACTCGTTAAATCAAAGAAATAAATTTAATATATATATATGTTTAACTCGTTAATATTGAATAAAATTTATGAATAATGTTATGAATCATGTTCAATCATGTTCATCTAAAAGAAAAGAAGTTTAAATGTATAAAAATTTCAAACAATCAAATAAATTTGAATTGAGAGCTCGATAATATTTAAATAAATCAAACTCAAATTTATAAAAAAAATATCAAGCCAAGCTTGAATAATCATTTCAACGGTTTAGTGAATTTTAGACTCGATTTGACTTGACTCGGTTATCTTATAAAAAAATTTGAATATCACAAAATTTAACTAAAAAATGATAAATTTCAAGTTAGTCTCATTGACTATTTCTGAGGATGACCGGTCCGGCCCCATGGAAGTTTTCCACCGGCCACTAGGGTAAATCGGAAAGTGCACGTAGGTCAACCCAGACACCCAGCATCCTTTGATTGCCCTTCTCATTTGGAGAAAAATTTCTGCAAATACGTCATAGTTGGGGATCGAACCGCAAGTGCTTGTGTGACAACCTAGATGTCCTACCGCGGTACCATTGCCCCGGGACCATAAAATTTAACTCAGCTTAGTCATTCCAAGCTCCTCTAATATTATCCCACTAGGAATCAACTCCTAGATTTATTATGGAGGCTCTCATACAAAAATCATTTGAACCAACCCACGAGGACCGCAGACCACTTCATAATTATGTTATTCTTCTTCTTTTTCATGCAATTGCTCTCCAATCAAACTAAAAAGCAAGGGCAGATCCACCTTGTAAGCTACCCAGGCTATATATAGGGTCTGACAATGTTGGAGAAGAAAAAAAACTTTGATTTACGGATAAAAGAAAGAAAAAGTTGAAGGAACGAAGAAGATAGCTTAGGGTATTTCGTTAATATAGCCCACAATCCTGAATTAGTCCGGATAAATCATCCAGACTGACTCTGTCATTGAATAAAAAGTTGACGTGCACTCAATTTCTTTAGATGATAAGTCCACAAACTACGTACGCATCTCGGAATATTGTTCTTTTATAGAAAAAAAAAGGTGAAATCCATCGACATCGATCACTTCACAAATGAGCCAACGACATTAATCATAGACGTTACAATAACGTTGATAATATGGCCTTTTGATTTTTATAAAAAAAGAAATCCAAAATATTTTCAGTGGAGAAGGAGACTCCACGTGGACGCTTAGGGAGAGAGAAAACGATCCGCTGAGTCGGAGACGATGCGGATCTTTTTCTACACCGACGTTGGTGACGTGAGGGCTGAGGTGGTGGGAGTGGGCAATTAATGTGCGAAACCGCGTTGGTCGTGCACGTGGCGCGGCGGCCGCCACGCGTGCCCATGCGCTTCTCATGCCGGCGACGCCATGCAAGCGAGAGGCCTTCGATGGGAGGGCGGCGCAAAGCGGCGACAGCGGCACGGTTCCGGTTTAATGAGCGAAAAGCGATGGGTCGGCTGCTTCTGCCTGCCGTTTCCCGCTGCTGTACGTGTCTCCGTAATTATTCCCTGCCCCTCGCCTTCCACGAGATATTCCAAAGCAATTAAATTATTGGTTCCTTTTTTTTGTTTTATCTTCGTAGTTCTTTTTTATACGTTTACTATTGTCCCCGGGATAATGATATCGCGATAGGATATCCAAATTGTCAACATCTGCGGTTCGATCCTCAACTATAATGTATTTATAAGAATTTTCCTTCAAATGGGGAGTACAATCAAAGGATACTAGGTGCCGACGTGCACTTTCCTATTTATCCTGAGAGTGACTGATACACAACATGAAATGGTAGGATGACACTTACATTGATAGTGGGTCCCACTGCCATACAGTGGGAGTCAGTGGGACCCACTGCATACAATTGTGAGTGTCATGCTACCATTTCATAGTAAGTATAATTTGTTTTATCTTGGTGATCGGTGGGAAATTTTCGTGGGACCGGATCGATCATCCCCAGAGAGGTCGGTGGGAAACTTTTGTGAGATCAGACCGATCATTTCCAGAGATAATCAATGGGACTAATTATAATTTTTCATTTTTTTATACGTTTACTATTGTTGTTCTAGCGTCTCCGTAATTATTCTCTACGTCGTTTCTAAAATTAATTTTGATAAATTATAATTTTTAATTCAGATTAAATTATGAAATCTTTAATCTACCAAATCAAAACTCATTCAAAAATATATATATATTTTTAAAATTTAAAATTATTTAAAACTACTGCCAGTTGAAAAATGTAAATCTTAAACAACTATATTCTTAGCTTACTATTTCTAATTATCTCATCCATCGTATTCTATACGTTAACAAATTTTAACGTTGACGGTAGAAGTTTTCGGACGTCTGGATCAATTATAGGCATCTGAAATAAGAATAATATTATTTTATAATTATTTTTATTTATTTATGATTAAATTATTTAATATTTTATTTTTAGGATTTAGAATTGAATTATAGTATTAAATATAAAAAAAATAAAATGAAAACAATTTAATTACTTATGGGATATACGGGATAAGAAATGCAGGATATGATAACAATCGACCTATTCCGTGAGTACTTAAATTTTTTTATTTTAAAATTTTTTGTATGCTTAATACTATATTCAATTTTTAAATTCTAAAAAGTAAAATTTTAAATAGTTTAATCATAAATAAAAATAAAATATAAAAAATAATTATAAAATGATACTGTTCATATTTTGGACATTCAAAAGTGAATATTACGGCAAATGGTCATATGTTGACCTGAACACTTTATACGATTGACCCTATGATACTCTATAGAAATGTAAATCGGGAAATCGAAATATGCTCCTATTTCAGTAAAAAAGTAGAATCCGCTATCTCAACAGTCCTACACAGTCAGTCCCACGATCGTCTATGAGGAGGTAAATCAAAAAGTTACAGTTGACCATAACAAAAGTGTTTATTTCAGTAACTCTGTTCCGTTATAACCAATTAAATTATGTTCTAGGAATAAATATGTTTCTACAATCATCGTTAGAGAGGTAAATCAGAAAATCAAAATATGTTCCTATGTAAGAGGATACGTATATGATTTTATTGAGATTCGATCTTTATTTACTGTGACAATTCTACCCATCCCACATTCTGTCCTGAAGGAAAAAAAACACACGCACCTGCTTTCCTAAAAGCCTTCTAAACGGATGATGAGGTACACACACGTACACGCTGACGCAAGAGCTTAACACAAGTACACTGTGAACTTCACAGCCACTCAGTTTCAGAATAAGGATATATATCAACTTTTCATATTTAAAAAAATATATGTATAATTCAATTCGACAGACCATTTTTCTCGGAGGATCGGACGGACTTTTGTCAAAGAATGAGCTCCCGGAGTATTAACTTTTGTTGTTTTTCCTTTCACAAACTGTTTGTTGTGTCTGATTTATTCATCTTAAGTTGAAGCTTCCTGGGACGAGGACAAGAAGCAGATGGCTGAGAATCGTCGACAGAAAAATTATAAATCTTTACCATCCAAAAGGTTTCTGTGGATCTTTCGCGAGGTGAGGAAAAAACACAATAAATGACGACGAAGGACATTTCTGTAAACTTAGATTCCCTCCATCATACGACAGTGTCGACGAGAGGTGTGCCATCTTTATAAATGCAGAAGACTGAATCTAACGGGATAGGATCGAGCTGCTCTTCCGTTTCTTCTCCATTGGAATTTGGGAGGAACCAAAGATCTCTCTCATAGCCATAACAAGGTGCAGATAAACTAACTCAGACTGTTTGTTTGATCTTTAGAATCATTGGTGAGGTAGCTTTTTCAAACTAGCTAGATTCCTAGCAAAAGATCTATTTACTACGTATAGGAACTAGGGATTATCTGCGACTATCATGTTTCTTCGAGCTCTGGTTTCTGAAACTGTGAAAATGCTTGAATTATTTGTGTAATGCAGGTGATTGCACGGCAACAGTCTGAAAATGGACTCGTCTGCGTCGACGATCGCAAGGACAAAGTCAGAACAACTGGAGAAGGTCTCGACGAGCCAGTCTTTAAGTCGAGCAGGCTCGGCTGAGACCATACTGAACGTGGACGGCAACGGAGGGCCGAGTTTTTCCGGGAAGTCGAGCTTCGGAAGGAAAATACTGGGAACTTCGCCGGGGAAGAAAGCAAGCCACCACAGTAGAAGGTCCCGGAGCGCACAGCTGAAGCTGGATCACTCGGAGGACGTGACCAGTGGGGCAGCCCTAAGCAGAGCCTCCAGCGCCAGCTTGGGCTTCTCCTTTTCATTCACAGGGTTCACAGCCCCGCCGGAGGACATCCTTGCCGATCTTCCGACCTTCAGTGACGACGACAATGGTAACTGCCTTTTCTCTTTCTCAGCGAGATCAGAAACTCCATTACAAAATCTCTGAAACTTCCTCATCTTGCAGCAAAGGATCCAGAGGCAGGGAACACTCGGAGAAAGATCATATCAGAACCAACTTTGCCAATATATATAAAGGTAATCACAAAACATTCATACAATTGTTAATTTAGTGACCAGTATTTCTATCCCCACTTCTCTCCATTTATCTTGCAGTTTACAGAGCTTAGCTACAAGGTAATCCTCAAAGGTTTAGCAACGACCACTGAGAAAGAGATCATCAATGGAATTACAGGTTCAGCGAGCCCTGGAGAACTTCTAGCCCTGATGGGGCCTTCAGGAAGTGGAAAGACCACCCTCCTTAACCTTCTTGGTGGAAGGATAGCTAGTAATTCGCTCGAGGGATCCATTACTTACAACGATGAACCATACACCAAGTCTCTAAAGAGCAGGTAACAACACTCTGATTGATCTTCAGTAGCTTGCGTATCGTATTGTTACTGAAACACTGCAATGACCTGCCAGGATAGGATTTGTGACACAGGATGATGTTCTCTTTGCGCATCTTACTGTAAGAGAAACATTGACTTATGCAGCTCTCCTTCGTCTTCCAAAAACGATGAGCAGGCAGCATAAGGAAGAAAGAGCAATGGATGTCATCTATGAGCTGGGTCTCGACAGGTAATCACAGTGTTTAAACTTGTAGAGATAATTCTAAGCAACTTTGACACAGATGGTGTAATCTTCATAAATTTAATGGCACTTGCAGGTGCCAAGATACCATGATTGGAGGATCTTTTGTACGAGGAGTATCAGGTGGTGAAAGGAAGAGGGTATCGATCGGGAACGAAATCATAATCAACCCATCTGTGCTGCTTCTTGATGAGCCCACCTCTGGTTTGGATTCAACAACAGCTCTAAGGATAGTGCAAGTTCTTCATGACATAGCTGAGGTAATCAAGTAGAAAATTTAGATTTTAGATCTAAGTTCTATTCGATCTAAGGAACATTCTTCGCAAATCCACAAGTGTATCAACGTAAGATGATAAGGTTTTGCATTAATCTCTGACAGAGTTTTTATCCTGTTTCAGGCGGGAAAAACAGTGATTACTACAATTCATCAGCCATCTAGCAGACTCTATCACAGATTCGATAAACTGATCCTTCTCGGAAAGGGCAGTTTGCTATACTTTGGGAAGGCATCTGAGGCCATGGTATACTTTTCATCAATTGGCTGTTCTCCCCTCATATCAATGAACCCCGCAGAATTCCTTCTTGATCTTGCAAATGGTAACTTAAACGATGTCACAATGCCTTCAGATTTAGAGGATAAAGTACAGATAGAAAATCTCGGAAGCGATGTAAGAAACGACAAGCCATCTACAACCGATGTACACGAGGTGAATTTACTTTCCCTGATTTGCAAAACTCGCAAGCACTCGTTGTTTTCTTATGACTGCCATGATCGAACAGTATCTGGTGGAGGCGTATGAGAGTAGAGTTGCTGACAAGGAGAAGAAAAAGCTCATGGCACCTCTTCCGGTGAATGAAGATATGAAGGCAACTATGTCGGCACGGAGGAGCGACTGGGGAGCAAACTGGATGCAACAGTACTCCATCCTGTCATGGAGAGGATTGAAAGAACGAAGACACGACTACCTGAGCTGGATGAGGATCACTCAAGTCATCGCAACTGCAATAATCCTCGGTTTGCTATGGTGGCACACTGATGTCACAACAGTAAAAGGCCTGCAAGATCAGGTAAAAGCAATGTCACAAACACATTTCCATCATTATTTTGGTCCTAATTAATGTCCTGCAAATCTGATATGCAGGCAGGACTGTTGTTCTTTATAGCTGTGTTTTGGGGCTTCTTCCCTGTTTTCACAGCGATCTTCACATTTCCTCAAGAAAGAGCAATGCTAAAGAAGGAAAGATCAGTCAATATGTACAGACTGAGTGCATATTTCATAGCCCGGACGACGAGCGATTTGCCACTGGATCTGTTCCTGCCCGTAATATTCTTGGTGATTGTATATTTCATGGCAGGACTAAGACAGAGTATCGAAGCCTTCACTCTTACCATGCTTACTGTATTTCTCAGCATCATTGCAGCCCAGGTATGTAGGATCAAAGTCAAACATTGCGAATTGGTGGTTCAGGGTTGACTTGTGGAAAATGGGCAGGGATTAGGGTTGGCCATTGGTGCCTCGCTGATGGATGTCAGGAAGGCAACTACTTTAGCTTCAGTTACAGTGATGACTTTCATGCTCGCTGGTGGATTCTTTGTGAAGGTGAGAGAAATTAAACACCTTGCAGAGTGTAGATAGATAACCATGAACACAGATTGACTGATTCGACTATAATTTTGCAGAGAGTTCCAGTGTTCATGTCCTGGGTCCGCTACTTGTCCTTCAACTATCACACATACAGACTGCTGCTCAAGGTGCAGTATGGCAAAGCACCACCTTCCATAAATGTAAGCAAGCTCGGCAATGGCGTGACAGAAGTTGGAGCTATGGTGGCGATGATTTTCGGCTACCGACTCTTGGCCTACATCTCCCTCAGAAGGATGAAGCTTCATGCTGCCTGAGCAACAGGAAGCTGCAGTATCATGAAGCACTTCTAGATAATTTGAAGAACAATTTAATTTTCGTGATTAATCTTTAAATATTTGATTAGAGTAATGGAGTTTTAATTTGTGCTGCGTAATCCGACACGTCGCACGTGGGAATATAGCAATAGAAAGTCCGCCATGGCGGCTTGTCCAGCTCAGTATTCAAGTTGACCTCCGCCGCCACAGCTTGGATTCTCACTAGATCATAGCCGAATCCAACGTGGCGAATAGCTTTGAAGCCGCGGAACGAACGTTCCTGCTCGGGAGGTGCATGCACGGCGACGTTGCGTATTCTATTTCGCCGTGTTCTTCGCCTTCGATTGCCCCTTTATATGCCTATTTGTGTCTGAAACCGATAGAGAAGATGGCGAAGCCGTCTAATCCTGCTGCGGCCATGGCTTCCAAAGCCGGAGCGAGGTCCTTCAGGGACCGACGACGGCGTTCGGTGATCTCTAAGGACAAGCAGAAGCCGGGCCTGGGCGCGCGCGTCGCGGAGTCGGCCGGGGAAACCGCGGCAGGGTGCGCGGCCGTGCTCTGCTGCTGCCCCTTCGGCCTGGCGAGTCTCCTCTACCTGGCGGCCGTGAAATTCCCTGCGGGGCTCGTCCGGCGATCCCTGGACCGTGGCGTCAGGTTCCCGAAGAAGGGAGCAGGCATCCAGCCAAAAAAAGACGTCTTGGACTACGACGATGACTGGATTCCGGTGGTGCTGTGGCCAGAGGACGCGTGGCCGTCGATGGTGGCCTCGCCGGAGCTGGTGGCGTTGGAGAAAGAGATGTCGGCGTGGTTCTACGGCGCGGGGTTCTGGCGGAGCCCTTCGCAGAAGGAGTAAAGGGGAATTCACCGGAAAAAGGAGAAGGAAAGCCGGCGAAGGTGAGAACTTGACCTTCGCCGAGACGGAACAGAGGACGACAGATTAAAATCCCATCAAAGGTGGGACTTTTGAGTGCCCTGATCCAGTTCAAACGCAGATTCCTATCCATCTTCTTTGATCGACGAGCGAGCAGTTCGAGCAGGATCCGATTCTGTAAATTCACTTCAGCAATCTGATCTTCATTGCTAGCCAAGCGTTGCCCCAAAACGCCATTTTTGACTGCTCTGAATTCCACAATTAGTCGCTTTTATGATACTTGGAAAGGAAAGGATTGTTCTTGAAGGAACTTCTGTCGCTAGGCCATTCCGAGATGAGAGTTCATGCTGTGTCATTGAGCTTGGCGACAGAGAAGTCACAGTTCGTGTAGCTTTTGAGGGATATTTCATATTTGGCATTTGACTCCCAAGTTTGAGATAAACGTGTTGGTTCCGGTAGCTTCTAGAAATGTCAACAAATTGATATAGATTGTCAAGCCTAATATTCAACATTATCTTCGTAAATTATGTTTACGAATAGCAGTAAACGATGAACGTCTCAGAATAGTAGCAATTCAAATTTCGAGACCAGCGAACCTTCTCATAGATTTTTTGGATTCCGAATGCACAAGATAAGATGAATGCTCAAAGATTGAGAAGAATCGCCGACAAAGCGTTCATTGCGCGCGTATGCGCATGCACGCATGCGCGGGGTGGCGGGCGCTCGCTTGTGAGAAGAGAGCATGTGTGTTTTTTGTATTAACTCCATTAACACAGTATCATTAATAAGGAAAGAAAGTCCATAAAAAATTTCCGATGTTGGACTATTTTCCATGCATTTTCTTATATAATATTAATTAATAATTAATGTTATTCTGGACCGATTTTAAATAATTAATTTCTTATTCACTTTTAATCGATTTTGAGCAAATTAATAGTCTAAATCTATCTACACGAAACGTAAATTTTGATTTTGAAGTCAATTACGACTTTCATCAATTGATGACACCTTGTTTTTTCACAAAACCATATTGGTAAAAGGCCCCAATATTCAACAAAACGTTTTCAAGAAAAACATGATGAATAAATTTAGTATTCAATTTATATATAAAATCAATTAAATAAATAAATTTAAATTAACACGTTAAATTAAATGAAAAACATTCAACACATGTGAATTCAGTTAGTTAACACAAATAATATTTATGAATAATACTCACTAGTAATATTCATAATATTTTAAATAATATTACTTTAATTTAAAATTAAAAGATTAAAAATATTTTTGAAATTAAATATATATTTTAAAAATTATAAAAATATGATACGCCTTTTGATAATTGTGAAATTTTAAATACATACTTTGGTAAAAAAGTCCAAGAGGCTAAGATGGAAATAAGCTATCATTTCAACAAAAAGCTACGTTCTGGTGCTGGATCTATATATGCAAATATCTTGACAATTGACAATAACTGCAAAGAAAAATACGTGTCTTGTGCGAAGAAAAATACGTGTCTTGTAGTTTCACAAGCAAAAAATGTGCTACCTAATTAAACTTAATTCGATAATAATTTGATTAAATTAAATCTAAATCAATTTCAATTTAGATTAATATATTCTTTATCTTTATACTTACCTGATGAATTTTACTCGATTCTAATTTAATTTTAATTCAACATCTTTACTTCATAGTGGATAATTCAATTTGTTTATTTATTAACCATCATCCAAGATTAAAAATAATAATAAAAAAGAACATATGATAATTTTGCATATGAAATTATTTTCTCAAATTGAGAAACTTATGCAATGTTTTGTAGTAAGCATTCAAATTTTGTTGTTTTTTTTTTTCTCAATTTATAGACTTTATCGGCCATTTTCAAATAGGATTTTAGAATTGCTAGTTTTTATATTTTTATATACTATTTATTTTTAAATCACTTAAATATACATATTAGCTGAGTTTAAAATCAGCATATTATATTTAAATAAAATAAATATTAATTTTTGATAATTTTTCAAAAAGTGGGACCGTGATTATTATGCTGTCAAATACTTTTTAATTGTTAAAATACTTATATATTTTATAAAGTTTAAAATAAAAAATTTGAATATGAATAAGTCATGAAAACATTCAAAGTAATGATGATATTCATTTGACAATGAATCTAAAGTCCAATTGTGCTTAATAACTCACGCGGGCCTACTTCAATTTTTTGATTTATTTTTTTTATAGATGATTATAGGACTAATCGTGTGAGAACGCTCGAAATCAACGTATGACCTTTTGTCGTAATTATTTTTAATGACTCACCCCACCATTGTTACAATCCAACAATAGGGCACTCATAAGTCTCTCAAACACTCATGGTTTTATTCTCAACTACTGTAAGATTTTTGTCTTTAAAAGGATGACAAATTTGAGATGTTGGGTTATTATGCGGTCCACTACAAATACTTTTGGATTTTACTCTTATGGTCGATGAAAAATTTTTATAAGGCTAAATCGATCATCCTCAAATTAGTTAGCGAAGGACTAGATACCTAATGATAACAAAAAAAATATGCTTAATGACTCACCCATGGGGCTACAATATAGTGATTAGGTCCTTTAACATATAACTAGACATCCTTGATTCAAGTCTCAACTGTAACATACTGTAACACATTATAGGAGATTTTTTCTCCAAGGATAAATGAGCTACAGAGTGTTGGTCGTTTGAATTAGGTCTTCACGAGTGTTTACTGATTTATCCTGATGACTAGTGAAGGTCTCCCATGTAATAAGGATTTGATTTTCACATAGCGTGCCTCATACACCCATGATGCTCAAATCATTATGTGTTTTTTAAATTTATCTTGATGGCCGTTAGAAAATTTCTATGAGAGTGAATCGATCGCCTCTAAAATTAATTGATTATTTTAATTTTGGATGATGTTGTATGGATGAAACTCGCTAATGTCAAAATGAGTCGCCATCACTTTAATCTCCCAAAGTCCTTCAGCATTGACAAATTCAATGCAAAGTTGGCCGGGCCCACATGAGGGTACTTTGGGCCCCACCAGTGCGCCCATTTTAATCCAAAAGTCGGCCGGCACGGCCAAACAGAATGGGCGACGATAACAACTACAATTATCATTTTAAAAAAATAACGATAAATTAAAAATAAAAAAAATTAATAATTCGAAAAAGGGAAATTTCTAGGTAAATCCTCCGCCTGTTTAAAGGTCCAAATGATGGTGGGCCCCAAATTTTAGCTTTAAATACGAATATTTCTTTAAAAGGCAGACGCCTAGTTACCATTTTTACCTTACATTTTATAAATATTATATTAACAATTAACGTTTTTGTTCGTTTATAATAATAAATAATTAGCTGGCATTAATTATATTTCTTTTTTATTCGGTCAACAAAATCACATCCATCGGATGGTTACGAATGCGCATTTACTTAACTGCCCTTCCTTTTCCCGAGCTGTTTGCCAGGTTCTTCGGTAATTCTCTCGGAAGTAGAGGGCATAATCGTAATGTCAGCGCGTAGAATATGAGCTGGAGCGGAAGTATGCAATAAAAAGCCAGGTCCACGGCGTCGCTTTGGCCTAGGAAGATCGCTTCTCCCTATCCACACCGTCGGTTTCGGGCGCCGGGCGATGGCAGCGATGGTGAGGAGGTGGCTGCCGTGGCCGCCGGCGAAGTCCAGGAAATGCGAGGTGCGGATGGTGGTGCGCCGGATCGAGGGATTGCGGGTGGCGGGGGCCAAGGCGGCGGCGGAGGTGAAGTGGAAGGGGCCGAAGACGGCGCTCAACTCGCTGCGCCGAGGCGGGGTGAGGCGGGACCGGACGAGGGAGGAGGAGGTCCGGGAAGGAGGAGGCGTGGTCGAGTGGGACCAGGAGTTCCTCACTGCCTGCACCCTCACCGCTCACAAGGGAGGCGACGGCTTCCTCCCTTGGGAAATCGCTATAACCGTCTTTTCCGTGAGTCGGATGCCCCTTGGAAACAGATTCTCCTTTTCCCGTTGTTGTTTTGCTCTTTGCTTGATTTTTCTTGACAAATTTGTTTTCCGGGAGGTCATGCTTCCGAATATTTGAATTGTTAGTGATCATTTAGGTTTCTAACAGTTGGTTTGGACAATTTTTTTTTCTTTCAGATTTCTCAATTAATACTCGTCTTAGATTGCTCTGAAATGTTGCTTTTTCATGTTCTGTCTTGGGTCTTCACTCTTCTCTGGTTTTATTCCCTTATACGGCCTCTCTGGATTCAACTTTCTTTCATAATCATGAAATTAGTTTTGAAGGATTCCTCTTCCTTTCCGAGGATACCCTTATTGTCCCAATATTCTGTTTTTTTTCACTTATGATTTTGAACAACTCATATAGGATTGTGCTCAATCTTCTCAGTACAGCAGAAATTTGTAAATCTTCTGTAGATGGCTTCGATCTTCTGTCTCTTTATCATTTTCATTTTCATGCCACTTCGAATTTGACTCTTGCATTCAATTCTGAGGCTGATTTGTGATCACACAGTTACTCTTGATACAATAGGTCCTTCCTTTGACTTAAGGGAAGCATGTTGAATCAGAACACCGGTTGTGTGATATGAAAACATAGTAGCTTTTTCGACTGAATGCCTCCTCTTCAAACAATTAGAAAATAATTAAATACGATCGTGACTTTAAGAGTTCAACTTTTGCATAATGTCTACTGTTGACTTTGAATTTTTTTATTGGTAAGTGTTTGCCTTTATTTTAATTTCTTATACATATCTCTACAACTTGATACTGCATTGAAGGTTCAATTTAATTAATTAGTTTTACCTCTCTTTGCTTTTTCTCATTTTGGTTGCAACTGTCCACAACCTTTTCCTCCTGGGTGGGTTCCTGATATCTCCCTAAACAAGTTTATGTTGCAAAGTAATTAGCATCTTTTTTCCCTTTAGCTCTCTCTTTTTTTCCTGCTCAAGTATGCAACTTTTATGGGTTAAACTTTGATATTAGAAAAGCATAGATCTCACGTTAAGTTTTTTGGTGTTTTCTGATAGGGTCTGAGTGAAGTTACTAAGAAAAAGGACGCTGTGGTTGGTGTGGCTTCTTTGAACCTGGCAGAGTTTGCTTCAACAGCAGATGGGAAAGAGCTTGAGATCATTGTTCCTTTGTCACCTATAAGTGTTACTTCTGACTCCCATCTAACATTAGAAGTATGTTTGCTTTGATTGAAGTTACCTTTATCTTTAGCAATCATAAATTTGTTTTATGCATACCAGATCTTGATTAAAACAATATAACTTAGCTCTTCTAAAGATGGTTTGTGTTTCGATTCATAACTGTTTTTAAACATTAAACTATTGGTAATTTGACACACTAGAATGAGATCTTCTCAAAGATAGGCCACAACGTGATAGTAAGCTGCATGTATTACCTTCTATCACTGTTCATGTTCAGAGATAATTACAAACTGGCATCTTCCTGCTGCAGTTGACACTTTGCCTATTGGAGTTGAGAAATGCCCCTGAATCAGTTGAAGTTTTGCAGAGTTCTGTAGTTCCTGTTCCATTGTCACCTCCCACCTGTGATGCTTTCCCTTCCGAGAAGGATGAATCTTCTGCTCTTAAAGCTGGTCTTATAAAAGTTAATGTACTAAAAGCTTTACTTTTGTTTCGAAAATCCAAAAAAGCATGCCAGATTGGTTATGTCAGTGAAGAGAATTCTTCTCCTAGAAACATTGATAGACAACCAGAGTATCCATACGACTCAGATTCATTTGATGAAGACCATGAAGATGTACAATCTATCATGGATGATTCTGGTGAAAGGAATTCCTTCAGCTATGCAAATCTGACATCTGTAAACTGCATAGGAGGATCATTTTCTTTAGACATGGTGGACAATCAGGACATGGTTTACTATAGTCACTGGAAATCTGATACCAGTTATTCATGTGTTGATGACACAAAAATGTTTGTATCCAAACAAGTTACTTACTACATCTTTAAGAGAAGTATTCTTTCTTGGAAAAAGAACGGGCTTAGCTTCAAAACTCGAAAGACTAAAGTGGAGCCCCTTCTAAAGAAAGCAAATGCTGCAGAAGGTGGTGATGACATTGATTTTGATCGGCGACAGTTAAGCTCTTTAGGAGACTCAACCTTTATGCTGGTATGTATGTTCACATTGTTTAGTTCTTTTACCATTAATCATATCTCCTCATATGGTAGTTAAAATTGTCAAGAACTGGCCATAGGTATATCAAGATGCATGCATAAAGCATTGTTTTGTCTTGTAATTTTACTTTTCTTATGATTTTTTCCTTTTCCATTTACTTTTGTGTTTCATATATTAAAGTCAAAATCAGTATTGTTTCTTCTATAGATTAAAAAAATGGCATTCTATTCGGATTAAAACATCCATTTTCTTGATTCATGATACATTGGAGTGCTTTTATGGCTTTCTACTTGCGCATTTACTTTGTCGAAGAAGAGCATTTTGATCACATGAGAGTTAATAAAAACTTCAATGCGATTGCAGGATTGTAATAGTACAAGCGGGTCATCGGTATCTAAATTTGGCGATGACGACTTTGTAGTTGGAAGCTGGGAGCCGAAAGAGATATTCAGCCGTGATGGACATTTGAAACTCAGAACCCCGGTCTTCTTTGCCTCAATCGATCAGAGGAGTGAGAAAGCTTCTGGTGAAGCTGCTTGCGCTGTGCTTGTCACCATTATTGCTGACTGGTTTCATGCTAATCCTGACCTGATGCCGATTAAATCTCAATTAGACCAACTCATACGGGAAGGTTCTTCTGATTGGAGGATCCTTTGTGAGAATGATACATATAGGGAGCGATTTCATGATAGGCACTTTGACATTGAGACTGTCCTTGAGGCCAAGATCCGACATCTTTCTATTGTCCCTGCAAAGTCCTTTGTGGGATTCTTCCATCCTGAAGCTGAAGTGACCGAGGATAGTGAGACACTCAACTTCCTTAAGGACACAAAATCTTTTGATGACATTTGGGATGAAATCAGCTGTGTTCGATCTGAGTCTTCTTCTGGTGGTCCTCATCTCTACATCATTAGCTGGAATGACCATTTTTTCATTCTCAAGGTCGAGCATGACGCTTATTATATCATAGACACACTCGGCGAGAGACTTCATGAAGGGTGCAACCAGGCTTACATTTTGAAGTTCGATGACACCACAACAATCCACAAAGTGAAAAGTGAAGTTCAGTCAGCCTCTGATAATGTCCAGCAAGAATCAAACATTGGAAGCACTGATTCAGAGGATGAGCTCATATGCCTTGGCAAGGAGTCCTGCAAGAATTACATCAAGAGCTTCCTTGCTGCCATTCCAATCAGGCAACTCCAATCTGATTTAAGAAAGCGGCCTGCCACTTCCGCACAAATTCATCAGCGTCTTCAGATCGACTTCCACTACACCAAGAGAATCGAAGAGCAAGCAGCGGAACCCCAACGAGAACTAACCTTGGATTTTCTATATTCGCTACAATCAGAGTCTGAGCTCTCCAGTCCTACAGAGTCTCAGACTGAGCCCTCAGGGAGAAGAGAGACAGCAACCAAGTTCTCATGGGAGATAGTCTCATCGGAGTTGTCATGGCCTGCTGAAGCAAAGCAGCCATTTTTGCTAACACCTTCTGTAAATTTGGAAGTGGAGGTTGGTTAGCTCTCTGTTCTTCGGTTTCCATAGGATATCTTTCCCATTCTCATCCCCCCGCCTTTTTTTTCTATTTCAATGTTCTTAGTGTTCACAAGGAGGTAGAGTTGTTTTTCTCAACTGTAAGTAATGCTTCTGACCTAACATCTAATGTCTTTTTTTGTCTAATATATGTTCTTAACATCGTTCCCTTGGAGGATTTAAGAGAGTGGGAATAAGTCAAAATTCTGATTAATTGTCTTATTAACTCATGATCAGAGACATAGTTGCATATCTTTCTTTATGGAATGAGAATCATATGGGAAAGACTCTCTCTTTTGAAATGTTATAAAGATTTCTCTACAAGGTTCTTCTTCTTCTTTGTATGGTGGCATTTGTTTTTCTTTTTTGAGCTATTTGTTGTTTAATACTACTTGAATTGAACCTGAATATTTAATTTTACTTGCCTCCTATTCATTTTTCTAAATGTATACATTTGTCTTGTATTCAATATGAAATGTACCCGAATTCAATATTTAAATTTTCCCAGAACTTGATAAATTTTGTCAGAAATATAGAAAACTCTAATATTTTTTTCGTTTTTGGGATAGTTAAGTTGATTACAGACAGAATTGTTGAAGTGAATACGAATCTCATCGAAATTTGAAGATTTACCTCTTCACATATGGTCGTACGATCGATCGTGTGAGGCCACTCAAATGAAAATTTATAAATGGTTAATTACATAAATGGCCTACGACGACGGCCGTGCGATGGCCAGCGGCGCGGCCTCCGCGACCGGCGTCGGCAGCGGGGTGGACGCCGGCGAAGACCGGCAGACGGGGCAGGTCGGGTGCGCCTTGAGCCACATGTCGACGCAGTCGATGTGGAACAGGTGGCCGCAGTCCGGCAGCAGGCGGAGCACGTCGGCGGCCTGGTAGTCCGCCAGGCAAATCGAGCAGCAGGCCGCCGTCGGCGGCATCCCTCTCTTCGCAGCCTCCGCGTACGCGACCTTCGGGTACCCCTTCAGCGTCGCCTCGTCGAGCCCCACGGCACACTCCGCCCCTGGCGGTGCCGCCTCCTCCTCCGCCGGGTCCACCTCCTCCCGGCGCCGACGCTGCTGCGCCGGGGGCGGCGCGGAGGCAGCGGAAGCACGCATGCAGAGGAAGGACATGAAGGTGATGGTGGTGATGAGGAGGAGGATGCCGGCGGAGACGCCGAGGCCGTAGACCAAGCTGCTGAGCCGCGCCGGCGCCGGCGCCCGGCCGCCATACGAGTTCGGATCCGAGCTGGCGCCATGGACGCTGCTCATGAGGATCCAAGATCGAATGCTCATGATGAACCCGGAAGGGGTGTTTTATGGATCGTATCTGCAAAAGTCAACGGCGGAATATGCAATTCTAAGCAGGTCAACGCTTACCGCATGAATTAATGGGTAAAAGGCTACCTTTTATTTAAATTTATTATTAATCTGAATAATAAATGCAATTTTTTTTTTATTTTCGATATTTAAATTATTTCACGGAATTAGATCTTGAAGTTTCAGTAGCTTCATTAGAATTTCGAATGTTCTCTTTGTCTAATTTAGTCGGTTTGACGGAATACTGTATGGTAGACCTTATCGATCCCTGATGTTATAGGAGGAGGTTTGCAAGAGACAACTGTTAAGTCTGCAAGGTATTCAGTAGGATGTCAAACTTGTACGCATTATCAGACGACGTATGTATAACTTGAGTTTAGTCTGTCGAAAGAAATGAAAAAGCTTGCATAGCTTGAGTCCTCCACTTGTTTATTCTGTTGAGCTTGCATAACATCAGTTTATTTTGTTCGATCAAATCGTTCGATCACTTAATCGATAAACTCACTCATTGACTCAAATTCGCTCAGCTCAATAATTCATTCGTAATTCTTTTTACCTCAAATTATTTATCCAAATATTAAAATGGAATTAAAATAAACTATTTTAACATATTAGCAATCACTTACTGTTTAACTTCTTTGATTTGTATAAATATTTAAGTAATAAGAATAATACAATATTTTTATATAATTTATTTTAATTTGCTCAATCTATCCATCTATTTTGCTTAACCTACCGAGAACAATTCGATTAGGTCCATGTGATCTATTCATTTGCTCATTCAACTTAGCTCACTCGATTCATCGGCTTCTTAGTTTGTCCGATCACTAGATTCGCTTAAAATCACCATCCATCTAGCCAGTCCAATAAGTTCGATCCCGTAAAACCGTCTTGCTCTACCACAGTCGGAAAGTAAAACAATTATCTGACCACCACAGATGTGTGTTCCGTCGGTATCCGGTGGGCTGTGCTACACAGACGAGGACAGGGACCGCACCATGGGCACCCAGCTCAGCTCGTTATCGGCTCTCACTCGCCGGTCATTGCCACTGTTTTGGATAGTTGCCTTGTCCCCCCGGACCACACCTTGGACCCCAATCAATTCTACCAATTCATTAGTTACCTTCCTAGATTGGATGCTTATGTCCCCTCCCTGGCAGTAAACTTCTGTAGCCTTTCGATCGATCGGCCTACCTGATCCGATCGGGTCGATCAGTCTGCCTAATTCGACCCGATCGGTTGGCTTTCTTACTTGCCATGGTTGGTCCCAAGCCCAATATTGCCTTTAGCTCTCTGAGCTTATGCTTAGGCTCACTTCTTATGCTGGACCAAAACACTGGAAAAAGGAATGAAGTTCATATATATATATATATATATATATATATAAAAGTAATATTTATATTTAAAAAAATAGTTATCAATTTTAGCATCTGGCTGTTAAATAATTAATTTATTTTAAATTAGTCATTAATTGAAATAAGGTATAATGGATTGTTGATGTGATTGTCAACCACTTTTTAATTTAGATAATCCTCAGACTTTAGTTTATGGATATTCATTTTCCATGATTAAAAATATATTTATTGACTTTATAATTTTAAATTCATAGCTAGTAAGAAAAATATCTTACTAGCTATACCTAATAAGGAAAATATCACATCGCTATATTAGTGAGTCATGTTGTTCATGTTCTATATCGTAGAAGATCGTGTGAGATCATACTATATAGACTATATTGTTTCACATGCTATGCCATCCAATGTGCTATGCTAGTAGATGTGATATTTCATGTGCTATTAAATAGGCTAAGATGGTTGAGTTGGTGGATTTGACATGCTAAATCAAGGAGTGTCAGGTCAGTGAAACTGATCCAACTGGATCAGAGTATCGGTTCGGTGGGACTTAGAGGAAATGAACAAGAGTATTAATTTAACAGAGTTGAGTTGACTGGGCAAGAGTATCGATTCGGTAGGGGCAAGAGGAGATGAGCAAGAGTGTTGATTCAGTGGAACTTAGCTAACTGGACAAGAGGGACTGAGCTGACTGGAAAGTTGGCTTTCATGTGGAAGATTGAAAAGTCTGTCTTCATGGGAAAGACTGGGAGATTGACTTTCGTGGAAAAGACTGAGAAGTCAACCTTTATCGAGAAGACTTTTCGGGAGAGGTTGATGATTTGACTAATCGAGTCGGCTCGATAATTGACACATCTTATAGAACCTATGTTGTTCGATCTGCCACGTACCTCCCCATCTGTACATAAAAAAGAGTTATATATATATATTTTGTTATATTTGAATTGATTTGTTATAGGATTTGGTGGCTTTCTCTTCGCCACCAGCCCTGCTGTGCTTTGTCTCCTGTAACCTGCCAATAATTTGGAAACTAGCCCTATCACTAACTCTCCACATGGATGGATTCAACATTAGGTAAAGATGGTGATCCTATCATTCTCAGTTCAAATTTTCTTATCGAACCTACCGAACCACATCATTTACTGTTTCGAAAGGGACCGGATCGACCTCGGGTTCGCGTTGCCGGTTCGGCACATTGCCGGTCAGCAGATCTGAGCAACCATGGGGCAGCCCTGAACATGGAGAATTCAATTGTCAAACTGGTGACCACCAGCCTCAGCATTCATTAGATGCACAGTAAATGTTGGGTCCGCGGCCGCGGACCTACTCGAATTTCAACTCCAGCCGAGGAACAAAACAATGGACCACTCCGCGAGGGGAATCGACTCGCGGGACCATTCTTCATCAGCCTGAGCCACATGACTGTTTCATTCGAAACAAGGCAAGGGCGGAGGCACGTGTTAGTTTATTTGGGCTTTAGTCCGGAGGGCCTGAGGATTGGTCAATTCGATCGATCGGTCGCCATCGTAGATCGGATCGTAATCGTGGATCTAGCCGATCGAGTCCGGTTCGAAAATGAGATTGAACTACTGGATTGGATTCATGGATCGAGTGAGCCAGATTGTGTGGATGAAGAAGCTGAGCACTAAGCTAGCTCTGGTTCTCACTGCTGGTGTCCTTTTGTCTCTTGTGATGCCGAGCATGGATGGGTCTTGTTCCTTGTTCCATTGATTGCATGACCCTGTGCGGAGGCCATTCCGACTCTATATTAACTGCTGCCCTCTGCGTTCGCCCAGCGACGCGAGTGGCGGAATGGAAACCTCATAATTGCGCTCGCAACGGCGCGGCGTTGACGTGACCCGACGGCAGCGGGAAGGGGGAGGAGGGAGGAGGGAGGAGGGGCGGGGATGGGGGAGGAGGACGAGGGCGGAAGCAGATAAAGTTGCAGAAGAAGAGGTAGGCATGTCGTCGGTGGAGAACGTGGTGGTGGTGGCGGTGAGGGCGGAGAGGGAGATCTCCAAGACGGCGCTCGCTTGGGCTCTCACCCATGTCGTCCGGCCCGGCGACCTCGTCACGCTTCTCGCCGTCCTTGCCGATCGAGAGGCCACCGGTGCGATGCCGTGTCCCGCTCTACCCATCTCCGGTTTTGCTTCGTTTTTGTTTGATCTTTGTAGCGGTTTCAGGCTGGCGGCGGAGGTTGCTGTGGAGTTTCCCTCGAATCGGCGGCGACAACCGGAACCGCACGCGAGAGCGGTGCCAGATCTCCGCCTTGTGCTCGCAAATGGCGCTTCAAATCGATGGGCGAAATGAGGTGAATACCAAATCGCATACCGAAGATTGTTCTTTCCGCTGGTATCGATTAAATTTAAGCGCTCCTTTTGCTTCGATTATCCTCTGATTAGCGAATCGAGACGGGATGCGGGACGAGACAGTCACGTCTCTATCGCCTTTTTCCTTTCTCCTTTTCTCTCTGGTTCACTTTTTGTACCTGTCAGTTTTCCGATCGGATGCGGCCATGACTTGAAACCTCGTTTGCGCAGATTAACGTGAGGATCAAGGTAGTGGGATCGGATTCCACCGCCCCGGGTTCTTCGTCGTCGTCCTCCTCCTCCTCTTCCGGCGGCGGCGTAGTGGTTGCGGAATCAAAGCGAGTTGGTGCTAACTGGGTCGTACTCGACAGGTAATCCCCAAAGCCTCGTTGTGTTACAGTAGCCGTATTTACGCCTTCCAACTGTTCGATGATTTGCCCTCCCACTGTTACTCCATGTGCTGCTGCCATGCTCTATTTCTCGCTTACCTGCACTGATTAAAAGCCATGGAACAGTAGTTATTGCTCGACAAGTAAATAATCTGATCTTAATCTTTTGCACACCAAGTGAAAAACACATTGTTTGCAATGTTCTACTGCTCTCGCTTTCTATTTTTCTCACTGAAGAACATGACAAAGTAACATGATTGGTTCGTAGCTTGCTCTGTGATACAGTCATACAGATGACTTCGTTGTAGCAACACAGAAATAAAACTATAAATGAGCATGTGCACTGCGTATCGACCTTTAGAGATACAGTTGAGAAGAGAACTCTGACAGCACAGCTCTTGCATTTACTTCGTTCTTTAGACTATTTAGTACGGATATCTAACTCGTATATTATGTTTACTTTATTTTGAGTTCTTGGTTCAAATAATCAATTCTAGAAACCCTGGAAAAATAAGTCAACTTGGGACAACCTGGTCTAGATCATCAACCTTCCTCTTTGCGCATTGAATAGGTTTTGTTTCTTGAACATGAAAACCCAAAACAGACAAAAGAACCTTGGAGATGTTTTAAGAAAGGTGCAACTTCATTGATCAATGAAAACGTTGAATCATTAATGTAGCATATTGAATGTTAATGATTCTGTACTGATTGCTTAGAATATGGAGTAGCTCAAGCTGTTGACAAGATCTTGAAATCTATCTACAAAGCAACAACTTTTAAGTTGCGAGTCCCAACCATTTTAGCAATGGAAGTTGTGCAAGGATTGCTTAGTTTATACTGAAAAACAATTTATCAAAAGGATGCACTGCATGTTGTTTCCGTAATTTAAGATTCCTGTTGCTTGTTTGTCCTCTGGCACTTATTGTTCTTTGTTTTTAATCCTGCATTTCCTGTGTTTCTGCTGTATTGTAAATTCGATCCAACTTGAGTTGACATTGAGGAAGGTATTAAGAACATGACCATATTTGTGAAGTTAAAATTAGAGATTAACATTCCTGAATACAACTCTGGAACAAATTTTCATCGAACTTAGGATGGACTTGCCCAGACGGGGACAATCTAACATCAGGTACACAGTTACCGTTGGTTGTCCTTGGGATAGTTATCTGATGGAAAAGATCATGCAATGATTTGAACCCACACGAGGATGCTTTTTACCTTGACCATGTAAGCTTCATTGTCATTCATGGTGGAGCGACGAGTGTACCTAGCAGATGCTGATAGGTTTACAGCCTGGTGCCTGCTCTCATCTCGACCGATACGTTAATGATCGAATTGTCGCCCTCGGTCGCCATGGCCACTGTCGCCCCATCCTGCTACCTTCCAAAGGGGAATTTGTTTGCTTGCCAACACGTGATTCCATTCTTATCTTGCCCCTGAAGTTTGTGAATTTAATTTGATGAACTGAATTATCTTTGCTAATGATTTAGCTCATCTGGTTTAATTTGATGTCAGGCAGCTGAAGCAGGAGGAGAAGCACTGCATGGCGGAGCTGCAGTGCAACATAGTAGTGATCAAAGGTTCCTGCGCCAAGGTGATGCGGCTCAACCTGGGAGGCATCCACAACAAGCCCCTGCCTCCCTTCTCCTTGTCGTCCGCTCACATCTGCAGCGAGAAGTTCCTGGACAGCAACTCTCGAGCAGCTCAGGTGAAGACGGTGCCGAGCAGCCATGCGCCGGCGGAGGACGGGCCGCAGCACCCTGAGGCTAAGAAAGTGGCATCGAGCTCTGTTGATGACACCGCGACGGCGAGGGTGACGAAGGTGTCTTCGGCGAAGACGAAGTCTTCTTCATTCTTTGTCCGCGAGCACAACCCTCTGTTCGAGAAGCTCCGCGACGGAGGGTTGACGCCGATAGAGGACGTGGGTTCGGAAGGCGAGGACACGTCGGAGTCGGATGGTAATACCGGCGGAGCGAGTCCTCCATTCTCAGACCCTGCGACTGCGCACCATCGAGTCTACCGGATTCCTCAATCCAAACACCTGGCGGAGCAGAAATCTCGGAGGAGCGGACTCCCAAAACCATCGCCTCCCACTAAAACGAAGCAAGAATCCAGGATCAAGCACGCCGGCTTAGAAACCATATCCCTGCTCATGCCGCAGCCCACCTCCACCACCCCCGAACACGACCACTGCAACCTCACCAGCTGCGCCCCCTACAGCTCCGACGTCAGGGAGGCCGTCTCCCTGTTCAGCACCTCTCCATCCGTTCCTCCTCCCCTCTGCTCGCTCTGCCGCCACAAGGCCCCCGTCTTCGGCAAGCCCCCGCGGCGGTTCTCCTACCGCGAGCTGGAGGCAGCCACCGGCGGCTTCGCGGACGCGGCCTTCGTAGCGGAGGGCGCCAGTGGGCGCGTCCACCGAGGTGTGCTGGAGGACGGGCGTGTTGTGGCCGTCAAGTGGCTCAAGGGCCCGCCAACCGAGGAAGAGGAGTTCTGCGAGGAGGTGGAGGTGCTCAGCCGGGCGCAGCACCGTAATGTGGTGCTTCTGGCCGGTTTCTGCGTCGAGGGGGCGTCGAGGAGAGCTCTGGTGTTCGAGTACATCTGCAATGGCTCCCTCGATCTTCATCTCTATGGTATATATATATTTCATCTTTAACATGCGAGATTGGATGCTTCTTAATCAATTTCTTATTGGCAGAGGAAGGGGAAGCTCCATTGAACTGGTCTGCGAGGGTGAAGATCGCAGTGGGAGTTGCAAGGGGTTTGAGGTACCTGCACGAGGATTGCAGGGTGGGCTTCGTCGTCCACAAAGACATGCGACCCAACAATATTCTTCTCACCCATGACTTCGAACCATTGGTAAGCTTAACTCTACAGAAAGATTCATACAATGAACGTCGACGATGAAGATGACGACGACTTGCTTCCTTACCAGTTGGGGGACTTCAGGCTCACAAGATGGCAAACGGAGGAATCTCTATCCGTAAACACCAATCTCCCTGAAGCATTCGGGTAAACACATCAACCACATTCATCCACCTATAACTATAATCAAAAAGTAATGGCTTTGTTTGTAACTCAGTTATCTTGCTCCCGAGTACATTGAGCATGGGATCGTCACGGACAAATCCGATGTGTACGCCTTCGGAGTGGTGCTGCTCGAGCTCATAACAGGGCGAAGGGCCCTGGACACCAACCTGCCCAAGGGGAAGCAGTTCCTCGTCGAGTGGGTGAGGCCGCTTCTCTCATTGGCATGGGACGATGGCGAAACCGTCCCAGTCGATCGCTTCCTCGACCCCCGTCTGGAGCGGAACCAGGCTCGCTTCTTCACCAAGGAGCTACGAGCAATGGTGCACGCTGCCTCGTTGTGCCTCCGCCGAGAGCCACAGTCCAGGCCGAGCATGTCCAAGGTTGGTTGGTTCACGACCGACTGCCCTTTTAGAGCATCGAATTCCAACTCAAACTACTCGTCATGGCGTATGATCTTCAGGTCCTGCGGATTCTAGAGGGAGACAGCATCGTCGATCAAGTTCTGGACGTCAACACGGCGGGCAGCAGAAGTGGGCGCATCGTGCGCCCGGCGGCACGCCAAGCTGCGGCGGCGACGTTAGGCAGCTTGTCCTACAGATTCCCTCAAGAATCCATCATCAGCGCGCTCTGCTCTGACAGAAATTGGTCGCCCAGTCTCTACCAGAGCATGTAAACCGATCGAGCTCACGGGGGTGTCGAGGTCGAGGTCGAGGTCGAAGGCCTGCGGATGACACAAGAAGAAGAGAAAGTCGAAGAAGACTCGTTGTGTATAGCCTTTGTGGAGCATAGGAAAAGGGTGAGATCAGAACAAACTGTGAATTGCCAAGATTGATTAAGCAAGCTGTGAGTGTGCATATTATTTCATTCGTCAAACTTCACTAGACGATGATTTATCAATAGCGTCTCTATTCGGTCGTTAATTAGTGATCGATTTGGAATTCGATCACTAAATCGAATTACGATGAATTTTTTAATGATTTTTTTATCGGTCGTTAATCGATCGTTAATGGAGTTTAGTGATCGATTAACGACTGAAAATTCGATCCTTAATCAAAGGTATTTTTGTAGTGTTCCTAAAGGGAAGGTGAGCCATGGACCTGCAAATGTTCTGCCTCCAAAGTTCATGTCCAAGTAACTATACCACAAATTATTCGAAGAAGGCAAGTGGTCTACGTGACTGCCAGGATTTTGGAGGGAAAATTCCTACTACTTAAATCGGAATCTATCTTCATTTAGACGCCGGGTCAACCCATGCAGTAATCGATCTCGACACATCAAAATTGAACGGCACTGCCCGATTAAATAAAGAAGAAATTGATTTTTTTTTCAAAAAATGGAAATCTTCCACGGTCAACGGCGTGGATCGTCCGCTGCCATGAGAAAGTCAACCGGCGTAGCGCGTCCTTATCAATTTTTTTTTAAAAAATGCACAAATGGGACACGTGTCAAATCAAAAAACCGTTCGATTGTGGTGAAACGGTTCGCGAGGCACGGCACTTGGATCGGGCCCCACTTTCCAGTCATTAAATAGAGGGCGAGCGAGGTGGGCCGTTTTCCCGCACTGAGCCTCTCGTCGTCGTCGTCGTCGTTCGTTCTTCTTCCTCTTCGATGGCGATCTCGATGCAGCTCGCGCGCTTCTCCCCCAGCCTAGCCATCCCCTCCGGCGTCCGATCTGCGCCGAGGGCGCGCATTCCGATCGCCGTCCGCTGCAGCGGCGACGCCGTGCTCGAGCCGGACTTCGACAAGAAGGCTTTCCGCCATAACCTCACCCGCAGCGACAACTACAACCGACGCGGGTTTGGGCACAAGAAGGAGACGCTCGAGCTCATGAACCAGGAGTACACGAGTAAGATTAGGGATTTGGGCTCTTTTTAATGTGCGTCTGTGTGTGTGTCGCTGCCTGTGGGGAATAATTGGGGTTCTGACTCGGGTTAGGGTTTGTGGGATCTCAGGCGATGTTGTCAAGACGCTGAAGGAGAACAACTACGTGTACACTTGGGGCGACGTGACTGTGAAGCTCGCGGAGGCCTACGGGTTCTGCTGGGGAGTTGAGAGAGCGGTCCAGATTGCTTACGAAGCGAGGAAGCAATTTCCTGAAGAGAATATTTGGATTACCAACGAAATCATCCACAATCCCACAGTCAACAAGGTTTGCGATTGTTCCTATCTATTAATTGTATAACCTCATTCAATTTTTTTCCCCTTCAAAAAAGGGAAAAGTTAGCTTGTTCAAATATATAATCTTGATTCTTACATCTTCCTATTTCTTTTGATGGCTTCCTAAATTTCCTTTATCAAATAGCGAACTTCCTATATTCTTGAGCTTGCCAAAGAAACAGAAATACTATACGGTAAAAATTTGAGCTCGGTGGTAGGGGAATTATTATGCTAGGCTCTAGAGTATGAAAGCATATAATTTTGCTTGAATCTTCAAAATACTTTGTTGAGCTTAACATTCACTGTTGCTTTTACTAGTAATTATTATGTCTAGTAGTAAAAAGAAGCTTGATTCATACTGGGATTGTTATTCACGCAGTCTTAGATAATTTTGACAGAGCTAATCCTTATTTTTCTGTTTGAGAAATATTTTACTAGATGAATATTTGGTTGTTCCTTTATTTCTAAGTTAGTTTCCTTGTGCATTGATAAATTTTCAGTTCTATGAGATTGCTTATATTCTGTTCTAACGTTGCAGAGATTGGAAGAAATGAACGTCAAAAATATTCCTGTTGAGGATGGCAAGAAAAGATTTGAGGTTGTTGACAAGGGTGATGTTGTGATTTTACCAGCTTTTGGAGCTGCTGTCGATGAGATGTTCACCTTGAGTGAAAAACAAGTCCAGATAGTTGATACTACTTGTCCATGGGTTTCAAAGGTAATTTTTTTTTTTTCTATCTGACAATAAGGGACTTGGAGTTGTATTTCCCCTTAAATATCTCTTTCTTAAATAATATGTATTAATTTCCATTAAAGGTCTGGAACACTGTTGAGAAGCACAAGAAGGGTGATTACACTTCAATCATACATGGTAAATATTCACATGAAGAGACTATTGCAACAGCTTCATTTGCAGGAAGATATATTGTCGTAAAGAACATGGCTGAGGTAATGATTCGTTAAGCGATGATCTTTTGATGTGAATGTTATTTACAAATGAACATTGTGTATAACCATTTTTTTAATTAAAAACAGGCAATGTATGTGTGTGATTACATTCTTGGTGGGGAATTAGATGGGTCTAGCTCAACAAAAGAAGCATTTCTTGAGGTATATAGACTCTTTTCTTTTGTAATATTTGCACAAAAGAAAGAAAGATTTAACAACGTATTCATGTGTTACAGAAATTTAAATCTGCTGTTTCTGCGGGATTTGATCCAGATGTCGACTTAGTTAAAGTCGGCATTGCAAATCAAACTACGATGCTAAAGGGTGAAACAGAGGACATAGGTAAGTTAAATATTTCTGATGTGTTTTGTCTCTATCCAATTTTAAGTTTCTCTTCAACTAAACTCTGAGATTTCAGGTAAGTTAGTCGAGAAGACCATGATGCGAAAACACGGTATAGAAAACATCAACGATCATTTTGTCAGCTTCAACACCATATGCGATGCTACCCAGGTGTGTTTATTGAAGGTTTTTCTAATTGGAAATTCAATTCAATCTGTTAGACCTGTGGTTTTTTTGTTCTCGCTTCTATATTATTAAATTCTTACAATTCACTTATTCCCCTTGAATCATAATGACAAAATGCAAAAATTTTCTTTTATTTTTCTGAATATTGTTGTCAATTTTTTCTCTAATGTCCTTGGTGCATAATCTATATGCTTAAAGAATACAGTAAGCAGTCTACCAAGATTTTAACCCTCATTATCTTACCATTTATTTGCTCTTTAGATTTTGCAAGTTATAGCACTGCAATTTATTTGGAAGTGATGAATCAATCTTCCTTCTCACTTTCATAAGATTTTGGCTCAACTAAGACTATTGTCAATAACCTCGAACAATCTTGGCTTGTCACGCGATTAAGATTGGTCCATTGTCAATGAAGCCTTCTTTCTTAAGTTAATTTGGGATATCTAAATGTGATTTTCTTATTATCCTTTTAGTTTTAAAATTGAAGAAACGAGAAAGAAATTTTCTTGTGATTGGAGTTTCTCCTACCTTTTGTACTCAATTGAATTACTGATTCAGTTTTCCTCCTATCATTTTCTTGCACTATTTCAGGAAAGGCAAGATGCCATGTTCAAGATGGTGGAAGAGAAACTCGATCTCATCCTCGTGGTCGGCGGGTGGAATTCCAGCAACACTTCACATCTCCAAGAAATCGCAGAGCTCAAGGGAATCCCATCTTATTGGATCGACAATGAACAGAGAATTGGACCAGGAAACAAGATCACCTACAAGTTAAACGTAAGTCCTACACATGAACAACATTTTACCGGTTTGTATTATGAACTCCATCCCTTTAATTATCTCACCTCATCTGTTTCTACAAATAGCATGGGGAGCTCGTAGAGAAAGAGAATTGGCTTCCTGCTGGACCAATAACTATCGGCATCACCTCAGGTGCTTCCACTCCCGACAAGGTAATTGAAGTGTCCATAAGAGTTTATTTATGTTCGTTCAATAGTAAATATACAAGTAAACATAATTGAGCTCGTTTATGCAGGTTGTGGAGGAAGCATTGTGCAGGGTATTTGACATTAAAAGCCGAGACGCCTTGCAAGTAGCATAATTTGACAGGAGTTGGAGCAGAGCCTTTTGAGCTGAAATATTACATTACATGTACAGATCTAGAGCAAAGGCTTTGCTCTCCATTGTATGCGGGAAATGCTGTAGTCGATAATCTATGCTGCTATTGTGTTTGTGCCTTCAATCTATGTGTGCGGTTCGAGTCGATGTTCAGACCGCCGAGCCCTCTCACTTATTTTGCTCCTTTATTCAAACAAAAATGACAATAAAGCTGTGATATGTATCACTACCTGCATCAGGATGTACAAGTTTCTAATATAAGAATGTAGATGGCAACAATACCATTGTTTGTTTCATTAACAGTTTTGCAGTGTCTCTGAATTCCAGCAACATCCTTATTGCTATCTGATGCGGTGAGAATCTACCACCATAACACAGAGCGAATGATGAAGCTTTCTTCTTGTCAGGAGTTGCCCCGGTGAGCTCTCTGATGCCTAAGTCATGATACTTTAAAAAAGAAGATAAAAAATGTAGAAGATGAAGAGACTTAGATTGAGATTAGTGTTAAAACATATCCTCATTTTTTCATCATTATCTGTGTTATTATATAGTCTCGCGTTCTCAAATCCTAATAAATTAGTGAATTAGGATATACTATCTTAGTTTAGTTTGTGTATGTAACTCACTATCTTATATAGCCTCACGTTCTCAAATCCTAATAAATTAGTGAATTACGATACACTATCTCAGCTATCCCCCCGGGCATGATTGAGTTGGTTTATACGGGACAGATTTGTTGAAGTGGACTATAAGGGTCAAATTTTGATGAAGCTAATATTATTTTCGAGATAATGTCCTTCTTGTAATGACCAACTGTAGTTTTTGGATTTACTTTCTCATAGATGATTATGAGACTGACTGTAACTTAGAAGCCACTGGAATGGCGGATTTCATTTTTTACCGAAGTGTATGTAACTCACAAGCATTCTTGTGGCTTTGGTGTGCCATTCACAAGAATTGTATAAAAGGCTACAATTTTTTAGGTTTTCTCTACAAAAGGGAAAAGGCTCTTTATTCTTGTAAGTTAGTTTTGAGCCCTTTAGTTTTAAAATATCGTCCATCCCTTAATTTTTATATGTAGATAATATTTTTATTAATATTTGATTGAATGTCAAAGGAAGAAAAAATAAATATGATGTATTTTTATAATTGTTTAGAATATATCATGTGAGTTGAGGGTATCATTGAGCCAACATAAAAAACAAATAAAAATAAATAACATACCATTAAATATTGTACTATAGAATATACAAAAAAATCAAAAAAGGGGAAAAAAAATACTATAATCACAAAAATAAGAAAATCAAAATTTATAAGCAAAACATCCGGCAAGGATGAAGGAGTGATGGGGTACTTTCCAATCCGGGTTCGACAGGTGACTATACATATATAATAAACTAAAAGATTTTAAAATTTGTCTGAGCCCGGATTCGAACCGGGGACATCTAGTGTGTGAGACTAGCGTGATAACCGACTACACCACCCAGACTTGTTGATATGCGAGTTTAATCTCCTTATTTAGAATATTTTCTGAAGAAACAAACACAGAAAATAAACTCCTAGGAGAGGCAGTAGGACAATTAAAATCCATTATCATCAAGTTGATGTATAATTGCCTCTGAGCCTTCTTGACCATCAATTTGATACGCTTAGATAAATTTTTTTTAATGAGATTGAGTCGATCATCTTCATGATTAATCAATTGGAAAATCATATTCAGATTCTTGTTAGCAATATATTATTGTATAAGTTTTCATACTTCTTTTTGTTCTCTATTTTCCTTTGTGTAGGATTTCACATTTTCTTGAACTGGTTCATTTTTGAACCGGAGCCATCATAGGACAAAAACTGGTTCAGTTTCAAACCGAAACTAGTTTAGTTCGACCGGTTGCCTCATGGATTAAGCCAAAGGAATATCAGTGGCAATTCAGGATGACAGGGTGCCCTTTTTGATAACTAATCTGGGAGGCAGATATCTTTCCCCCTAACTTGCATATCGATCGAATAAATCCAAAGCACAATTTATGCACACTTAACGGCCAATCTTCATAATATTAGTCTCTACTAGGAAGCATGATAGAATGGTCCTTTGAGATGTTGAAATGGGGAGCTATGTCAATCCTTTTCCCATACGATAACTTATCCGACAATTATGAAGTTCAGTAACTTTGGAGGAAGAAAAGAACTTGTTCTTTGTGCATAATAAAGCACCTCGACAGGGCATCTGTATTTTGCCTTGGAAAAGCTCGAGTACAAATCTCTTCTTGTTTGCTGTGCTTCGTTTTATTCAGACCTCTGCAGATTAATAATAATATAATAATAATAACTAATGAACTACGACGTGATTCATCTTAATTGGCAAAGTGCACAATTGTATGACCAACCATCTTCTTCCTTACCGTTTGGTTTGTCATTTCCAAGCGTCGTAGTATCGATTTCAGTATCCATCGTCTCCTTGCAGATGGGTTTCTCAACCTTGAGCTTCTGCGAAAGAGGAGTTTTAGGATTAAGTAGTGGATGAAAAGCATTCAAATATGTTTTCAAGTTTCATGATACGAATGGAAAAGTGAATAAATGAAAGGAGAATTATTCAGGATAAGGCTGTATCCTAGCTTAGTCATTAGATGCTTAACTCAAATGAATTTACAAGTTACTAAGTTTATGGCTTATATTCTGCTTTTCCATTCGACCTTGTCGTCGTCACTGCTTGGTTCTTTTATGTCTAGAAAATAAGACGATTAATCTCCTAAGACAACACAATGATCAAATGTAAATGGTCTATCTGTAAGTGAGATCAGGAACTAACCTTCAATGCCACATCTGCATCCTCTCTTGTCAGCTGAAACATATTTGCATATAATTTTGCATCTTTTTTATTCTTCTCTGATTGAAGATTCTTTAAAGACATTTCTAGCAATTTCACCTCCCTGCAAGTAAGGTGCTGTTATACGCATCCAAGTATTTTGAAAAGTGCAGAAGTTGGCTCTGTCCCATCCCTAGGTCCTCCTACGGCCTACTTACCTGTTGTGTGGGTTGCTCTCCAGAGCTTTTTGAATATCCAACTTAGCTAAATCTAGATCATAAGTTTCAATAAATGCTTGCGCTCGCCTATATAATGCCTTCACATTGCAAAACTCAATGTTTAATACCTACAGGTAGAAGCCCGTACTTGTATAAATAAAAACAAAGATTTCCAGAACTCATATCTAATATCTGGAGGTTTCAATAAATGCTTACTTGTGAACATAATTGAATTGCTCTCTGAAAGTCCTTCAGTTTCAGGCAGCAAGCTGCTGAATTCAACCACAATGAGACTCTAAGAGACTTCACTAGCTTTTCCTCATTGTCTTCAAAAGTTCCATCACCATCAATATATTTAAGAGCCTGTAAAATTTCACGTTAGTTCCTCTCCCCGAAGACAAGAGCTTAACCCATTAACAAGTTATCATTGAGCCAAAAGCCAGTAGCCATCTATTTGAACTACCTTGTCATACTTCTTTGCAGCTCGGTGAAATTTGGCAATCTTGAAAAGATCATTGCCTGAATTTTTTGTTCTTTCTGCAGCTTCTATTTTCTCGAGACCAGTCATATCCCACAGATCCCTTTCCTGTATTATGGAATGTGTTACATTTGATTGTTATTTCATTGTATCATCAAATAATTTCATATCATCACCTTGGTAAAGTCTACCAACTCCACTAAATATATCAAAGTTGAACATGGAGGTATTATGACTGAATTCCTCTCAACCTCATCATTTCCAAATCCATACTGGGGGTCGATAGTCACCTCAGAAACTTCACCCTTCACCATTGTTGCCACAGCACAATCTAATCCAGAAATAACCTGCTCTGTTCCAGAAAATATGATGCATTAGTACATGTCGTGTCTTCAAGATAATGAGAATGTGACCATAATATGTAGTATGCACAACAAATTAGTTCAACATTGCATATTGCATAGTGAAAATGTTTTAAAAAAAGAGCAGACCTTCATCTATAATAAACTCAAAATTCCCTCCATCAAAGCCTAATTTCTCAATTACAGTGCCATCTTTCAGCATTGCAGTATACCTGACTGGCAGAATGCAAATAGTGTAAATCCATAATCCTCAAGTAAATAACTAGAATGGGATCAATATTTTGTGCAAGTGATAGTGGACGAAAGAGGAATACACATGAAAAGTTATTATTCCTATGTGGTGAAAACAAAGTATAAATAAATAGTAAATAAACCTTAATGTGAAATAAATACCATATAATGATTCAACAAAAAATTAGAGTTGGATTTTTCTTCATACCATAAACAGTTTCCATGTCATTAGGGGTACGAACACCTTCACCTGCTCTCAAAATCTTCTTTAGAACCTTCATATCACCAACGACATCAATAACAGGTTTCAAAGATACTAATTCCAAGTCAACATTCAATACAGCATTTGATGGAATAGGATGATATCCATAGTTAGCTTCAATTCCAGCCTCGCCAAATGCATCTAGACAGGACTATCATCACATGATGAGCTTAGAATAAAAAGTTTGACCTTAAATAAATACAAAGAAAGATGAATATGAGAATAACTGGCAGATGTTTAATAAATCGTACACAAGTAGCACAAAGCCTTGTTTAAAATTTAAATAATATATTCCCTATGAATCTGGGAATCCAAGCTTACCAACATGGTTTAAAACCTTTAAACCAAACTTATTTGAATCCTGTGATTACTAATCAATAATTTTTACCTGTATGACACGTAGTCTGATGAATGGTCACTACATCTCGGCATTATGTTGATGTTCAGTATCAGAATAGTCTAATATCAAATGTCCACATGAGAAAGAAGGCAACATAAAAAATAACAATATAAGCTCCTTCAATAAGTAATAATCTGGAGATTAACTGATTGATTGTATACTTTTTCTCTATAATGGAGAAAATAAAGGAAGAATTACATTTAATATTTTTAAGCTGCCTGAAAACCATTTTGCTAGAACACACCCCAGAGATGATCGCTTCTTATGATAGCTGATCAATCTATTTGTTTTAGAATTAAAAGAAAACTCCAGATCTATAATGGATTGTTCCATAAATAATGAATTTAATGTTTTTCTCCAAAGTAAAAAAACCAACTTATTCAAATGTCATAATTGGAGCCACCATTTCTAATCGGCCATTATGAGTGGGCAGAAATCCTGGTCAAAGATCCAAGCTGATTTAGAATTTTTATGAATCACCCTTCAAACTGAATTGCAACAATTGGTTTTGTACTCACAACCTATAAACAGGCACAAATACTGATTATTTAAATTGATCTAAGTTGAGTTCAAGTGCCCATTTTATAATAAATAGGGCTGGTTTGTGTTTTATCCATTTGGATAGCTTCAGGTTCATGTTAATTAGGTATGGGAATCTGAGTAATGTCATGTATAAATATTAAAATTTTACTACCCAGTGTAAATGATGTTATGGGTTTTTTTCCCATAAGTTGATTGTTATCTTTGATTATGCTTTAGTTATGAATAAGATTGTAAGGTTAATTCATTTACATGAGATTAATTGAATAATTTGGTCTAATTTTAGGCATTTGCTCCCTATCTTGGACAACCTTTTTGTAGCCTTCGTAGCCAATTTGCTTATGCTGAATTTGGGTATTCGATGAAAACCTGTGTTATTAAATGTGTGTGTGTGTGTGTGCGTGCGCACGCAATAAATGGGCACGTATAACTCTGAGACAATAACTATAGTTGGTTGTTTGGTAGGTCAGGTATCTGTATAACTAAACCAGTCAGGCTTGAGTAAAGGGTAAAAGTGCAGGTAGTTGATTCGTTTCCATCATATTCTATCTAACAGAAAAAGCTAGTGGAATTTTAAGGCGGTGAGGAAAGGAGATTCAGTAGAATGAAAAACAAAAAAAGTTGGCATCAGTATCAAAAATTTCAAAACATCAAAACTTGGTTACATGATTATACATACATTGCGGTTGAATGGTGACAAAAACCTTCTCCCCTGTTCTCATAGTTTGTAGAACCTTTGGTATTGCAGGGCAAAAATGGCCTACAACATGCAACTAGTAAATTAGACTAAACCAGAATGGTCTAGACAAACCATTACAACTGTCTATACCTTGATTAACACAAAATTCAAGTCCTGCATCAGGAGTTTCTGCAACAAGAGTACCATCAAGCAGCTTGACTTGATACTTGACTGGACATGGAAAAGAAAGAATCCGCTTGGTAAACAAGGCAAGGTAAATAAAATTCTTAGGTCAGCAAAATAGGAGGGATCAACTAGATTTCCCTGAGCGTACCTGTAACTTGGTCCAATTCTCCTACTAGCCTATCATCCCCATGTGATAGTACTTTCTTAATAATCCCGCCATCCTTGCATATGTCCACTACCTTAAGCCACGAAATCAGTTCAACCTCAAAAAGGAGAACCTCATTAGCAGGCACACCTTGAGCAGCAATATTTTCATAACCACAAGGGCAAGACAAAGTAAAGAGTGCCAACTCCCCCTTTTTCATTGTAATAATTCCTTGATCCAAGCTAGCAACAATTTGACCTAATAAGCAAAGCATCAGTAAGTCATAGATGGAGAAATGCCCCAAGAGGTGAAGACAAACCCAGAAATGATTCATTAATATCACAAATTTCCACTACAACCACAGAACAGAAGCTAAAAGAAATTTAATGTTAAAAGTTTTGGATTGACAAAAGGAGTCCGGGGATTGAGATTTCATGAATTAATTCTTCAAGGTTCTTAAAAACTTGACAAATAAACCATAATTGGAAAGCCAAATAGACAAATTCCTAGAGCATCGATATCATTCTAAGCAGAGTTTTTGTTACAAGTAATCGAACTTGCATGGCGAAGTTAAATACAATATGTAATATATCATGATTGGTAAGAAAGCTCATTTGACCAAAAGGCTTCTAAGGAAATTTAGGTTTAATAGGCTTGGTTAGAATTTTCCCATGTCGATCTAACGAGTGGAACCCTGGGAGCTGCTTATAGTAACAGTTTCAACGAGATCTAAAATTGGACAAATTTCATAAGCTCGCATTCCAAAAAATGACCTAGGATCTACAAGACCAGGAACGAACAAAGAGATAATTAATTATTTAATAACATGCAAACAATGCAGTAAAAGAACAGAAAATTTCACAAGAGATCAACAAGACATTAAAAGAAACAGCAAGACACCTTACCGCTGCCAAGACTAAGAGACTCTCCTCCTTCCCGGCTAGAAATGAACTTGCTCCCATCCATCAGTCTGCCTTCGTACTGAACTGCAGATTCCAATCTTACCAAATGATTTGCGGGGTAAAAGCAAAACAAAAAAAGAAAATCGACAATGAAGATAGAAAACTGTGGCAGCTTGTGGAGGGAAAATCCCGAACCTATGGCTTCGTCACCGAGGGCCGGAGTTTCCCAGCCGCTTCCGCGCCTGAGAAGCTTCTTCTTAAGTCCTCCAGCGCCGCCGATCTCCCTCTCCTCGCCTACGCGAAGCGGTGGCGCGGAGTCGATCTCTTCTCCGGGTTCCTCGTCCAGATCGTCGTCGTCGTCCATTTGCGCGGCGGCAGCCCTCGCGGCGGAGGCGGAGACGGTGAACCTCGACGAGTGCCCCATTTTGGAGGGATGTGATCACAGTGGAGTGCCCCTCTCTCCTCTCCCCCAATGAAAATAAATAAAGAAAAAAATAAAGAAATAATTTTAACAAATTTAAAATATGTTATTTGGAAATTAATTTACAGAATCAAAAGAAGAAAAAAAAACTACCACCTTTTTAAGAGATATTTTCTAAAAATTAAAATTAAAATTTTAAAAATAATGATAGCATAGATATTTATCCTTTAATTTTTCAATAGTGTTATTGAATTTGTTATAAATAAAAACGCCCCTTATTCTCATAATCATTAAAAATAACTCTTTATATATATATATATATATATAATCTTTTCCTAACATTATTATAGCAATTTTAGTTCCTAATTATTAATATATTCAAAATTACTAAAGAGCATTTTGGTGTACGAAATTTTCGCTTAAGATTAGGTTCATTTTTGACACCTGATAACATCTTACCACCCCAACAGTCTCATACGATCGATCTTACTACCATTTGTGAGGATGTAAATTGAGAAACTATAATTGATCACGACGAAAAAAGACATTGTCTCGATTTTGTCGAAATTCGATCTTTGTCCACTTCAACAATTCTGTTCCGTCGTATCCAATTCAATTATATCCCGAGGGCTTTGACACTTGATAACTAACTATAATTTTATTGTCCAATTAAATTCAAATCAAATTTAAAATCATATATAATTCAAATTTAAATCAAGTGACAACTTCTAATCAATACACATTGAAAATGACTGCATCACAAGTAATACAAAGTGCATTTAACTAGTGCAAAATGCCTCCAAAAGGCAACAACATCAAAACAGATTGGAGAGATTCAGTAAACTATAGATGCACACAGTTCAATTGTACAGAAACAAGTAAACAAGCAAGAACATCAAGACTCATTGTTCTTAGTTCTTGGTTAGCTTAGTCAACACTGGTTTAATCTTCGCATTTTGATTCGGGTGAGGGGCTAGTTGTGAGCATCAAGTTAGAAGAGTTGAACCAAGGATGTCGCTGCACAAGCTACTCGTGCCCTCGTGAAGCATTCGGGTGTCTGCCATGGGGCTGCTTCCTGGGCTGCTCGACAGTGAAGCAAATGAAGTTTTCTGTAAGACGCCAGTCGGTGAGAACTCCATCCGCGTACTCGAATCCAAGTCATCTGCCGTGATGTGTAGGGTCGGAGAGTTCTTGCTTTGATCCTTCCAAGTGCAATTAGTTCCATTCAGCACCTCTCCTAAAGGTCCAGCCAGGGAAGCCTCCCAAGAGATTGGCCTCCAATTTGGCTGCCTTTGGCATACATCATTAAGGTCCCCGACACTTAGACCCAGATGTGCAGGATTGTATTCTCTCGACAACTTGAGTGGTGAAAGTGCCAATTTGTCATGGTTAGATGAGGTGGAAAATGAGAAGTCGGAGCCAGACATTGGAGTAGAGATGGCGAGTTTGGACCAGTCATCGCCGCAGTGCCAAAGGGGATTGGACTTGAGATACTGGTCATTGAGCATTGAAATGGGAGTAAAACTTTTGTTATCAGAAAATGAGCTCCTTGGGGTATTTGAAAGTGAGCCATTGGAAATGAGATCGAATTCAGCACCAAAGGAGGTTCCCTCAAGCAGAGTGTGTTGCTTTGAGAAAGGATATAAATTACTATCAGGCCTTTGCTCAACAGGACTAGGCATGGAGATGCTTTTGGGGTTCTGAGCATGGTCATCTTGAACTTCTTCGCCGTTCAGCATCCTACAGATCTCAACATAGATAAGAATTGCATATTGAAAAGAAAGAATCATGTTTAAAGGTAGTTTTCAGGAAATATATAAGAATTATATAGTATTAAGAAGAGAAACTAATTCTGAGATACAACCTACAGAATCCCAAATAATCTTTCATGGTCAGTATCACGACGCTCAGTAATATAAGCTTACCGAATAATGTATAAGCACAATGGTCAGTAAAACAGAAGTTCTGGTTGGAACACAATGTAGTTCATCATGAACTGTATAATGTAAAAGAAAATATATTTTAAAAAAATCTTCCTAGTCCTTCAATTGGATTTATAGTTCTCCCTAAAAAAAAATTAGTTTTTTACTCATCATAATTTCTTACTGCATTAAAAATGCATGCAATCTAGGTATTCTCTACCAAAGTATTGTTATTAGTGAGACATACTTCATGTATCCTTTTGCATTGATCAAGAAGAATGTATTCGATATGGCCTAGTCAATGAAGATTACAGGAATGACAAGCTCATGAACTTATTGGCAAGCTTGTTAAAACAATGAAATTGTGAAATTTCAAGTTCAGTTTTCTGATGTAGTAAGAGAATCAATCCTTTTGTCAAAAGTGTCATATTGATGGTTAGATATGATCCATCCACTAGATAAAGTTGTTCATCCAGACAATTAAACATATATTATGAAAGTTATATCCATAACTGCTTTTATAAATTTTTTTATTTTGCTAACTCTGCCAACAAAATGCATTAGCTCAAAAAATCTCTATGCTATATACCGAAAGTGTAAACCAAAATTTATAACTACTTACCCATTCGGTTGCACTGGGTGTGGATCTGCAATGGTTGACTGCAAGGCTTTACTCTGCTGCTGTGTAACTGTGAGAGGACTACAAGTACCAACAGATACAGCAGATGTCTGGTGAGAAGATGTGACGATCGGTGTTGCTTTGGCGGCATGGCAACTCTGGCCTTCCACATGCTTTCTTGAACGATGACGGCCCCGGTTCATGTGTCGCTCACAATACTTCTGGTCAGCAACTGCATTTCTGGAGCATCGCCATTTCTTCCCGTCAGTCCGACGGCATCTACCAGGCTCTAGATCAGCATTTCCAGAATAGCCTAGATGGAGTGACCCCCACCCTCCTACAACAATCGGAAAGAAAATGCAACCAAAATTTGTTAAAGGAATCACAAGTGAGGGAGGAGAGGGTCATATTGCTAAAGCGAGGTCATCATAAGCACACAAGTATCAAAGAGATCTTAATCTAAGTGTCTTGATATTTTGAGTTGAAATAGACTTCCCTTTGGACTTTGCATGATATCAAAGTCACTCTCACCTCCTACTTCTCACCTTAGCAAAAGATGATGTCAAAACAAAGGTGAACATTAAAGAGGGTAAAGAGAAAGTGAGGAGAAGAAAACACTCTACTCTCTAGTTCGACGATGCTAAGTGAGGCCATGATGGGCATGCTTAAGTATCAAAGGGACCTTAAATTCTTGTCATTTTGGATTGGATTGACACATCTTTAGGCATTTACAAAATTAACACTAACTTAGTCCCCAATGCCTACTAGAACTGAATTTGCAACATTCTATAGCAGCAAGATCATGAAGCCCACACATACTTCCTATTTTTTGTTTTCCAAAAAGACATTCTTTTATATCCACAACAAACATTTTATTGTGAAGAGAGAATCAAAAAGATCTTCACAAAGTACATTTATAAGTTTGAGAGTTTAAAGTGTACTAAGAAGAAAAGTCAAAGGAATGGCAAAAAAAAAATGGTTGTGCTGTGTGCAAAAACAATCATCGACTTATTTGCTATCAACTAAAAATGCCAGAGCTAATGAAGATTCTGAAACTATAATATTTTCTTGAAGCTAGAAACAACATGCATCAATATAAGGGTTGGCAACAAAATCTTCCCAAGATAACCATTATTTTTGCTGAATTGAAAAGTCCAATAAGCACCTGAGCTGAAAGCTCCAGCTGACAGAGGGAACCCTGATGTCGGACTTCTCCTTAGAGGAACGAGTAGAGTAGCTGGTATGGGTACATTTGCAAGTAGGTATTTGTAGATCAAGGCCTGGTGTTCCAACTCCAGCAACTGAGAAGGAGTGAAGGGTCCCCTGGCCCTCGCCATAACGCCTTGCATGTTCAAATTTGAGGTCAAACCTGAAGTAGAAAGAAAGAGAAGCAAAGTGAGGAAACCATATCAGCTGGGGCAGGATAAAGGTATCGAGAAGAAGAAGGAATTCATGGGACACCAAGTTGTCTGCACAATTTGGCGAAGCACATCAAGATGCAATATCACAAAATATCATATTTTCCCTGTTTCTTAAGCAATCGGAAGAGTGATGGTAGAAGGAAGTGACAGAGTAGAGATACTGTTCGTTCTTCCTTACAGTTTCTTCTTTGAGAAAGGAGCCAACTTTTTCCTTGACAAGACTCGAAATAAAAGGATCAAAAACTTCACGAAAAGACCCCCCTCCAATCAATGGTGGAACCACACAGACCGGATTTCATCAAATCCCAATGTAGTAAAAACCACCATGGCCCGGATTTAATTAGCAATGTCACTCTCAGTTCCTATACGAGCATGAGTTACCTGCATTCCTCGGGATATAGCAGCGAGCAGAAGAAGTCGCCGAGGGTTGGTTGTAGTAAGGCAAGGTTCCATCACCGCCGACCACCATCTCGATCTGGGATCTCGACGTGAAGCTGACCATTTGCTCTCCTTCGGGAAAAAGAGGGCAGGAGTTGGATTTGAGGAGGAAAGGAGCCGCCTTGACTGGTGCTTCGGCCAATGCCTCAGGCCTCGCTACCTTGACCGACCTCCGACCACAGTCGTCGGGATCCGCAGACCTCTCATGCTTCGGAAGCACGGATCCCAAGGGCCCTCTTTGGCTGCTGATTTCCATGTCCGAAAGCAAGGGCGAAGAGGATAAGATGCCACCAACAGCAGCTTCAGAAGAGACGCCCGTATCAAGAGCCCCACTGAAGTCCATTTTCTCCTCCGCCGCGGCCTCAGCCCGCCGCTAGATGAAATGGGAAGCCATGCGCTCCAGAGAGGAGAAGGAGAAGGAGAAGGAGAAGGGTAAAGGTAGCATTTTTGGTGTAGGGAAGGCCGAGGCTGCCCGAAGCTGCCCGAAGGTGGTTTTAAAGGGTGGAGTCGCAGAAAACCAGAGTGGTTTTCTTTTCCAACAGGAAACAGTAAATAGGAAGAAGGGCTTTTGACATAAAAGGCCTCCCTTTTCTTCTTTTTTTCTAAACACCCTTAATCAACTTGGTCCGGTCATAAAATATTTTCCTGAATAATAAAATGATTAAAGTTTAAATTTTAAATAGAATGAATATTTTAGAGATCAATTTTTGAATATGTATAAATTATATTTTAAATTTACTTAATAGATAAATTTTAGAATTAAATTACTAAAAAAATATATGATGTAATTTCGAGTATTATTATTTTTTGTATGTAACAACTTGTGTTTTGGATTAAAAATAAAAAGTGCTCTAATTTTTTAAAATATCAAACTAATATTTTATTTTCTCTCTTTTAATTTTAAAAATATTTTATTTCAATACTCTTATAGCAATTTTATCAAGATTATTACAATATATAGTATTTTTTAATATTGCTGTAATTAATTTTAGTCAAATTGCTAAATTTGAATAAAGAATATTTTGATATATTAACTCTCTATTTATTCTAATTTTGACCAACTAAAAATAATTTTAATTTATATTATATTATTTTATTTTAAACCAAAATTACTATAATAATACGAATGAAAAATGAGATGAGATGTTATTTTAATATTTTAAAAAACTAAAACACCCATTTGAGTTTAATTTTTAAGTAATATTTTTTTTTCACTTTCAATTGGCTATCAAATTTATACCCACTAATTTTGAGAATGATAGATTCCATGAAAATTTTTTATTGATTATTAAAATAAATCAAAAGATATTTATAACCAACTATCCATCAATCTAATATTCTTAGATCATCTTTTTTTTTTTACCTCGGGTAATGGTGCAACGGTAAGACATCTAGATTATGACCCAGGGACTCACGGTTCGATGCTCAGCTATGGCGTATTTGTAAGAATTTTCTTTTAAATGGAGAATGTAATCAAAGGATATTGGGCATCTGGATTGACCGTCAAGAATTGAGTCCATGAGACTGACTAAGATTTATCATTTTTTTTAATCCATCGAGGGAAATAAATGTACCCTTAGGCTCCTTGACTTTCTTTTCCCCAATTTAACATGATTATTAATGCTGATATTAATTCTTCTTAAATTTATTGAGTCCAAAGGCCATAATCTTCTTCATGTAACAATATAAAGATTTTCCTTTTATGCTATTTTTTTTTACCGATCACCTCAGAGATAATCAACGAAGCTAACTAAGATTTATTATTTTTTATGCTAATTTTTCTGTTTTCCACTTTTTAGGCACTAGACATAAGCCATGACCATCCATAAATTGATGGATAAATTCATCGTGTCCAAGAGTATGGTGCAATAGTAAGTATTTAAGATATATAAATTTCTGGCTTCCCACTTTACTCTAAACCAATCACCTCTGAATTAGTCGACTCGAAGAGTTAAATATCTAAATTATCAAAATTAAAAAAAAATAAATAGTAAAAATAAAGTTTATGAATTATGTTCACTAATAAAATTATTATCAACGTAGTAATGAATTAAAATAAATAAATAAATTTATTTTATCAAATTTAATAACCAATTAAATAAGTTTAAAATTATAAATAATTAGATATATTTAAATTGAGAACTTGATAATATTTAAATGAATTAAGTTTAAATTTATAAAAAAGAAATCCAGTCAAACTTGAATAAATATTTTAAGTGTTTGATTTATTTTAGATTTGGTTTAATTTGACTTAATTACCAATAAACTACATAATGGAATTATAAATCATTTTATTTTCCGTAATTATTTAATTTAGTGAATATATGTGTTTAAGTAAAAGTTTCAATCTATACATGGTAGGATTAAAAAATAGGAATTTAAATACATTTATATGGTGTACGGATTTTTTTTTTTTTTACCTTTAAGGCATAGTTACGTTGAATTGGTTATAACGGAACAGAATTTTTGAAATGGATAAAGGTCGAATTTTGATGAAGCCGAGATAATGTTCTCCTCCATCGTGACCAACTACAGCTTCCTAATTTACTTCCTCATAGATGATATTGGGACCGATTATGTGTGGTTGCTAGGTGGCAAATTCCACCCTTTGTTGAAGTATAGGTTATTTTTAAATGCTCGTAAAGTTCGAACCACTGATAATACTAAAGTACTATATTTTTAAAATTATTTGATGGTCAATCAATGCAATAGGACCGTCTACCTTCAAATAGTCATAATAATTATAGATAACTGAATTAATAAAAAGTATGGTGGATGATGAACAAACTCATCATCCATAAATAGTGAATTTAAAAAGAATATTAATAAATATCATTAGTTATGGCATAATGACAAGCTCATTAATTAGCCTCCTACCGATCCGTATTTTAACTTAATGAGCCATCAACATTTTTAATCATTTCGGATATATATATTGTACAAAATCTAATTAGGGCGCAATAAATAAATAAATAAAATAATAATATAGCTTTAAAATATATAAATCACCATGAGTTGTGGAAGAGAAAAAAAAGAAGACAATGAGAGTAGATTAATTAAGATAATTATCCTTATAACTATTCCTTTTTTGCTTTGATGCTTCCCTCTAACCGAGGTTTTTTGCATGCTAATTAGTTTAGTGATTAGCCACCAAGATTTCATTAAAAACAGGATTAGAAAAAGTATAACAACTTGTTGTTAGAGTTGGATTATGCGGAATCAAGGTTCATAATTTTGAATCATGGATGCGAAAGTTTCAACCTTTGACTGGTATATTGAAGTCGAGTCTTTTGTAGCTCACAACCATTCTTTAGGTGCATTGTTATGGAAGGGAGGGTCATTCCTATGTCGTATTTGTCTTTGTTTTCGAAAAGAGGAGCTTTAACTCAGCTATTTTCAAAGACTAAGATGCAATACAATGGTAAAGCATTAAGAGAAACAACGAAGAGGACCAAAATTTAAATTCATATTTCATTAAAGATGAATATTCTAAAGGTAGACTTTTGAAAGTAATAATATTATCGAATCTCACAAAAGACTTAGAGGTCATAATATTTTCCAAAGCTTGAAGGATCAAAATGCCTGAAAAATAAAGTTGACTGGCAATCACTAGATAACATTGTTCAATATACAAAGGAGTAAGTCTTTATTTGATGGGTTAGTTGATGAAATAACAACACACAACAATTATCATTAAGATTAAATCACAATTCAAGTGGTCTAATACATTTTGTATTAAGAGGGGTTTAAATTCTGAATGTGGATTACATGTGTAGATCTAATAACCCGATTCGTTAATATTGATGAGTTATTAACAAATTATGAACTTTATGATAGATGATCCATTATTATGGGAGGGAAGGTCATTCCTATTCCTATGTTGTATTTGTCTTTGTTTTAGACTCATCTATTTTCAAAGATTAAGATGTAATACAATGGTAAAGCATTAAGAGGAATAATGAATATTTGAATATAAATTTTATTAAAGATGAATATTCTAAAGGCCAACTTCTGAAACTAATAATATTATCTAAGATTAAAAGTAATACAATGGTAAAACATTAAAAGGAATAACAAATATTTGAATTTAAATTTTATTAAAGATGAATATTCAAGGTCGACTTCTGAAACTAATAATATTATCTAGTCTCACAAATGACTTCGAGGTCGTAGCATTCTACAAAGCTTGAAGGATCAAAATGCTTGAAAAATAAAATTGACGAGCAATAACAACTCACTAGATATATAACACTGTTCAATGTACAAAGGATTAAGTTTTTATTTTGATAGATTAATTCATGAATTAACAATACACAATAATTATCATTAAGACTAAAACCCAATTAAGTGATCTAATATATTTTGTATGAAGAGGGGTTTAAATTTTGAATGTGGATTACATGTATAGATCCAATAATCTGATTTATTAATATTGATGGATTGTTAACAAATTATGAGTTTTATGGTAAATTGTCCAGGTAAGATGAGCTAGTATACGAAGAGAAGACTAATTCAATTTGGGGATGATTCTGATTTGAAGCTTCTTCTTCTTCTTTGGATTCTTCCCCATTGAAATTAACTTGCAAAAATTCTCTCTGACCATAAATAAGGAATAATGACATTAGCTCTTGATTCAAGTCATCTCTTCGGTTAGAAATGCTTTCAGTATACTATCTACTGTTGTAGTGTTGCCTTCATCACTTGTCCATGCAGCCAATTGTTCCCAAGTTGTGGTTGTTTGACCTGATAAACGCACTGACATGCGTTGGATTATCTGCAAGCAATGAGGAATTGAAGGGGAAAACGTTCAATTCAAAGAACAGAGTCGTAAGCAATATCAAAGAACAAAGCTGCTGATATATATGTTGGTGCCTTGTGTTCTTTACTAACTTACGTTCTTGGCAGATCCTTTTTCTTACTAAAATGTCAGCTGAATGCTACAGAATGTGGGAGAGAAGAGGGTCCCTATCTCTGTCCTTCTGGCTGTGAGCAGGAGTCCTCTTAGTTTCGATCGAGTTTTCTCTTTAAAAAAATTGCCTGTGGGGAACATTTTATTTGCAGTAGTAGCAGGGATGACACCATGGCTGACACAAATAAAGACACAACAAAGTCTCAACTTCTTTAGTACCTTAGTCTTATAAAATCGAGCAGAACTAGTTTTCATACTTTGATTGGCGAACATGAAAGTCCTCGAGTCCTCTCGATGGCCTACTGGCCAAATCATGCCTCATCCGGCAGGCAGTGAAATCTGCAACGGCAGGCAGTGAGTTTGCAACTCATCGCAAAACCTGAACACCTGAATTATCAAAAATAAATAAATAAACTACAAATTACTGCAGTGAGTTAAAACAATGCGAATGACAGTTTAAAGAACTTGGTCTATAGGCGATACCTGCTGCTGCACCTAACTGTCGACAACAAAAAAAAAAAAAACAAAATAGAGCTAATCCAATGATCTTTGACCACGAGAAACTTAACTCTCCTACGGACACGGTGCAGTAGCTGGTAAAACTGATCACTTTTAAACTCTTCAGCGTTTGGTGAAACGTGTTCTGAATCTCTAATTGTCACTGTGCTCTTCCTGAAAATCCACCATCTCTTTGTTGGTGAAAGAAATACTGCGGACGTAGCACATTGGACTCTCTCGGTTCGGTCAGGTGGCAGGACATCCATCCTCTCTGGCAACAGCCGTTTGGTAGGCTATAGGACTTGTCGGAAATGATAATTTAGATTGAGAAGAACGACGGTTGACCCTGGAGCAGTTGACCCACCGAACCTCGATCCAAGTTCATACGAAATCCGACGACAATTCCTTATCCACCAGCTAAATACACCTCCACGAAGTAAACCCCTGCCACTTGTTGTGCCACCAGATCCTCATAAAGCCAAGCACGTCTTTTCACTCTTTCGACTCCGTGAAATCACATCCTCGTGTAAAAACGAGAAGCTCCAAGGAACCTCTTCTTTTGCCCGGCACCGTGGCCCCAGTAGATTTCGTGTCGGCAGGTGTGTTCTTCATCGCTGCGCAGCGTCAACCCAAGTAGACAATTTTATTTGTTTCAGTAAGAAAAATAATCTATAAATAGCACTAAATCTTGCTACCTGCAGCATCCCACACTTTCCCCTCTCCCATCTTTTCGCCAAGGCCAGCTTCTTCTTCTTCTTCTTCTTCTGTAAACAGCAGAATGCAGCGGGGCCTGCTGTCCAGGAAGGCTGCATGCAACGCGCACGGCCAGGACTCGTCTTACTTCTTGGGATGGCAGGAGTACGAGAACAACCCTTACGATCCGATCTCCAACCCAAAAGGGATGATTCAAATGGGCCTCGCTGAGAACCAGGTCGACGAGATCTCTTGACCTTGTTGCACTAGCTAGTTAATGTCGTTGTCGTCGAACTGTTCTTTTACATGGTGTGTGCATGCAGCTCTGCTTCGACCTGATCGAGACGTGGCTGGAGAAGCACCCTGAGGCAGCAGGATTCAAGAGGGACGACGGCAAATGGATATTCCGGGATCTTGCTCTGTTCCAGGACTACCACGGCTTGCCTGCTTTCAAGAATGTAATCGTTAATTAATCAGTTCCAGATCTTCTTGTAGTGCGATTTCGTCTGCTGAACACTGCTAGTGACGCAGGCATTAGCCAAGTACATGGCGGAAGTGAGAGGAAACAGAGTGAGCTTCGACCCCAGCAAGCTCGTGCTCACTGCCGGTGCAACTTCTGCCAACGAGATCTTGATGTTTTGCCTCGCCGAACCTGGTGAAGCTTTCCTTGTGCCAACTCCATACTATCCAGGGTATAAATTCCATTGTTCACTTTACCCCTTGAGAATTAGCTTCTGTTAGCTCTGCCATGTCGAAGGGCTATCAATGATCAATTTTGAAAATATAGGGTTCAAAATGAATTTTCTAGATAAAAAAGAATTACTCTGTTCTTCGTTCATGCACACGTGAAATGGTGACGCAGAGCATAACAAATGTTGGTGGTGCAGGTTCGATCGGGATCTCAAATGGCGAACCGGAGTGGAGATCGTCCCCGTCCCCTGTTCCAGTTCCAACGGCTTCCGCATCACCCGGGCGGCCCTCGACGCCGCCTGCCGCGGCGCGCAGGAGCGGCGCCTCCGCGTGAAGGGCGTCCTCGTCACCAACCCCTCCAACCCGCTCGGCACCGCCCTCACCCGAGGCGAGCTCGCCGCCCTCCTCGACTTCGTCGCCGCCCGAGACGACCTCCACCTCGTCAGCGACGAAATCTACGCCGGCGCTGCGCCGGCGGGCTTCGTCAGCGTCGCCGAGGCGGCGTCGGCCTCCTCCGCGTCCACCGCCGCCCGCGTCCACATTGTGTGCAGCCTCTCCAAGGACCTCGGGCTCCCCGGGTTCCGAGTCGGGGCGATATACTCCGGCGACGAGGGCGTGGTGTCGGCGGCCACCAAGATGTCGAGCTTCGGCCTGGTTTCTTCGCAGACGCAGTACCTGCTGGCGGCTCTGCTGGGGGACGGCGAGTTCACCAATAGCTACATTGCGGAGAACCAGAGGCGGCTGAGGGAGCGGCGACGGAGGCTGGTGAAGGGGCTGGCGGCGATGGGTATCGGGTGCCTGGAAGGCGGCGCCGGTTTGTTCTGCTGGGTCGACATGCGCCACCTGCTGAGGTATTTTTAGAATTCTCAATATTATAGGCATTTAACTGAAAAAAAAATCTTAATATTTAAGCATCCTTACTATTATGCAAAAACGTGAAATCTGTCATCCCACATGAACTTCGTTCAAATCCTTGTCCTCTTCTACAACTCTGCTGCGTCGTAACCAACTCAGCTATGCCTCGGAGGCATCCTTACTAAAGTTTTCATTACTAAAGCCATAAAATATTCAATCAGAAAAATTACAAGACTTGATCGATTCTAACTATAACAAAGATAAAACTAGAAATTTTAATCTTTTCCCACCTTCTTGTTTAACATATTGTCTTTTAGGTCCAATACATTTGAAGCCGAGATGGAGCTATGGAAGAAGATCGTGTACCAAGTGAGGCTCAACATCTCGCCGGGCTCATCTTGCCATTGCAATGAGCCAGGGTGGTTCCGAATCTGCTTCGCAAACACTTCAGAAGAAACCCTAGAAATCGCGTTAGACAGGCTCAAAAATTTTATAGACTCCTCCTACCAAAGAAGGGAGTTCTTCATCAAATGGGTGTCTCATTTTTCGTCCTTCGAGTTTGAAAGATGATTATAAACCAAACACATCTCATAAGATTTTAAAGCTATTCATTGTTTTGCTTCCTTCTCCTCTTCTGTTTTTTTGCCTTGAACCAAGGTTGTTTTACCTGTATAAGAAAAATTAATTGCTGTTATATGTTTGGGAAATGAGGCAAAATACATAATGATCCATTTGTTTTTCATTGGACTTGTTCAAGAGATTACTTATCCTAAATGACTTCTCCATGACTTCCAAGTTCCAAATAGCATCAAGCTTAATTCCGTCTCTTAATTCTTTCTAAGTTAGCATTCAAAATGGATAATCACATGCAAGAAAAAGGGAATTGGAGCCAATCAATTAGGCGAAAAGAGGCATCATAAGCAAGCTTTAGTCGTCTTGGACTAGAGTCCAAGACTTGTGAGGGGATATATAAGGATATGTTTGATGTGTGTGGGCTTCATTGATTTAGCCTAAAGGACGAAGTAACTAGGCAATATCCTTTCACTTCATATGGTTGACTTATTATTGAAAGTGATTGTGCTGTGTGTAGGATGGATAACGAGCCACGACCAAATGTTTGATTATGATTGGTTGATGTCTAACAGTTTTTCAAGTCTCTCCTTATATAGAAAGAACTTATCTATTTATCTACCAAATGTGTTTGAATCACTACGAGATCGACATATGTTTGAATCATGCATAACGACTTGTCCAACAGATATGTCATGCCAACCACGTGAGAATTAAAAGAGCCAAGGGTGCACGTAAAATAATAATGGTTTGAAAATGCAAAAGAGTATTATAAAGAATATTTTGACTTATTAATGATAAGGGAAGTGAAATTTTGACCTCTAATTAATATTGATACAATCGACCTCGAATCAAAGTTGACCAAGATCGAGTTGCATTTTGATATTTGATTTATATATTTGATGGTTGAGCGAAACATCAAATATGTTAAAGTTGACTAAATATTTGATAGCGAAAAAGTTTAAGTGAGTCGCAATTGATCGGATATTTAGTAGTTGAAAGTCTAATAGAGAATTGATAAGAACGGAGTTCAAGTATATACTTGACAATTAAAAGTCCAATGGAGGAGTTAGCAAGGTAGAGTCATGATTGATTGGACACATGACAGTTAAAAATTCAATAGGCAATTGGCAAGCAAGCAAAGTTCGAGTGGATACGATTGATCAGACATTTGACAATAAGGGAAACTTTAATAGGTCAAGGAGCACTAGATATTAGACATATGAGTGAACTCCTAACAGATCATGGAGGACCAAATGTTAGACATAAGAGGAGAAGTCTTGACAGGTCATGGAAGACCAAATATCGACCACACAATTGAAGTCCTAATAGGTTATGAAGAGTTAAATGTTAGGCATAAAAAGGGAAGTCCAAACAAATAAGTAGGACTAGATGTTTGATAATAGTAACATTCAAATAGGTCAAGGAGGACTAGATGTTTAATAATTATGAAACCCTGATAAGTTTAAAATTGATCAAATGATAGACATGAGAAGTCTTGACAGTTAGAGTCAACCAGAAACTAGACAATGGTAGGGTTTAATCTTAATAAGGCTGGAACAAAGGTATCAGTCAGTCGATTGAAACACTCAAAACCATGAATTCGAAATTTGACAGGGTTTGGTATGTTCAATCGATTGTTGGATGTTAGCAGTCGACTGATCCATCAATCAAGCCGTGAACTCAATTGATAACATTGCAAAACACACGAAAGGCTTCATAGTCGGTTTAGGAATTTAATTGATGTGAAACAATCGATTGATGACCTCAATACTAAGTTAGAAAGAGACATTGGATGGGCAAAGCCTTAACTAATGGTGATCAATCAATTGTTATGGAATGATCAATCGACTAATAAGTGGATTCCAATCACAAACAACAACCCTATAAAAGAGGGTTTTGTGGAGATTTCGAGTAAAGAATTCTAAACCAGTTCTTGGAAGGTTGGTGGGCAAGTGTTTTTGCATTCCAAACCTTCATATGACAATCTAAAGCAATCACAACACAAGTAAAGTAAAGATTTCTTATGTAAATAGTTTGTTTATATTGTACTCATTTTCATCTATTTTTTTGTATTTGATTCATGTTGCATGTAAGAACAAGTTGTTGTAAGAGTTTTCTCCGCCTCAAGAAAATGTTCGGTAAGGAGGAAGAATAGTGATGCTACCGCTAAGACTCTAAATCGTAGAGTAAGAATTGAGAGTTTCGAACCACGTAAAATCACGGTGTTCATGTGCTTGTGTCTTGTTTTATATTTTTATTTTCATTGCATATTAATCTTTTATAAACAAGCACACAATTATCGAATGAGAAACCGAAATCGCTATTCACTCCCCTCTAGCGACGTCAGTGGTCCTAACAATTAAACCTTCGATAAGATAAGATAGTGGCATGTATCTAAATTGTTATCTACTTATCTATCAAATGTATTGACCAATGAATGAATCACTGAGTTAGTTTTAGCATTTAAAATAGGAAAAACTAACCTGGTAACCTACATCAAGAGCAATTTCAGATGATACTTTGCATTTGATCCCTGGTAAAATAGTTCCTGATGCAACTTGTGCTGAAATCGCATCCCCCTGTGTGAGATATACCTTGTCATCAGCATCATTTGAGCAAAGTAAATGTAATTGCCCTGATTCATTTTAGAAATGGTTGAAACTTGAAGCATAAAAGTAAAAAAAGATTAAAGTGAATTGTTTAGAGCAAGTTCACACAGTTCTTTCTCTAAAAATTCCATTCTTTACTTTGATTACTACCATATTATCAAGGCAAATCAAACATGATCAGACATAGAAAATAATAAAGCAGAAGCTCTTATTATAAAAAATTTCAGCACAAGTGATACCTTTACACCTCCAAATATTTCTTCCTTACAGAATCAAGATATATAACATCTGAGTGAATCCTTCAATTTTGGCTTGTGTTTGTGCCTTCAAAACCTGAAGAAGTTTCACTCTTGAGGAAAAAACTTGTATGATAATACTTTTGTGAAAAGAACAAAAAAACTCACAATCTACCGGTGCCGACCAGTCCCTCCGACAATAGCCTGAAGAATGTTATCTTCGATGACAAGGTCGATTGCCTCCAAACCCTCCTGCTTAAGGTCGTGAAAGATTTGATTGAGCTAACAAATGATCACCAAAGCTTCATCTGTTTATGATTTCATAAGCCAGAAGACAAAAAGATAAATTACAATAGCATCAACTACATTGCATCGCCTAAACCGATCGATCAGTTACCTTGAATGAAATACCAAATGGTACATAATCTGATGCAGGAGCCAAACCAAGAATCAGCAGCAGCAGCAACCACTGTCTCCTTGACGGCATGGATGAACTGCATTGGGGGGAGTGCATTGTCCTCTGGCCTGAAGAGCAAGAAGGCCGCATTGAGATCTTTTCTACACTAACTCTAGGGTTATTCTCTGCGATCCGCGTCGACGTGACTTAGCATACCCTAACCAGAACCTGGATTTCCTTGATCCCTTGTTCTAAATCGATAATGCGATGGGTTTGACACCTAGATCCATTCCATATTTGCGACGGATAAACGTAGGTTTCGCACAAAAACATGAAGATGTAACTAGCGTGCAGAAACCAAAAAGTTTCGAAAACCAAGAACATCAATCAAAAGGAAGACGGCAAAAATACGTCGATCTTGCAAGTCCAATCTCACCTAACTCTGTGAATCAGCTGCCTTCGGAGAAGGCATGAATGCTCATAGAAGAAGGAAGCAGAGCTCTCCGATCGCATAGCTTCACTCGAGCGGCGTCTCGATTCAGAGAATGATGACGCAGTGCCGTTAAAGGGGGAGGAAAATGGAGAAGTACTGCTCGAATTCTGGCTCCGCAGCGGTAAATATAAGGAAAATATGTTCTTTTATGGCAAAAAAAATTGTATTTTTTTCTTCATTTGTAAACTCAAAAAATAATAATTTTTTAAAAAAATAAAAAATAGATAAAAGGCAACACACTGTTAATGAAACAATAGCAATCTGTGTCCATCGACAATCACAGAAAAACAACATAATTCAACAAAAGGTACCAATGACTACTATCGAAAGTAAGTTGTATTCTAAATTTATCCGACGAACGAATCAGGAAAAGACCGTCTACCTCCACCGGAACACTTAAGCCATAACGACCGACCGCGCGACATACACCGATTGTTTATTCGGTTTAGAAATTCCTAGTTTAACTCCATTGTCCAACCCATCGTATCCTCCGAAATGCCCATCTGTAATCTTGTGAGTTCAGAGTAGAGTTCTTGAGACACAGCCCCAACTCCTTTGTTGCCATACTCCACCCTGCAAAAGTTTCAAAACCACAAAGAGAACCAAAGCCTCAATTCACAAATGGTTTAGATGACACAACAAGTCGATCATCGAACATGTTTATGGTCGTATCGACGACTAGCCAATTCATGAATCCAAGAATCTAACTTAGTCTCTACTCCATTAGCTCGGATCCATGGATCTTACCTTCTTCCTAGGAATGTTATACTTCCCACCGGGGACACCACGACGGCTGTTCCGGTGCAGAAAACTTCATCGGCATCTAGCACTTCATCCACCGATACAGCACGCTCCTCGACCTGTGCATTTTATGCTTGTTATGACAGGAAACAGTAAGAATGCAAACTAGGAACACATGAACCAAAACACAATCTTCGGTACAAAAACCTTGTTTCGATGTAAACGAGCAACATAAGAATGTTAGATCATAAGATGAATACCGAAAAACAGTGATTTGCAACCTAGAGCACCAAATAGACTGTACCTGATAGCCTTGACCTAGAGCAACATCAATTATACTTTTCCTTGTAATGCCAGGCAATATAGTTCCTTTTATTTCTGGAGTGGAGATGACTTTGTTCTGTCGAAAGGAAATAAGGCATTCGGTGACGGTAAATAGTAATAAATTCATGCAACAATATGCAAAAGCATGACAAATATGATTGCTTAACCACAGTAGATTATAGTATGCAACAAAGAAAAGATTAAAATAGCAAATCTCTGAAAACAATGAGCCAGAGTCACAATAATATGGGGTTGGTTCATGGACTTTACCCGACCGTTGAACTTTGAACGCAAAAGACAGATTTAATTTACAGTAGCATATATTACAAGAGCCAAGCAAATCATCATGCACAATTCACTTGAACATGCAAAATGCTTAATTTCTATGTTTGCCAATTCAATGTTTCATTTATTTTTATGCCATATATTGATTAAGCATTGACGCATTTCATGCTTCGGATACCATAAGCACACAGCATGATAGCAAAAAAAGCTAAGGCATCCATACCTTGACAACAAAAATATTACAGGATGAAACTTCCTCAAGATACTTTTTGTGAGTAGAGTCCAGATATAATACATCTGAATAACCATTCTCTTTGGCTTTCTTTTGCGCTTTGAGGACCTACATAGAAATCAAAAACACCAAGTTGCCTAGACTATGGAAAATATTTAAAAATGAGATTGTCAAATTATCTTATATTCAAGAATAGTATGTTCAATTCATAGAGAATGGGTGCAGGCAAGAGATATCAGGCATCATGAAAGACCAAAGTAGAACCTTCCCTACCAAGCCAACTCAAACTAATGAGCCAATCCACAAAGCACATTGCGATAAAGGTCTAAGGAGGATTATAAAGTATTTCGATCAATTGAACACTAATCCAAAATTGCAATGGAGCAGATGGTCCCAAGAAGAAATCACAGAGTTTAAATAGATCACAGAAGAATTCTCTAATTATCATGAGTTATAGCAAGCTTCAATAAAAGCAAAATTAAGTGATATGCAAATGTAGAGATTCCAGCTAAATATAGGTAGAAATAACTGAAGTACAAAGAAACCATAGAACTAAACGTAGGTACCTATATTTACTGATACGTAGGTACTAGTTATAAGTTCACTTACTGATGCATAATTGCCAATGGTCTTAATACCCCCTGTTCCACCTGGTGCTGCACGGTGAAACTCATTTTCAACTAACAAGTTTATTGGAGCTAAGCCCTCCTGAAAAATACAGTTTAATCAGTTTGTTTTTTGTTAACTGCATTCAGTTTGTAGCAAACTGAAGAAATTGTTTGAATGCATAGATAAAATATTACAGCATCGAGAGAGAGAAAGAGACAAGGGAAGAAAGAAGAAAAGATAGAATTGCACTTTATAAAAATACATAAATATACCAAGATTAAATTCTGTTGAATAAATATTTTGACCTTTTTCATGCTATTTTGGGTAGAAATTAATTTCATAGACATAGGTCTTCCATCATATTATGTAAACAAGGGAAATTTATCTGTAGGATCCATGATCAGCTAAATAGAACAAAATCATGCAAAAGACAACATTGAAAATTAATCTCCAAAGGTTTAATTTCCTATCATGGACTTGTTAGTTTTCCCCCCCCAGATGCAAAACAATTACAGATACAAAACTAAATAATCAAGAAGTCTGTATATGTTGAAGATTCGATTCCACATTTATCCTCCATTTGGTAATCTATTGCATGCAGCATAAGCAAGATACTCCTCAGCCAAACATATCCTAGCTCCCAAAAAGATTATTCTCTTCTGTCAATGCCATATAAACAAGGTAGATGCATAATGCTGGAAATAAAAATATACACAACACAACCACATGCATGGTAGTATGATATATGGAAAATATTGTTAGAAGAGAATGAATGACCACAAAAGGCCAAGTTGTATTGAGCAAAAGAGTATTTAAAATTGAAAAGGTGAAAATCCAAAAAATTACCACAAACCAACCTTAAAATAGTTTCCAACAGGTGAGACAAAGATAACAAAAGTATATTCAGGAGCTGGTGACAGACCAAGAACAGCACCACTACCAATAAGAAGTGGTCTAATGTACAGTGAACCTTTACCTGTAGGCGGCACCTACATAAATGCAAATAAAGTAGTTTTTTATATTTCTTACATCCCTCGTGAAAAAAAAAATCCATTAAATTGATAAGGTAGATGTAAGCTACCCAGCGCTTGTTTGCCAAAACAGTGAGCTTTACAGCATCAACAAATTGTTCCACTGAAGGTGCAGGCATGCACATCCTTTCAGCACCCATTCTCATTCGTAAGGCATTTTCTTCAGGTCGAAATAATAGAATAGATCCATCTTCCTTCCTGTATGCTTTGAGACCTTCAAATATTCCCTGAAACATACAAGATTGGTGTTATAACAATCTTCAATTCTTCCCCTAATATGAGCAGCAATGCTATGTTATTCAGAATGAATAATCACTTTAAATTTAGATGCCTAGGAAACTTTTTATATCTATAAAACTTGAATAATATTCATATGCAGAAACAGAACATTAATGTGAATCATGTGGTGCTAAGGATCTGCAATTATGGAATCAAAAGACACAAAAGAAATCTATGGAAAAAGTTAGATCATTCGAATGTTTGGTTTAAAACTAGCAACTTTATGCGACAGAGGTTCTTAAATTATTTGAAAAAAGAAATACTGATTTTCCCAATATGAATGTTCAGGCCATAAAAGTAGAGGTTATTAATTCTCAAGGCGTATATAGAATACAGACCAAATTGCTTGGATTTATTGTCACAAACAAGATATTTTCCATCCCTTTAGAAGAACAGATGCAATAGCATATCTCAATGTCCCATAATTACATATAAAATTTAAATATCTGTTTAAATGCAACAAATCATGAATTTTAGCTCTATGCTAACCTGCCCATAATTCAATACTCCCGAAGATGGACTTAATTCAATGGGCCCATAACGTAGCAATTCTCCTTCTGTGAATATCCCATTTTGGGTGCATTTCATTGTATACATATAATCAGTGGGAACCAGTCCAAATCCAAGATTATCCCAGTCCAAGTCTACTGTTTCAGTAGATTCCATTCTACAAACACATAGAGTATCTGCCCATAAGCAATTTCAAAACAAAAAAAAAATAGAAAAAAGAATTACAGACACAGAAACATATCATGTAACCCAGAGTCCAATTCCATAGTACCAATGGAATCTTTTTTTGAGTCATAAAAAATTGGGAACTAGAATTCTAATATCTAATCCACCCACTCTCTTGCTTCATTGTTTTTTACCCATATTTAATAAATAAGCCTGTCTACTCATAAGTACAGGAAAAAGTTAGTAAAGTACATTAAGAAATGAAATACCATTTCCCATCAGTTCAAACATAAGATCTGAGAAGTTAATTCTTGAAAATTATTCCTATCATAGACTCAGAATACTTTTCTCTCAAGAATTGATCACAAACATGTTGTCAATAGGATTCTCAAGTTCCAATTCTTCTAAACCATAGAATTATAATATCCAAGTGTTTGGTTATTCCAAACAAAGCAATCCATAATAGTTGTGGAATGTGGAAACAGAATTCCAAGTTCATAATTTTGTTCCATACAGGCTGAGTGATTGTCTAATTTTTAATCACAAGTACAATCAAGAAAGGTAGAGATTGTTGATGGTAAAAAAGAACACAAATAAATTGCTTCTAACAGATCGGTGATAAAATTAGCATAGCTATATCTTAAAGAGGTTTAGTGTTGCAGAACTGAGAGTTGCCTTTATGTGCATAAAAATTCATGGCAAACTCAAAGCAGCCTTAACAATCATAATGTTCAACTTAAGCTATCAGCAAGAAACAACAAATGAACTCTCTATGTCATGTGTGCATACCTAAAAATATGATAAGAATAAAAAATCTAGCTGAAAATACATCATCTATAAGCTAAAATTCAAAAATATAATTCAAGTGGGAAGATAAAAAAAAATATACATAAACATACTTGTAAACACTTGTTTCAGTTACTGCACATCTTATAGTGCTAAAGAGCCCTGAAACCACAGACATTGGACGAAGCTGACTCTGTATCTGAAAATGTTAAGAACGGGAATAAGCTCTTTTTGAACATGTAATGAAAATTACTAAGTTGAGAATTCAAGAGTAAGAATAAATTTTTAACTTTTACAATCTAACTGGCTGGCTAACGCAATAGCATGAAACTTCTGAATGATATACAGTGGAAAATGTAGTATAGCAATGCCAGAAAGTGAAATTCCTTTCTAAGCCAGATTTCTAAAGGAATTAACAGAAATTTCATTCTAAAGTTCAAGAACATCAACAATAATAGAAAACCAGAAAAAATGGGAATCAATGATAAAAATGGAGTTAGTAGACGCGAGGAAGATGAATAAGGGAGCAGCGCCATGTTAGTTGTTATGGATCCAATATGTAAAGTTACAAGTCTATTTGTAATGTCACATATGCTTAATAATATTCATATATAGGCAGAAGGGAGCTACTTAGGATTTAATTCCAATATTATTCACCTCACATGGTATTAGAGACATCCCCGCCTCCATTCATCTTTACCACCTAATCAACCACATCTCAATGCGGATTCCTATCTAATTGTGCATGCCCATTCTGCACAAGCTACTCCTCAGCGTGTGATTTCTCTCGTCTGCCTATTCTATGTCCTTTGGTTTAGTTGTCTGTCCACCCTGAACACATAAGTCATTCATTCGCACTGAGAACACCTTCATTCATTCAACTCCAAGAACACCTTTGGTGCCTCTATTGGATTTTATGGACATTGTCGACTCCTTCCTCGGCCACCTCTTTTCTCAGCCAACCCTCTCTCGCTGCCTCCTTCACCGGCCTACCCTTCTTCCTCCATTAGCCTTCCTTTGAACTCGAAGTTTCCCTATACTTCAATCACCAAGCCAAGCAGCTCTATGCCCACATGTTGGAATCTTCCACCGTTAATTCAATGCCTCTTGCTGGGACTCTTCCCACTATCTAAGGTTTATGACCATCACAACCAAAAACTTCAGTGACAGAAATTATACTTCTTGGGTTGCGGTCGTTAGTGTATGGTTCATGGGTCAGCGTCAGCTAGAGCACCTACACGCGCTATAGAGATCTTTGAGTCCGCTCTTTCATCATGGGAGCAGATGAATGCCCAAGTTTATTAACTCAACAAAGTGGTGGCACCTGACCACCTAATCAATCATTCACCATTAGCAATGCTTGCTCACCATGGTAGCACTGTCACTATCGAGCCGCAAAATCATTCATTTCTATCGTGTGTTTGCTCGAATGAGGCTTTGAACAACTCTGAGACCTCTAAATCACCCAATAATCTTTCCCGAACCCTTAATCCTGACGGGTTCACACAACACCAATCTAATTCAACCGCACAAAAGGAATTATTTTTCATAATCATTCTACCATGACTTCTCAAATCAATCGCCAGGGAAGAGGGAGATAGATAACAAAGGGGTACAGTAGAATCAGGAAAACCAGCACGAAAAACACAAAAATGGGTCAGGAAGGAAAGGAGGGACCTTGAGCGAAGAGAACGACGAGGAATGGCAGCGCCTCCAACCGGAAGCATGAGCGGAGGTGGTGAACGGGGACGCGAGGATGGCGCCATGATCGGCTCTTAGCCGAGGAAGAAGAAGGCCCTGCTCCATTAGATCTCCGGTTCCTCTCCTCGCTGAATCTGCGAATGGGTCAAATCCCTCTCCCCGTTGCTTTATCGCGCAGGCGGCGGCTCATTGAACCGGACCAAGATACCCAGCGGTCGAATCCGACCTAAAAAAGGAAGATGATTCTGATTCACTCGAAATAAATTTTAGATTTCTTATTGGAAAGTACCTTAAATTTCTAAAATCATCAGAATCTTCATTCAGTATTTTTAAACGCTTACCGCTTAATTTCTAATTACATCATTTAATAGGAAAATTAAACGACTCCTTATTATTCGTTAACTTTTTTACTGAATTTAAGAAGTTTTTAGATTTTAAAAGATATTCTAAAGAAATAGGTAAATTTAGGAGAGCAAAATGAAAATTTCCCGATTCTGATTCCACATGATAATCCGAACCGGAATCGATTCTTGGACCAGTTAATGACCCGTTGATTCGATTCGATAGGGTTACAAAGTAGATCCGAATATAATGGATGGGATCTAATTTTAACACTAATTTTATATTTTTCTGATTTTTTAAAATGTTTTAATGGCATGTCAAAAATAAATTTAAAAAAAACATAAATAATCTCTTAGAAGTAATTTGATATTGCCATTTAATAAGTTTAATAAACATGGTAATAAGTGGTCGAACACTATAAATATATTTATAATGATATTATCATATTATCATTTGCATAAAAATCAAAAGAGTGCCCTTTTATTTTCAAATCATCGCATTGACATCTCATTTTTAAGTTTTTATATCACAAGGGGGTCTATGTTTACTGTCCTATTGTGTATATTTATCTAAATATTTATGCATTACTGTTCAGTATTGTTATCTCCTGTTTAAATTTCTTATCTAATTTTTGAATTAATAAAAAATATTCACATTGTAGCAACTACTATTTTATAGCTGTTACAATGTAAATAATAAGTGAATAGGGTTAAATCAATATTGTAGCAGTTGCGAATCGTAAGTGCTATAATGTGAATATTTTTGAATAGGTTAAGCATGTGTTGTAATAACTATGAAACTGAAATAATTATAATATAAATATTTTTAAACATTAAATATGTTGGACATGTTATAGCAATTATGAAATTATAACTACTGCTATAACATGTGTAATAGATATAAAATTATAATTGTTATAATGGAGGATCAATTCAAAAAATTATATTTTAAAATATAGATAAGAGATAATAATACTGAATAGTGCCATAGAATATTTAAATAAACATGCATAAAACAATAGGATAAGATGTGTTTTTGATAAAAAATAAATAAATAAAATGGGACATCTGGGCATGTCCTTAAACTTTTTGTCTTTATCATTTTTATCATAAAAAATCATTGTTATTTTTGTAAAAACACAGTATTTTATTAGGAATAAAAACAAAAATAAAGACATGGATATATTTACGAGAGCATTATAAAAATAATGGTGATTTTGCTATTTTGACCAATAGAAGGTTATTAAGGTGTTTTTAGTTGTGACACCTTAATAGCCTTTTAATGCTGAAAATAAATATATAAGAATATGAATAAACATTAAAAGACAATTATCGTGTTTATGATGCTCCTTGGAGACTATTAATGACTTTATTTTTTTAATTCTGACCAATAGAAAATCACCAAAGTGTATTTATTAACTTTTTAAATGCCTAACATATTTTAGTAGTCAAACGATGAAAGGTTATTAAAATATTTCTAAATGTTTTTAAAAGCGTTTAAATAATATTTTAAAATTAAATTGCATCCTTTCATAAATCTGAAACTCCAGTGACCGGTTTGATAATTATCAAACTTAAATGCACTCTTCAGTAAAATGTCACATCCATAATATACGTCACTTTCCCAATAATGACGTATTTATTACGATGGAAACAGAGTGGAAATTTCGAATCATTTTAAATCAAAAGAGCATAATTTTTTTTTCTTTTTTATTTTCTTTTGGAAACTTAATTATTTTATCTATTTTAAAATTCATTTAACAATACAATATTCCTTTACTGACGTGTGATGAATGTCATCTCTGCAACTATTTATTGGCTGCATGTGAATTTCCTACCATTAATGAAACATGTCGGTCAAGCCGTTGACTTCGTCAACATTTCAATCATGACTCTTAAGACTTAATCTATCACCATTAAAATTTCTAAAGGTCAAAAAGTCAAACGTAATCATAATATTACTGGTCAAATCTCGCTTAATTAAGCTATTATATTATAAACCACTTATTATATAACCACATAAATCACATTATGTTTATACACTCATGCAAAAGCTTCATTAGCCATGCATGCGACCGCCGCCGCGCACGTGGTCCGCCGGGGGCGGCGGGGCTCAGATTCCGGCGAGGCACTCGCGCGGCGGCACCGGGTAGCGCGCCTTGTCGGTGCAGTAGTCGTAGATCATGAAGTTGGTCCGCACCCAGCGGTACTTCCTGGCCTGCTCGGGGCTGAGCTGGCGGTGCTCCGGCGCCTCCCACCAGTTGCGCTGGTCGGCGACGCAGGCGGCGCCGGCGCCGGGGACGTCGCAGCCCTCGATGTCGAAGTCCTTGTAGTACGCGTAGAACGGCGCCTTGCTCCAGTCGATCTTCTCCATCCCGCCGCGCGTCGCCCAGTCGTCGCCCTCCCACAGCGTCGAGTACACCCGCATGGGCTGCGCCGTCGGGTAAGCCACCCCCACCGCCTCGTTGTTCTTGTACACCCGGATCGGCACGTCGTCGACGGCGAACCTGCAGCGCCGCCCGCATCTTATTAATTAATCCTCGATTAAAACGCGGTAAACGTTGGGTTCGAATTTTCTCGACGGGTATTTACGCGACCCGTACGTGACACTCCGACCCCCAGCCACTGTTCCCGCCGTCATGTAACCGTCCAGCCACCGTCGGGCGCCGGACCGGGCCCGATTGACGGCCCACTCGCCGGCTCACCGGCAGGCATCGGATTCCGATCGTAATGTGGCCGGAATTCGGCCGGAAATCGCCGCCAGTGGCACACGGCCACTGTGGGCCAAATCGCGGCTGAGGAAGGACCGCCGGTGGTCCTTCCTCGGCCGATCTCCGACCGTGATTTGGTCAAAAATCGACCGCGATTTGGCCCACAGTGGCTGTGTGCCACTGGCGGCGATTTCCGGTCGAATCTGGTCGGAATTCGGTGCCGGCCGGTGTGCCAACGAGTGAGCCGTTGATCGGGCCCGGTCTGGCGGCCGGCGGTGGCCGGACGGCGACGTGGCGGCAGGAACAGTGGCTGGGGGTTGGCGGAAGAAAATACTGTACATTCCCAATTTTGGACGGTCAGATTTTCACGATCATGTTGTCGCGCACGCGCGCGTAGGAAACCGTCGCGCAGCAGATCAAAACACACGTTGGGTTAATTACAAGACTTGTTTCCGGTTCCACGTGATGGAGTAATTGTGGTATTCCTTGGACGGGTCGAACCAGAGGTTGACCCGCTGCTCCCGGTCGCCCTTCCCGTGAGCGTAAACGTTGGTCTGGACCGTGTACGGCTGGCCGGTCCGGTTCCCCAGGAACTCGAAGTCCAACTCGTCCCGGACCGAGTCGGTGTCCGAGTTCATCTGCACGTGCGCCCATGGGTTAATTATCTGCGTAATTAATTATCCTGGCGATTAATTAGGCGTTAATGGTACGGACGTAGAAGGCGGTGACGGTGCCGGCGGAGTCGCCTGGAATGAGCTTGATCTTCATGCTGACGCGGCCGAAGTGGTACATCTTCTTCGAAGAGAACCCGCAGCCTGAGCGACGGGGCCGATTAGAGTCGATAATGGCGGTATTAACGGGAGTGATTAAGCGTTAATTACCGGAAGAAGGGTCGAGCATCAACTGGACCGCCGAGCCGCCTTCCATCTGCCGTATGTGGGTTCCGGCGAAGTAGACCCGGAAGTCTTGCAGAAAGCTGGCCGGGCGAGCGCCGGCGAGGGCGAACAGAGGGAGGAGGAGGAGGGCGGAGAGGAGGTAGAAGTAGTCGCAGCGGCTCCGGTCCATCGGTCCGTTTAACCCGGTCGATTTTTCCGGTTCAGTGCGTGGGACTGCGGAGTGGCGGGTGGATTTTATAGCGGGAAGAACTGGGGTTGGGGGTTCTGTAAAAACCTTACCCGGAGGGTGGGTCCCGCAACAAATGGGCTTGCCTTCCAGCTCAGGGCGAGCCGTCGGCGGGGCCCGCTCACTTACTCTCCCAACGCTCGCGCTGTCTTTTCTCGCCGGATCGGACTCATAATTCACTAGCAATTCCGAATATTCCAAAATAATAATTTCGAATCTAAAATCAAGAGGACGCCCCAAATCGAGGGAAACCCATCAAATAAGCGTTTTTTTTTTCAAAAAAAAAACAAAAAATAAACAAATGAGCATTCTATATTTTACCTTAAAATATCTCTTATCTAGTGTTATTGTAGTTAGTAGCTATTATAATATCTAGAAGTTTTCCAATAACTATTACAATACATTTAGGATGAATGTAAAATTTAAAATTTTAATTGTGTAAATAAATAAATGTTACCATTTGTGAAAGCTATCGAATAACTGTTATAATATATAAAAGTTATCTAGTAGCTGCTATAATATATTTATAATGTTTAGACTGTAGTAGCTTTATAATAATTTTTATGACTATTTTAAAATAATTTTGATGAAGTTTACGTAAGTTTGACTAAGTTGATAAATGGTATTTTGATATAATATTATTCAAAAACTCTAAATCTTAAATCGTAAACTTATCCTAAATATATTATAATCGATACCGAATAGTTTATATACGTTGTGACAACTACTAAGTAACGTTCATACGATATAAATCCTATGCTATAAACTCATTTTAAATATATGATAATAGTTATTAGTAGCTTCTACATAACATAAATTTTAAATTCACAGTTATTAAGCAGTTTTTACATATTATAATAATTATACTACTACAAAATCAAGAGTTTTTAAAGAATAAAATTATTAAAGTGATATCCATTTAACTTTATTTGAAAATGAACACTAAAACGAGGTCCATTTTTTTACATGTCATAATAACAAATTAATTTTATTTACTGAATTAAAAAATAATACTAAAAAATTATTTTATTTTATTTTATTTTTTTTTTTTGCGTGCGACCGGATTGAAAAGTCGAAAAGGATGGATGTATGCGGATCTCACGCAGACTTGTCGGCGGACGAAGTAACCCGATGCTGACGTGTACCGTCGTCATCCTCGGCGAAATAAAATGGGAAGAAGAAAAAACATTTGACTCCATACGACCTGCGCCACGTCATGCGGGGTCCGCTGCCTGCGATCCCATCCGGAGCGGCGGTGGGCCACCCCAATAATATTCTCAAAATAAATAATTATTTCGATTATTATTGGAGGCGAACCGACAAAACAGTTTAATATATTTACTAAAAGAAATGAGTGATTTTTTATTTTTAATAATAATATATTTTTTTTAGGACGAAAATGTGCTGTATAATTTAAGACATGATTATTGGCAATATATTTTTGGAAATTAAAGATTTGATCAATCAATATAAGAAGACAAGCTATATATGCCTATTAACTGCATCTATATATGAATCCAAGTGCAAAAGCTGTAAGATTACGACACATCAACTACCATGCCTTATTGCTATTCTCACACAAAATATAAATAAATAATTTATAAAAGAATATCGAAAATAGTATAGCGACCCGAGTGAGTTAATCAATGTTGGTCCAGCCGAGTTAGGGGAGGACCAATCGCATTGATCTCAATGTACTTGGATAGATCTAACTTCAACTTTCTTTGATAGCTTTGTTTGGTGTTTAGGTTCATAGTTCAATCAACCGAGCGATTGAATCTAAGAGGATGTTCAAAATTGTGGTCCTCTTGAAAGTGTTACACTTAATGTCGAGGACTACTCGATTCCTATCTTACAAGATGCGAATTAATGCCCCACGAAAGGCTATGATAGCACGATTTCTTCATTCCACCTCTTGCATTCAAATGTGCAAGTTCTTGTCTTTACGTCGAAAGGCTAGATAAGGACTTTCTTAGCCTTCATTCTCAAAAGGTAAGAGATTTTGAATCTTACATCAAAGGTCTAATAATGTCTTTTCTATTTCACCTCTTACACTAGATGATCCAACCCGTCTAAGGTTGTCGTCCGACTTGAACATCCTAATTAGTTCAAAGTTGCTATATGCATTACACTGACCAAGAATATAGATTGACTAACCCATTTGAATAGATTGAACCTCACAAACCAAATGGTTTGTCAACTTGATTGATCGATTGACTCGCTCATATTTGACTACCCTCGACTCATAAACTATCTGATCTACTCAACTCATTTAGTCTTGTAACACACTTAGCTTGCTCACTTGACTATCTCACCAAACCTAACTAACCCCAAGCTCAACAGGTCGTTCGACCAACTCAACCTCACTTAGCCTTGCTCGTCTCCATTTCAATCATTCAACTAGGTCACCTTGTTAAATAAATCGACTTGCATAAATTAGGATGTAAAATGGAAGAAACAAAAATTTTATCAATAAAATCAAGAATTTTGTTAATGGAAGAAGAAGAATTTTCAATTTATTTTTCCTTATACCTATTAAAAGGGAATTTTTGAATTTTTTTTTTATGCATAAACATTAAAAAGAATAATAATAAACACACACACGACAAACGGAATCTAAGCTAGATCGAATTGGAGGAGTAGTCAAATTTGAGTTATTCATCCGAATCAAGCTGTCGCTTTTGACTTTTCTATGGAATTGCATTCCGTAGAACCATCACCGACATCCATTAAACCAACCGGTCCAAAAATCGATTCGAACCAACCGGTCCAAAAATTCTGACTTTGTAGAAAGCAAGAATGGCCGGCTTGGCATAAATGATCTACAGTTGAACATGACAACACACTTGATAATAAAGTAGGCATAAGGACAGTCACCATCCAGACATTTTACTAAACCGTTTACTAAATCGTACAGCCCTAGGGCCATAATGATCATGATGTGGTAGAATTATCATAGTAAATAAAGATAAATTAAAAAGATAAAATTCATCGTTCTAACAACCTCACAACAACCTTCTGAAAAAATAAATTGCTGGCGGCATGCTTAACACATGCAAGTCGGATGGGAAGTGGTGTTTCCAGTGGCGAACGGGTGAGTAATCATAAGAGTGAGTAACGCGGAAGAACCTGCCCTCGGGAGGGGAACAACAACTGGAAACGGTTGCTAATACCCCGTAGGCTGAGGAGCAAAAGGAGGAATCCACCCGAGGAGGGGCTCGCGTCTGATTAGTTAGTTGGTGAGGCAATAGCTTACCAAGGTGATGATCAGTAGTTGGTCCGAGAGGATGATCAACCACACTGGGACTGAGACACGGCCCAGAGTGAAGATATTATCCCGACTTCGTCAAGATTCGAACCCTTACCCTCTTCTACAATTCTACTCCATCGTAACCAACTTAACTATAACTTGAGGACTCGAATCTCAATCTCATGAGAATCTATTTTAATTTACCTCTATACATATAAATATGAAATTAACTGTAAAAGATGTCCAAAGTCAGCATATGATCTTTTATTGCAATTTAATAAACCATACAACTAGTATAACGACCCGGCCCGTCCGTCCGTGGGAATTCTACTTATCCTGACCCCTATTTTTCTGTGGATCATGGACCGTCGACCGTGCCGTTACCTACTAGGCCTTTCCACCCCTGCCTAGTGGATTTTTTTCTTTCCCAGATTCGAACTCTAGACCTGCAGGCTAAAGTACTAAAGTTTATGAATCTGGTAACCAAGTGAGTCTCACTTGGTTACCAGATTCAAGAAACTTTAGTACTTTAGCCTGCAGGTCTAGAGTTCGAATCTGAGAAAGACAAAAATCCACTAGACAGGGGTGGAAAGGCCTAGTAGGTAACGGCACGGTCGATGGTCGACGGTCCATGACCCACAGAAAAATAGGGATCAGGATAAGTAGAATTCCCACGGGTGGACGGGCCGGTCTTGGTTACTAGATTCAAGAAACTACTTTAACCTGCAAGTCTAGAGTTCGAATCTGGGGAAGGTAAAAATCCACTGAGCAGGAGTGGAAAAAAGTCCTAGTAGGTAACGGCACAGTCGACGGCCCATGACCCACAGAAAAATAGGAGTCAGAATAAGTAGAATTCTCATGGGCGGACGGGTCGGATCGTTACAGCTAGATTTAGAGATTTTTATTTCACATACCTAATTTTTATACTACTGAAATGACACAACTCATTCTTAACCAATTTCGAACAAAACTTCTAATAGACCTATAACATTCAAAAATTTAATATTTTTCGATGAAGAGAATCATAAGAACCCATTAATGATTATAATTAATAAATATTATCATTCTAATCTTATAATAAACTACCTTTATGAATTTAAAAATTACTATTTTAAATTTACACGGTCAAATTTAGATACGAGGACATTGATATATTAGAAGACTTTTAAAAATACATTGATTTTAATTTTAAGTCCATCAACTCTAAAATTGACTAATGAATCTAAAAAACTCTAAATTATTTCAAATCAAAATTAATATACTTCTTAATACATCTACGCCCTCAGTGTACAATTTGACAGAAAGAAAACAAGACTTTCCTGTCTAGAGTATAATTTGGTGAATAATCACAGTTACTAATAAGAAAAGATTTGTGGTCTTCAGTGTTATCATGCTCGAAATGGCTATCAAATGGCATGCATTTTGCAGAAAGAAAACAAAAGAGTTTCCTGTGTAGATGCAATCTTATAACCATGCCTATAAGTTAATGGAGCAAGGGTACAATTTGGCATAATGTGGTAACTTATAGATCACAAACACAAGATTACACGAAACTACAAACATGAAAATGGAAAACAACAACAACAAAAAAAAAATCTCTCACCAGTCTACGACAGAGCTCCCTAACAAGCTTCTCCACCAAAGGCCTCTGAGGAAGTTCAGTTGATGAATAGCATTGAAGAAAGTGACAAAGGTTTACATCCTGCAACATACCTTGGTCAAACACACACACCATGTACATTTAAACATAAAAACTTTAAAGCAAACTTGACTAATGTTATAAATGATTGTCAGTATTGATGATAAAGGACTTCACATCTTTGGCACTCAAACATGTACAAAGACCACCAAGATGAAAACATGGTCTCAGACAATTATGTTTAGTGTTTATTATGACTTGCCAACAACAATTTATTAGAAAATTAATTGACATACTTCAACTGTTTATATCAAATTTTGAGAAAATATTGAAAATTTTGGTACCATACTGATAATTTCGGTACGGCGATCAAAATGTTGCTATACCGAAATACCGAACAATAAAAATAATTGAAATACCGTACCCAATACCGTTACCGATACCGAAAATTTCGATACGGTATAATACCGTACCGAAAAATTTTTCGGTATATCGAAATGGGAGGCGAGTAATGGAAATTTTCGATATGGACGGTAAATATCGGTATGGTATATGCGGTATACCGAAAATTCGCCTACTTTTGGGGGTGGGGGACCAACACGTGCCCCAAATGGGCCTCCCGAGGCAGCATCTAATCCCGCCGCCCCCGGGGCCCACATGGGACCGCCCAGTTTACCCACGGCAGAGGGCCCGTTGACAGGTTTGGGAGTAGGCATCAGGAATATGGCGAAAACCCAAATAGCCCTAATAAACTGCCGAGTGACTTCCGGTGTTTTCGATCGACATTCATCCTTCAGACAGCGGTTCTAGTTTGGAAGCAGAGAAACGGTTCTCAATTTGGTGCAATGTGTGTAGCAGCGTCGGAAGATAGGTAGCTTAATCTGTAGGATTGTGAATCACAAAAATACAAGAATAGCCATCTTAAGGACCACTTCTCCCAAATACTACAAAAATCCCTCTCGCTGTTGGTGGGCGACATGGACTGCCACTTAGCCACTTTTCTGAATGTCTATTCTTTTCATATTGACACGCATTATTGACTTCGGCAACAAGAAGTATCAGATCACATTATAATAAAATCATCATCTTTACATGGGTAAGCATAAACTCAAGATGAAAGCCTAAACCTAGAAGTACTAAAATGAGATTACACACTACACCTAACACTTCTGTCAAGTTAGGGCATCGACACTATCCATGCTCAATTTTTATTCCATGAACTAGAAATGTAGATTAAGATACGATCATAAGAAAACAAAAAATAATAATATTAGGGAGGCGAAATACAACTTAAGGAGTCAATGAACCATTGAACTGAAGGCCTACAGTGCCAAAAACAACTCTACTCATGGAACTAAAATAAATATTATTAAGTAAAAGATGATTCAATACAATGGATCTGAATCCCTTTTATAGGTTGGCAATAGAATCAATTCTTCATAAAAATGTAACTTGATTATCTATTATTTTAAAAAATAAATAAATCTAAAAACACTAAGCTTGAGTGCAATATGAATTAATTATGGAGTTCGAGGCAATTCTTGAGTGTCCTAATTTTGTTAGGGTCTATCGAAATGCCCTCTATAGCCGACCCCATCTAGTGGGATAACGCTTGATTGTTGTTGTTGTCATATTGAAATGTGTAACGACCCGGCCCGTCCGCCCGTGGAAATTCTACTTATCCCGACTCCTATTTTTCTATGGGTCATGGGCCGTCGACCATCGACCGTGCCGTTACCTACTAAGACTTTCCACCCCTGCCCAATGGATTTTTGCCTTCCCCAGATTCGAACTCTAGACCTGCAGGCTAAAGTACTAAAGTTCCTTGAATCTGGTTACCAGATTCAAGGAACTTTAGTACTTTAGCCTGGACGGGGTAGAGTTCAAATCTAACTTTAGTACTTTAGCCTGCAGGTCTAGAGTTCGAATCTAGGGAAGGCAAAAATCCACTGGACGGGGTGGAAAGTCCTAGTAGGTAACGGCACGGTCGATGGTCGACGGTCCATGACCCACAGAAAAATAGGGGTCGGGATAAGTAGAATTCTCACGGGCAGACGAGCCGGGTCGTTACAATAAAAAAGATCTGGATCATGGCTCTTCTCACTTGGTTATCAGATTCAAGGAACTTTAGGACTTTAGCCTGCAGGTCTAGAATTCGAATCTGGGGAAGGCAAAAATCCACTGGGCAGGGGTGGAAAGTCCTAGTAGGTAACGACATGGTCATGGTCGACGGCCCATGACCCACAGAAAAATAGAGGTCGGGATAAGTAGAATTCCCACGGGCGAACGGGTCGGGTCGTTACAAAATGCCCTTTGTGGAGAAAACAAACCCAAGAGAGCATGTGGCTATCAAAAGGGGCACTTCTCTAGGTTAACAAACAATTTCTTGAGGACTATGCAGATGTGTTACCACTAAAAATTTGTTGCCGAATATCTTTTACCCATTGCCTTCAAATCGTGAATATGAACTTTGACTCGATGACTCATAGGATTGAATTTACTCTCAAACCGGATCAGACTCTAACCCTCATTTGGATTTCCTAGGGTAAAATCCCTTTCTCAAAAAGGGGTTGAAACTCAAACACCATTAACGGTGCACAAGGCAACAAGTAGGGTCAGACCAAACACCAATGTCAGAAATGGCCTAATCAAGCTTGGCACAAGATAAGTAAAACAATCTTAATGCATGTCAAGCCCACTCAAGGCCGAGTGTGGCAAGAGCAAGGAAAACACCAATGTCAGAATGGTCAGGTCAGATCATGCATAACAAAATCAAAGAAAGTTTGCGCCTCCAAGACTTACGAATGCCTCACTGCCATGTTCTCAAGCCTATGCCCCTCAACTTTCTTGGTCTTGGAGGTTCCTCGATCATGAAGTCATTAGGGCTAGGAGGGTTTGGGAGTAGGCATCAGGAATATGGCGAAAACCCAAATAGCCCTAATTTTGTTAGGGTCTGATCTCCTCGAGAGCGTCTCCCGGACGAGCAATTTCGGTAAGCAAACCACTAATTTTTCTGATTTTTCTACTCTAGATTTGGACTCCCTTGATTTAATCTTGGATCTGGTTTTGCCATTGCAGGATTTGAGGGATTCGATTGTGAGGGCGCTGGGGCTAGGGCTGGGTCGGTACGGTATACTGAATTTTACATACGATACCGTATACCGTACCGAAAATTTCGGCATAAAAAAAATCTATACCGTTACCATACCGAAAATTCGGTATACCGGAATTTCGGTATATCGAAAATTCGGTATACCGAATTTTCAGTATAGTATAAAATGCATACCGATCAAAATGTTCGGTATACCGATCATACCGATCATACCGAAATACCGACCAACCGACCGATCGTATAAAAATGTTCGGTATATCGATCATACCGAAATACCGTACCCAATATCAATTTTAAAAATAATAAATAATTTATAAGAGGATATATAATAGGTGTTTCGGTATATACCGAAATACCGAAAAATAATAATTTCATACCGATACCGATACCGAAAAATTCGGTACGGTATTATACCGTACCGAAATTTTCGGTATATCGAAATTTTCGGTATGGACGGTAAATATCGGTATGGTATGTGCGGTATATCGAAAATTCGGTATTTTTTCCCACCCATAGGATGCACAGAGAAGGAAATTAAAAAAGTGTTTTTTAATCGAAATGGGAGGCGAGTAATGGTCCTTATTTAAATAAAGGAGCAAGAATATTACTTGAAGAATGACGTGGAAACAATGGGGCAATGAGAAGCGAGAGAATGATGCGAGCCAAGCTGCCATTGGTTGAGACACGGCAAGCCGCCGGATGATTTGCTGTTTGGATCGTGGCCGTTCGATTTCTATTGACAGGCTGGGCTCCGATGGGCCTAATTGTCACATTTCTTTAACTATTTTTTCAAAGCCCATGAACTTCTTATATATCAAATAATATTAATATTGATTATAAATTAATTTATCGAATTCAGTCTAATGGAATAACAAAAGCAGCTCGAAACAGATTTATTTATTTAAGAAAAAACAAAAAAAAACATTTTGAAATTAAATTCTGATAATCTACTTTGGGGGGTGGGGGACCAACACGTGCCCCAAATGGGCCTCCCGAGTCCCGAGGCAGCATCTAATCCCGCCGCCCCCGGGGCCCACATGGGGCCGCCGAGTTTACCCACGGAAAAGGGCCCGTTGACTTCGACATCAAGTCCAATAGCATTTCTGGTATACTTTTCGGTGGTTGCGGACGCGTCGATGGCGTTTTAGTTCTGCCTCATCGTACCTGCCCCGTTGAGTGCGACTCACTCCATAATCGACTCCTGGGATTAATAAATGCGCCCGTCTGGATTACATTTGTTCTAAATTCGTCCACTTAATTTAGTTTATTTCAAACTACACCCTCAGTCCCTGCAAATTGAGATAAATTAAAATTTCGAAAGTTGATTAAAAAAAGTGATCAGAACAGAGCCGTTGGATGGCCATTCCACGCTTTCCCCACTCTGTAACGGGTTCGATATAGCGGGGTTTTGTGCCTGATATAAAACGTGTAACACGTTAGCCCGCCTACTTTGCAAATTCCTGCCGGCCTAAGCGACGCGGTCGCGGTCACCCTCACCCACCGGATCGCTGGGGCCCGCTAAAGGAGAGTGGCGACAGGTAGGAGAGGAGTCGGGTCCACAGCATCTGCCAGCGACGACCACAAAACGACGAGTTGGGTGGCGGAACGGAGTCCAACTCCTGCAGTTATTTGCTTCGTAACAGATCGCTTTCGGGCCCGTTTTATTCCGGATTAAAGAACTGTTACGTAGCTTTCTCGGCTTCTTTCCTTTTCTAATGCTGCATGTCGCAGCCTGCTGCGCTGTTGGCGTGAGGAAGCTACTAAAGAGGAGAGAGGGCAGGGAGATCGCGAGAGGACGGAGGACTAGGGTCGGCGATGGCCTTGCCCGGACGGCAGAGACCGGCGGCGGAGTCGGGGGCGGCGGTTGGTAGGGATGCGTTGCTGGCGGCGCCGCCCAAGGTGTCGCGGCGGGTGCTGCTCCGGGTCGCGTCGGTCGCGTGCGGCGTGCAGTTCGGATGGGCGCTCCAGCTCTCGCTTCTCACCCCCTACGTGCAGGAGCTTGGGATTCCCCACCAGTTCGCGAGCCTCGTGTGGCTCTGCGGGCCTCTCTCGGGCCTCCTTGTCCAGCCCTTCGTCGGCCACATGAGCGATCGGTGCGCTAGTTCGCTAGGCCGCCGCCGGCCCTTTATAATCGGCGGAGCCTTGTCCATTGCTCTATCCGTTCTCTTGGTCGGATACTCCGCGGACATCGGCCGCATCCTCGGCGATCCCGGAGGCGGGGAGACGCGGTACGGGGCGATCGCTGTCTATCTAGTAGGGTTTTGGCTTCTCGACGTGGGGAACAACACTACCCAGGGCCCCTGCAGAGCCCTGCTTGCAGATCTCACAGGTTCGTTGATATTCATCTACTCTGCCTTCGTCGATCTAGCTTCTTTCAAAGTGATTTTTCGATTGCCAGAAGTCCCCTGTTGTGATTTTTGGGTTGTCCACACATGATCAAATTTCACTTAGATTAGACAAGTAAAACTGCGGAGTGACTTCCGGTGTTTTCGATCGACATTTATCCTTCAGACAGCGGTTCTAGTTTGGAAGCAGAGAAACGGTTCTGAATTTGGTGCAATGTGTGTAGCAGCGTCGGAAGATAGGTAGCTTAATCTGTAGGATTGTGAATCACAAAAATACAAGAATAGCCATCTTAAGGACCACTTCTCCCAAATACTACAAAAATCCCTCTCGCTGTTGGTGGGCGACATGGACTGCCACTTAGCCACTTTTCTGAATGTCTATTCTTTTCATATTGACACGCATTATTGACTTCGGCAACAAGAAGTATCAGATCACATTATAATAAAATCATCATCTTTACATGGGTAAGCATAAACTCAAGATGAAAGCCTAAACCTAGAAGTACTAAAATGAGATTACACACTACACCTAACACTTCTGTCAAGTTAGGGCATCGACACTATCCATGCTCAATTTTTATTCCATGAACTAGAAATGTTGATTAAGATACGATCATAAGAAAACAAAAAATAATAATATTAGGGAGGCGAAATACAACTTAAGGAGTCAATGAACCATTGAACTGAAGGTCTACAGTGCCAAAAACAACTCTACTCATGGAACTTTGTATGAATTTTCCTCCAAATGGGAAGCGCAATCAAAGGATGCTGGGCGTCTGGGCTGGCCGTTGCGTGCACTTCCTGATTTACCCTGGTGGCCGGTGGGAAACTTCCGTAGGGCCGGGCCGGTCACCCCCAGAGATAGTCAATGAGGCTAATTGGGATTTATCATTTTTTAAAAATAAATATTATTAAGTAAAAGATGATTCAATACAATGGATCTGAATCACTTTAATAGGTTGGCAATAGAATCAATTCTTCATAAAAATCTAACTTGATTATCTATTACTTTAAAAAATAAATAAATCTAAAAATACACTTGATTAGGCCATTTCTGACAGTGCAATAATGAACCCCTTTTTAATTAGGAAATCTAAATGAGGGTTCGAGGAGTAAATTCTCCTATGAGTCATCGAGTCAAAGTTCATATTCACGATTTGAAGGCAATGGGTAAAAGATATTCGGCAACAAATTTTTAGTGGTAACACATCTGCATAGTCCTCAAGAAATTTTTGTTAGGAAGTGCCCCTTTTGATAGCCACATGCTCTCTTGGGTTTGAAATGCCCGTGGGAATTCTATATCCCGACCTCTATTTTTCTGTGGGACGTCGACCATCAACCATGCCGTTACCTGGGATAATTTTTGCCTTCCCCAGATTCGAATTCTAGACCTGCAGGCTAAAGTCCTGTTGAATCTGATAACCAAGTGAGAAGAGCCATGATTGAAAGATCTTTTTTATTGTAACGACCCGGCCCGTCCGCCCATGGGAATTCTACTTATCCCGACTCCTATTTTTCTATGGGTCATGGGTCGTCGACCATCGACCGTGCCGTTACCTACTAAGACTTTCCACCCCTGCCCAATGGATTTTTGCCTTCCCCAGATTCGAACTCTAGACCTGCAGGCTAAAATACTAAAGTTTCTTGAATCTGGTTACCAGATTCAAGGAACTTTAGTACTTTAGCCTGCAGGTCTAGAGTTCAAATCTAACTTTAGTACTTTAGCCTGCAGGTCTAGAGTTCGAATCTAGGGAAGGCAAAAATCCACTGGACGGGGTGGAAAGTCCTAGTAGGTAACTGCACGGTCGATGGTCGACGGTCCATGACCCACAGAAAAATAGGGGTCGGGATAAGTAGAATTCTCACGGGCAGACGAGCCGGGTCGTTACAATAAAAAAGATCTGGATCATGGCTCTTCTCACTTGGTTATCAGATTCAAGGAACTTTAGGACTTTAGCCTGCAGGTCTAGAATTCGAATCTGGGGAAGGCAAAAATCCACTGGGCAGGGGTGGAAAGTCCTAGTAGGTAACGGCATGGTCGATGGTCGACGGCCCACCCACAGAAAAATAGAGGTCGGGATAAGTAGAATTCCCACGGGCGAACGGGCCGGGTCGTTACAAAATGCCCTTTGTGGAGAAAACAAACCCAAGAGAGCATGTGGCTATCAAAAGGGGCACTTCTCTAGGTTAACAAACAATTTCTTGAGGACTATGCAGATGTGTTACCACTAAAAATTTGTTGCCGAATATCTTTTACCCATTGCCTTCAAATCGTGAATATGAACTTTGACTCGATGACTCATAGGATTGAATTTACTCTCAAACCGGATCAGACTCTAACCCTCATTTGGATTTCCTAGGGTAAAATCCCTTTCTCAAAAAGGGGTTGAAACTCAAACACCATTAACGGTGCACAAGGCAACAAGTAGGGTCAGACCAAACACCAATGTCAGAAATGGCCTAATCAAGCTTGGCACAAGATAAGTAAAACAATCTTAATGCATGTCAAGCCCACTCAAGGCCGACTGTGGCAAGAGCAAGGAAAACACCAATGTCAGAATGGTCAGGTCAGATCATGCATAACAAAATCAAAGAAAGTTTGCGCCTCCAAGACTTACGAATGCCTCACTGCCATGTTCTCAAGCCTATGCCCCTCAACTTTCTTGGTCTTGGAGGTTCCTCGATCATGAAGTCATTAGGGCTAGGAGGGTTTGGGAGTAGGCATCAGGAATATGGCGAAAACCCAAATAGCCCTAATAGACTGGCTGATTGGGCACTAGCTTTCCTTGATTTTTGTTATGCTAAGTTAACCTATATCTTGGTTCAATTAGGTTAGGAGATTAGGTTGGATCGGCAATAGTTTGATAGTTTGCTCAGTGTATTTAAAGACAAGCATTTTCTCTCCTGTTATGAGTTATCAAGAGATCATAAAGTCTAAGCCTATAAAGGATGATATAAACAATGTTCGTGGGGAGGATGTCATACTAAATTTTATGGATATAAGGGCTCATCTCAATAGAGACTGATATTGTTTTAAGTTTATCCAACCCCATAGGTTCAGCCCTTACAGTCCTCAGAGTGAGATCACCAAGGAGCTTGCCCCCCTTAAAGATTAGCTGATCCTTTGTATTGTTCAGGGTTGTGTCCTTGTGTGAGTAAGCATAAATTATAATTCAGATTTGATTCAGTTAACTATTAAGCCATGGTCAAACGAGCTGTCATCAATCACCCTTAGCAGTTCATGAGCATTTGTTTCCTAACAACTTGGTCAACGTCTAATTCTAGTTAGTCCATAGTCTAACTGAATCTGGCATGGTTGTACGACCCCTTTGTTGCAGTGGTTGAGACAACCTCTATCGAAGAAATTGGTTACAAAGTTAAGATTCCACAGTAGCATTATTTATTAAAGTAACTTCCTATATTTGCTCCTTAAAGAAAAAATCTAAATCCAACATGGTCAGTGTTTAAGTTGTTTCATAAAGCTCGATAAGCTAACTAATCCCAAATTTTTCATGTTTTTCCTGCAATTTCAGGGAAAGATCACAGACGGACACGTGTAGCTAATGCTTACTTTTCACTCTTCATGGCACTGGGAAATATACTTGGCTTTGCTGCTGGCTCATTTAGCCATTGGTATAGCATATTTCCCTTCAATGTCACTTCAGCATGCAGCATAAATTGTGCCAACCTCAAATCTGCTTTTCTTCTTGATGTTGTCCTTCTTTTGATCACCACATGTATTAGTGTGTCATCAGCAAAGGAAATTCCTCTTTCTTCTGCTAACAAAGTTATGACTTCTGTCGAAGGTTCAACAGTGCAGTCAGATAATGGACATGAGGCTTTTCTATGGGAATTATTTGGTTCTTGTAGGTATCTTACACTCCCTGTTTGGATGGTTCTCATTGCGACTGCACTTACTTGGATAGGTTGGTTTCCCTTCACCCTTTTTGATACTGATTGGATGGGCCGGGAAATTTACAAAGGAGACCCAGACGAAGGACAAATGTATCAAACTGGAGTGAGAATGGGGGCTACTGGTCTCATGTTAAATTCTATTGTTCTAGGTTTTACTTCAGTGGTTTTGGAAAAACTCTGCAGGAAGTTTGGTGCTGGCTTGATTTGGGGAATTTCCAACATTATCATGTTCTTTTGTTTTCTTGCAATGCTTATAATATCTTCTCTGGCAAAGAATATTGATTACCCACCAAATGGTCTTCCTCCAAGTGGTATTGTTATTGCTGCACTTGTTATTTTTACAATCCTTGGGGCACCTTTGGCTGTAAGTGATTTCTGTAATTGTTTAGTGTTGATGGAAATATATTGTTACTTGTTTAACTACTATTTTGCAGGTTACCTACACTATTCCTTATGCAATGATATCCGCACGTATAGAACCGTTGGGGCTTGGCCAGGGTGAGTGGCTCATCACTTCTTTTTTGTGCATTTTCCTTGTTATGTGTAAATTGTTTAGCGTTAACACCTCTCATTGCTACAGGGTTATCAATGGGCATATTGAATCTGGCAATTGTTGTACCTCAGGTAGACATTTTCGATCTTCTATATTTTTCTTTATTCACAGAATAATGATTAAAGTATGACAAATTTCAAGCAGGCTTAGGCCAAGTAGCAACAAAGCTACTGCGTGAACTCGAACCATTTTTTTGTATGTGATATTCTCATCCCTGATTTTGTATAGAATTTAAGGTAATCAAGTGTCAAAAGTCTATGACATGTCTCTTTCATTTGATTTAGTGTTTCACCTTGCTAGAGATGTTTAACACAGAAATGACAGAATTTTGTTGAAGAATCTTAACACCCCTTTCATTTCTGTAATTTTCATTTTTTTAATCCTTACCATTGTTGATAAAGGTAGACAAAAGTAGAAATTACCATGGAAAGCTTTTAAGAACCTTTGACTGTTTTTTATACAATCCTCACGGCACCTTTGGTCCTACATCTCAGTTAAAAATTATTATATCAATGCAGTAGGTAAAATTAGAAGTAGATCTTATGATATACCTCTTATCACTTATTTAATACAATAATCTTATTATCTTTGATATGTCACTGATGCAACTTTGTCCTATATCAGATGGTTGTGTCTGTTGGAAGTGGGCCTTTGGATCAGTTATTTGGAGGTGGCAATTCACCAGCTTTTGCTGTAGGAGCAATTGCAGCTTTTGCTAGCGGTCTTGTGGCAATTGTTGGTCTGCCTCCTCAATCCATCATTACTCGTGCCACTACTGTTGTCCGAAGGGGTCCAAGATAAGTATTTCTATTTTTAAAACCGCTCCATCTAGATTGCCAAAGGATAGCTGCTACACAGAATTTACATGCATATATTCTGTTTTCCTAACTTTTTAAGGAATGTGTTCTTCTCTAGCTTTCTATTTAAAATTGTCTGCTGTAGTTAACTTGGGTGAAAGAATAGACAACCGAAAAGTAGGTTGATTGATTATTGGGTAGAGAAAGACCAAAGAAATTTACTTTCTTAAAAGACATTTAAATGCTATAAGTATTAGCAATTACATATAGCTCATCATCAAGAAAAGAGGCAATGCCAATCTTGAGGGATTAGTTCATGTCAAATATATATTTAGCGAGCTACATTCTCAATCCCATGGGATTAGTTCATGTGAAATATACATTATGGAGATCTACATTTCAAGTTCAAACATTGAATATCTTCTAGGTCCAGAAATGTATGGATATTCTTATTCTTTGGCGAAAAAGCCAATGTTAGTAATGAGCCCATGTATTTTATGATTGAAACAGAGAGTAGAAAAGGTTAGATATCAAGACAACTAGATCACATCATTAAACAAACGATGCACTTGGTCCTACTTCGAGTCTAAGACTGAACCAATTCTGTCCAAAATTATTACGGAAAGCTTACCCTTTTTTCCCATGTTTTGTCCTGAGATTTTTAGCAATTGAAGCCATCTGAAAATCTATGGTTATAGCAAATATTCTCAACTTTACATTAAGTTAATAGCCAGTATACATCCAAAAACTACAGTAAAATCAAGTAGTAGATTTGCATGCATGATCAAGTATGCTTTCTTCAAGTAAATATCTTTTAATCCCAACAAGATAAGACTAGGCTTTTCTTTGACCATGTCGTTTTCATTCTTCTGCTTTAGTTTGTGGTTGACTATGACAACTGATAAAAAAACTTAATCTACAGGACTTTGAACACATAACTGGCGTTTCTGTCATTATTATTCTTCCTTCGATTGTCTCATTTACATAGAGATGGCAAGAACGTCGTGGAAGCCCTATCGTAACTGGAGATTGTCATTTGTCATTCTGGACTACTTAAGTTATTATGGGTGATTGGATAATCTTAGCCAGACGCGATGGCCTCCAGCCCGAGATGGTAGTGGCCATTATTGATTGCGCAACCTAAAGAGTAAAAAAAAAGAGAGATCCATAAAAAAAAACCCTTTTGTATTCTTATCTTGCTTGCAAACGTCGTTACATTCTTCATGGTATTGCCTACATTGTAATATCACACACAATAAGAGAGTGGAATTTACTTGTAAGTTTGCTTGCAAATTGCTTACATTCAATAATTGTTTCCTTGTCCTCTGCCAAAAACGAATCTTTGCGTCTACTTGTGCTCTTTAATCATCTTAATTCAAATTACATGTTCTTATTGCATTATATGAATAGTTGAAGGAGAGCTTGTTGCCATGTAATTTAGTTTTTCTCTTATTGTTTTATATGAGTTCATTACAGAATGTTTTTTTATTGTGTTATATGAATTACTACACAATTAGACTTTTGCCTGATCTAGTTGGATCAAAATCTTTGTTTACTTTTTCATAAATGATTATAGAACTAATAGTATAAAACTGTTAAAATGATGAATTTGTAGAAGTAAAGAATGCTGGCTGAGAGTTTGAAAAACTTATACGTTGAATCGCCTATCAAAATATAAAAATAAAAAATAAATGGGAGACGAATGAGGTACACCCACAAAGCCGCCCCTTTTCAATGTAAACACATTTTTCATCTCCTCCCATATAAAATCTCTAACTCTATCCCACTGATGAGATCTATTTATGCTTTCCAATTTATTTCTGTGAGACATAATTAATCATCTCTAAAATTAATTAGATCGAAAAATTGACTACCTAAATTACTTTAAAAAAACAAAATAGCACAGAGAACAATACAATGTAAAATCTGCTTTCCAGCGTTACACTTTACAAATATCAGCAGCAGCAGCAAATCCCAACCGTTAAAAATTAGTTACATGAATGTTATGGCCCATTGGATCCTGTGCAAAGCTACAGCATGTTACTTGGCAGATCACCTCCTCAACTTCGTTCCTTGCTTAGTAGAAAGAAAATCTTTGGTTGGAAGGAGAAAAACCAGACAAACTACATGTATAAAAAAAAACAAATTAAAGTCATCCATAGGATGTCAACACAACACACAACCTTGAAGGTCATGTAAGCGCCCCCAAGATGTAGCACAAACAATGGATGCATAATATTACTGACGTAATGATCAGAGGTCGATTCTAGGAGGTAACGACTTATGATCGATCCCGCCATGCGCCTAACTCCTGTATACTTGAATAAACCTTCCTCTATATCCGTAGGACCGATTCTAAGAGGACCGTTGAGGTAGCGGATTTACTTTTTTTGAAGCTCATGTAAGCTTGCCCCCAAAGCGTAATACAGACAATAGACACATGGTGTTATTAGCGTAATAGTCAAGAGTCGATTTCCAAGAGTTGATGACCTACATGGTCAACACCCATCCTACGTCTAACATCTGTACACCTGAATAAACCTCCCTCCATATCCGTGGGACCGACTCTAAAAAGACCATTGAGATGAGAGGGCAGATCTATCTTTTTGAAGGTCCTGTAAGCTATTCTTGATTCTAGGTTTTTTTTCTTGATTTCCGCAACTGAATTAAAGTAGTTAGAAGCTATCTCATACCTGTAAGCCTTGTGTAGCAACTTGCTCAGGAATAAACCCTATGCAATGTGATTAGTGAGTTTATCAGGTACCAATTGCCTCTTGGTTTTGCAAACACAGTTATTAAGATAGATAGGTGATCTTTTTATTTTTCACATTTTACATTGTGTTATTCAACTCTATCTCTTGCTCCATTTTGAATCTCAAAATGAGTGTGCTCTATAGTTATCTTGAATACTCGATATTAGATTCACAAATAGTCGCACGAGATCTATTGCAAATAAAATCATAGGCTTTGTTTATTAGAGGAGAAAGGAGAGATCTTAGGAAAGAAAAATATTGATATGTTGTTCGCTTGAAGAGTGTAGGAAACATGTAAAGTGGGAAGATCAACATGTTATTTGACAAAATTAGATTATGATTCAATATTTCATATCATATGGCAGTTGGACCTATATCACATCTCAATTGAGCTGATAGGATTTCTAAACAAAAAATTTTCTCAATCAAATCTGAGAGATAAAGATGAGACACTTGGTAAATGATTTGATCTTGACAATCAAATCTGAGGAGTATTAGTTGATCTTGACAACCATGCTATATACATATAACTTGAGTGATTAAACCTAATTTTTTCCATCTACACCAAATTTTTGGAGGAAAAACCCACTTATAGTGACAAACATCCAAGAAGAAGATGGAACTGTTGAGGTAGCAGGAGACTGAAGGAACCACGGAAGAATATGCATTTGCTGAAGAGAGAAGACATGTGGCTTTCCAGCTTGTGCGAAGGGTGAGATCATGAGGTTTGAAGGACAAAAGTATGAATTAGGTATTGATTCTGATACCATGTGAATATTGTAATAAATCTTATCTATATGTTATCTTTACATCCACATCCACGTAGGTTGTGTATCTACCATGATGTCCACACATGTTTACAATTAAGTTCCAAACAAATGTAGCCACCACACAATCTAAAGCGATGACAAGCGGAGATACGGCAAGTTTCCACATCAGAAATGGCAAATCAGCACGTAGCCAATGGCAGAACTCTTATCCGATCTTCTTATCCGACACTGTCAATATACCTCCATCCGATCCAAATCCAATGGCACCCAGCAAACAGAGGGGGAAATGGCAGCATCTCTGCAAGCCGCCGCCACGCTGATGCAACCGTCCAAGGTCGGCGCTGCCGGCCGAAGCATCGCAGGGCAGCCGGTGAGGTCTTCTTCTCACCTTTCTAAGGCGTTTGGGTTCGAGCCGGCCGCCGCCAGGGTCTCTTGTTCCTTACATTCCGACCTCCGAGATTTGGCGCAGAAGTGCACTGACGGCGCCAAGCTCGCCGGCCTCGCATTGGCCGCCTCCGCCCTCGTCGTCTCCGTACGTGTGCAAAAAAGAAAAAGAAAAAAAAAAGGGATCAGTTTTCTGTTAATTGATGTCTAGTTTGTTGATCGATGCCCGCGGTGGTGATTGACAGGGAGCGAGCGCAGAGGGGTGCCGAAGAGGCTGACGTACGATGAGATCCAGAGCAAGACGTACATGGAGGTGAAGGGGACGGGGACGGCGAACCAGTGCCCGACCATCGACGGCGGCGTGGACTCCTTCGCCTTCAAGCCCGGGAAGTACAACGCCAAGAAGTTGTGTCTGGAGCCGACGTCGTTCACGGTGAAGGCGGAGGGAGTGGCGAAGAACGCGCCGGCGGAGTTCCAGAAGACGAAGCTAATGACCCGGCTGACGTACACGCTGGACGAGATCGAGGGCCCCTTCGAGGTGGGCCCCGACGGAAACGTCAAGTTCGAGGAGAAGGACGGCATCGACTACGCGGCGGTGACGGTGCAGCTGCCCGGCGGCGAGCGCGTGCCGTTCCTGTTCACCGTCAAGCAGCTGGTGGCGACGGGCAAACCGGAGAGCTTCAGCGGGAAGTTCCTGGTGCCCTCCTACCGGGGCTCCTCCTTCCTGGACCCCAAGGGCAGGGGAGGCTCCACCGGGTACGACAACGCCGTGGCGCTGCCCGCCGGCGGCAGGGGAGACGAGGAGGAGCTGAGCAAGGAGAACATCAAGAACGTCTCCTCCTCCACGGGCAACATCACGCTCAGCGTCAGCAAGAGCAAGCCGGAGACCGGCGAGGTCATCGGCGTCTTCGAGAGCGTGCAGCCGTCCGACACCGATCTGGGTGCCAAGACCCCGAAAGAGGTGAAGATTCAGGGCATCTGGTACGCCCAGCTGGAGTAGTAGAACAAACCTATCAATTGTAATCAGAAATCGCCTTCTTCCTGCCGCCGATCATCTTCATCATCCTCTTGTTCTTCGCCTCAACTGTAACTTTTTGAAAAGAATGTAATATAAAGTATCTAAGCAGGGCGATTGCAGTGAAGATGCAAACGAGCATCGACAAGAAGGCAGAAATCTCACAGTAATTCTAGAATAATGCCGCAAATGAATCGTACATGAAGTTGCAAATTCAAAGATCTCGAGTTAATAACTAAGAATTTCTTTAGCTTCATGATTCATAAAAGAGGGCAATTCAGAGACAGTTCATTCAGATTTTAAATTTTGATTTGAGGATAATATCACAAACTCTATCGGAAATAATATCTTCATCTCTCTCTAAAACTGGGAATGGAAGCTAATGACAGATAAATTATCAAAAATTTAAGATACTGAAAAGCCTTGAGGTTTGGTCTAAGCTCTTGTATCCAAGAACTTATATAATTTAAATCCTTAAATTGACTAGGGTACCTCTCAAAGTCTTAAGAAGAATTACCAAGATTGTAATACAATACACATGCTCCAAAGCAAACCCAAGATTATAATATCTCTTCGAGTTTTCGACTCCTTGATTTGGGCTAACCATGCTTAAGTCATCGGATGGTCCCCTTCATCCGGTCTACTTGCTCTCGAAGCCTTTAAGCTCGTCCTTGATCCAAGCTATCTACTATTGAGTCGTCTGAGTGTACAATTGATATAGGCTACTTGCTTATCTTCCACATGCTCTAAGCACCTCCTAGATCTACGCACCTCCTCTTCGACCTCTATAGCTCTACATCCACTCAATTCGAACCGCCTACCTCAAGTCCAATTCGTCTAGCACGACTAATTTGTCCACACCTAACTCAAGTCCTATTGCTAAATCATCAAAACAACAATCTACTAACACAAGGGAGGAACCATTTCTTTAATAGTAACAAATATTTATAAAGCCCAACTTTATCATATTTCTACAGGGAAAGCTCTAGTAGCAAGAGGGTTTTCCTCAAAGGATTTGTGACTGTTAAGATTGTCGAGGGATCGGGAACTCTGTTTCAGAGAATGGGTTTTGATTTGCGTTCTCCGATCGGATTTAGGATTGGCGGGGACGCATGATTCGTGGGAGCCCCAGATTAAGGGGTTGACGGGAGAAGTGGAGGCGAATGACGACTTGCCGGCAGCGCACGATCGTGGATCGGAAGCATCCGATGAGGAGGAGGCGCAGGATGGGATCGAGCTATGCTGCTTCGATAACCGTGGGATGGGTCGAGAGCTCTGTTGCCAGTCACAAATCTGAATACACGTACGCCGCCTCTCAGTTGTTATCTTGTTCTTCCTATCTGACTGATTTATGCCCTTTTCCTCCTTTTCTGGCATCAGGAAATGTCATATTTTTCCCCCTTTGTTCCTTTAGTTTTTCAAATTCCGGCCATTTTGGAATTTCATTTATTGCCTCAGGGAATGGATTCGATGCTATAAAACTTTTGTTTGTTCAAGGACTAACCGTCTAGACAACATAGATTTCTACAAGTTTTTGAGGTGAACTACATAGACAAATTTTGGACAAATTCTGTCCAAAATTATTACGGAAAGCTTACCCTTTTTTCCCATGTTTTGTCCTGAGATTTTTAGCAATTGAAGCCATCTGAAAATCTATGGTTATATAAAATATTCTCAATTTTACATTAAGTTAATAGCCAGTATACATCCAAAAACTACAGTAAAATCAAGTAGTCATCTGCTGGATTTGCATGCATGATCAAGTATGCTTTCTTCAAGTAAATATCTTTTAATCCCAACAAGGTAAGACTAGGCTTTTCTTTGACCATGTCGTTTTCATTCTTCTGCTTTAGTTTAGTGGTTGATTATGACAACTGATAAAAAAACTTAATTTACAGGACTTTGAACACATAACTGGCGTTTCTGTCATTATTATTCTTCCTTCGATTGTCTCATTTACATAGAGATGGCAAGAACGTCGTGGAAGCCCTATCGTAACTGGAGATTGTCATTTGTCATTCTGGACTACTTGAGTTATTATGGGTGATTGGATAATCTTAGCCAGACGCGATGGCCTCCAGCCCGAGATGGTAGTGGCCATTATTGATTGCGCAACCTAAAGAGAAAAAAAAAGAGAGATCCATAAAAAAAACCCTTTTGTATTCTTATCTTGCTTGCAAACGTCGTTACATTCTTCATGGTATTGCCTACATTGTAATATCACACACAATAAGAGAGTGGAATTTACTTGTAAGTTTGCTTGCAAATTGCTTACATTCAATAATTGTTTCCTTGTCCTCTGCCAAAAACGAATCTTTGCGTCTACTTGTGCTCTTTAATCATCTTAATTCAAATTACATGTTCTTATTGCATTATATGAATAGTTGAAGGAGAGCTTGTTGCCATGTAATTTAGAAATCATAGGTTCAAGTTTCAAAAACAGTCTCTTACAATGTAAGATAAGATAAGATTATGCATAACAAATCATTTCTCAGAACAGGAGTTCATGTATATCAGAATGTTTTTTTTATTGTGTTATATGAATTACTACACAATTAGACTTTTGCCTAACCTAGATCTACGTTTGGTTGGATCAAAATCTTTGTTTACTTTCAGAGATAATCATGGAACTAATTGAGATTTATCATTTTTTTTTATAGAATCGATCGTATAAAACTGTTACAATGAAGAATTTGTAGAGGTAAAGAATGCTGGCTGAGAGTTTGAAAAACTTATACGTTGAATCGCCTATCAAAATATAAAAATAAAAAATAAATGGGAGACGAACGAGGAACACCCACAAAGCCGCCCCTTTTCAATGTAAACACATTTTTCATCTCCTCCGATATAAAATTTCTAACTCTATCCCACTGATGAGATCTATTTATGCTTTCCAATTTACTTCTGTGAGACATAATTAATCATCTCTAAAATTAATTAGATCGAAAAATTGAATACCTAAATTACTTTTAAAAAACAAAATAGCACAGAGAACAATACAATGTAAAATCTGCTTTCCAGCGTTACACTTTACAAATATCAGCAGCAGCAGCAAATCCCAACCGTTAAAAATTAGTTACATGAATGTTATGGCCCATTGGATCCTGTGAAAAGCTACAGCATGTTACTTGGCAGATCACCTCCTCATCTTCGTTCCTTGCTTAGTAGAAAGAAAATCTTTGGTTGGAAGGAGACAAACCAGACAAACTACACGTATAAAAAAACAAATTAAACTGATCCAAAAGATGTTGAGACAACACACAACTTTGAAGGTCAAGCACAGCCGATAGACGTATGATATTACTGGCATAATGGTCAAAAATCGATTTCCAAAAGGTGATGATATGCATGGTCAACTCCACCATGCATCTAACATCTGTGTACCTGAATAAACCTCCCTCCATATTCGTGAGACAACCCCGCTAGAAAAACCGGTTGAAGTAGCAAATCTATCTTTCTTTTTTTTTAAGGTTAAGCTATTCTTGATTCTAGGTTTTTTTTCCTGATTTCCGCAACTGAATTAAAGTAGTTAGAAGCTATCTCATACCTGTAAGCCTTGTGTAGCAACTTGCCCAGGGATAAACCCTATGCAATGTGATCAGTGAGTTTATCAGGTACCAATTGCCTCTTGGTTTTGCAAACACAGTTATTAAGATAGATAGGTGATCTTTTTATTTTTCACATTTTACATTGTGTTATTCAACTCTATCTCTTGCTCCATTTTGAATGTCAAAATGAGCGTGCTCTATAGTTATCTTGAATGCTCGACATTAGATTCACAAATAGTCGCACAAGATCTAATGGAAATAAAATCATAGGCTTTGTTTCCTAGAGGAGAAAGGAGAGATCTTAGGAAAGAAATATTATGATATGCTTGAAGAGTGTAGGAAAGATGTAAAGTGGGAAGATCAACATGTTATTTGACAAAATTAGATTATGATTCAAAATTTCATATCATATGGCAGTTGGACCTATATCACATCTCAATTGAGCTGATAGGATTTCTAAACAAAAAATTTTCTCAATCAAATCTGAGAGAGATAGATGAGACACTTGGTAGTAGCATGGTTAAATGATTTGATCTTGACAATCTCAGGTAGTGAGGTTGGGAAATTTAATATAACTGGAGTGAAATCTCTCTCACACACAATCACAGAGCGTTTATTGGGAATCAAGCTCGGAACATCCAAGAAGAAGATGGAACTGTTGAGGTAGCAGGAGACTGAAGGAACCACGGAAGATATGCATTTGCTGAAGAGAGAAAACAAGTGGCTTTCCAGCTTGTGTGAAGGGTGAGATCATGAGGTTTGAAGGGCAAAAGTATGAATTAGGTATTGATTCTGATACCATGTGAAAATTGCAATAAATCTTATCCATATGTTATCTTTACATCCACATCCACGTAGGTTGTATATCTACCATGATGTCCACACATGTTTACAATTAAGTTCCAAACAAATGCAAATTAGGACAATTTATGGGGAAAAAAAAGCATGTTTCCACACCTAAATTTCATGAACCATAGTTAGGGAGAAAAAAATCATTGTTCCTAATATCTCAATAGGCAGCTTTAAATTCATGAATAGTTACTCCACGACATGAATTCAGTAGACTAGATTTCTAGCAAGCATCAAACAAGAAAGAAAATGTTTGTGTACATAAATATAACTTCCTACAGAAACAAGCACATGCAGACAGCTAACAACTGTTGGTCCCAAGCCCAACCATGGATGAAAAAGGTGGAAGATGGTGTTAGGTTCCAGGAACCATGTAGGATATGACCTTATATAGGGCCAACAGTGTTTGTTATAAAATTAGTTTGTCATATGGTGGAGAAAAGGTAATATAGAGCTTAATTATGGAATAAGATGTGTAATGGTTGCCACTCGTTCTTGTTATAGGAAAATCAACATTGAACAATGTCAGATACTTTGGTCTATTGATAAAGGTAGTAAACTATAACTGCAATTGCATATTGCTGTGTTATACAACAAGATTAACAAACTCAGAAGTTTTAAAATAAATGATACTAATAAGCAGTTGCTCAATCTGCATGAAAAAAAAACACTAAAACTAACCTGATAACAACAATCTCCTGGCAGCTGCTATGACATATTTCTTAAATTAAGTGGAGATCTAGTAGCACGCCTGAACCATGTTCTGAATGCAGATGTTAAGTGTGGGCAGTCGTCAAGATTGCGGGTGGAGAAGCACAGGCACTGCTGCAGCAGTTCTTGAGCATTGGAGAGTGGCAAGGTGGATATAATCTTTAGGAATGTTTCCTCGAGGTCCAGGTATAGTGTTTTATCACCAACACTCTCATTTCTAAAGATATAACCAACAGGGTGTTCTTGTAAAAATATATCCTTGAGCACATTTAACACAGGAAGCCAGGTCTTCACAAGTCTCATTCTCACCTAAGACAAAGTAGTACTGTGGTTAGCTAACTTCGTCAACTTCAATGGTGAACACAACTATCCACGCCAATTTGATAGTGGCGATTCATGAATTCTGAAACAATTCTATTGTGGTTTAAACTGGGAATATGTTTAGTATTTATAACATGTTTGAGGTGATAATTGTTTAAGTTCGTTCATTCCAGTGGCTGATAGTTTTCTTGATGTTTGAAAGTTTTGCAAAGATCTTATCAAATCTGTCAACCATGCCACTAAACCAAATAATCATAAACACTTATCAGACTCAAATATGGTATGAAAGGCATGAGGAATGTGAAAACAGACCTGTTGAGGAGCCAAAGTAATCCCAGAAGCAACAGCATCAGCCAGGCGGTAGCTGCACCTTGTGACCAAAAATGCCAATCCGGGCACAATATTTCTCCAAGTATCATCCCTAAAGGTCTTGATCAAGTCAGCTGCCAGGGCCTCCTGCTCACTCCACTCCCTGACTGCCTTGTCTGCCACCCTGAGCTCCATAATCCTATCAATCAGCCAATGTAGATGCTTCACATTGACCAGCACGGCGTGCAAGTTCACCTTCTGGATCGCTTCTCTTTCATTACTATTCTCGGCGATCCTGACTTCAGGGCTGGCATACTTCCCCATGTAGTCTTTTACCCTCTCCAAGCTCGACAAGAATGCCTGACCCAGCACCCTCTCCACCAATTCCCGAGATGGGAAATCCTTCAGAATCCTCGCCACAAAGGCCTTCACGGTCGCCCCATTCAGATTCCGGCGGATCGCAGTATCAATCAACCCATGAAGCATAGCCTCAGGCATGCCATCGCATTCCCTAGAAGCTGACACCACGGGAAGAACCCTGGAAAGGAGCTCCTCGGACTCCTCTTTACCGAGCAAAGGCATCAACTTGAGGACCCTTTCTTCCTCCTCCTCAGTCCACGGCACAGCCTCGAGAAACCGGACGCAAGCCCGGACGCAATCGTCGAAGACGAGCTCCAACGCGACCGGAATCATGTCCAGCGCGTCGGAAACGGAGGCGATCGAGCCGGAGAAATCCAGCGTGTGCAGAAGCCGGAGGACCGCGACATGGGAATGGAATGGGCCACGACGACGGAGATCGTCGTCCCGGGAGATCTTGAGCGTCAATCGGACAGGAAACTCGTCGGAGGAGCCGTCAGGTTGCTTCCAGCGGTCGGAGAGAAGGCAAGAAAAATAGTGGGAGCGGCGGAGGGCGTCCGATCGAACGTAAAGGTCGAGGAAGGGGATGGGAGCGTCCAGATCGGGAATTAGGTCGTCGTGAAACTCGAGGCGGAGGGTGACGTCCGCGGTGACGGGGTCGTTGAAGCTACCTGGCATGGCGGCAGGAGGAGAGGAGGACTCATCAGCAAGAGCACCGTCGATGGAATAGAGGCGGCCGCTGCTTCCGTTCCGGTGCCTTTTCCGGTGAGACATCTCCCAAGCATGCTCTCACCGGCGGTGAAGAAAAGTCACTGGAGGGAAATAGAGAAAAGAAGGTTCCAGAAGCATATAGGCCTCTCGATAAATTTCTTTTCAAAGATATCTTTAATTTTTATGAATTTATAATAATTATAAAATCATAATTAATATGGATCAAAATAAATTTTTTATATTATAATAATTATAATTTTATCATTGTTATAATATAATATTAATAAAAATAAAATGTTATATTATAATTAATACAACAATTATAATTTTATAATTATTATAACAATACATAACAAAAATTATTTTAAAAAATAAAAAAATTAAAATGAAATAAAATATTATTTAATAATAAATAAAAAAAACTCTTTTCTTGATTCTAATTAAAAGGGAGTTCTTTTAATTTTTGCTCAAATTATATTTCACAAAATTCTCATTCTCTCAATATTAATAATTAGAGATGAAGCTATGCAAATTTTGTTAGCTTAAATATGCTAATATATTTCCATATTTTAGATTTGATTTTAGAATACATACTTATAAGGAGAGTATGTAAATATAATTGAATTAATTACGACAGAATAAATTTATTAAAATAGATCAGAATTAAATCTCAATAAAATCGAGACAATATCCTCTTCCATCTTCAACAAATCTACTTTCTTGATTTACCTCAACCATGCTCATAAAATCGACAGTATAAAATTGCTGAAAGTACATATTCCACCTAAGGATGTGTGACCTACATGCCATTGTGAATTTTTCACAAAGTTTGAAGATAACTGAATCACTTCTGCAATGCCATGCAGAATTGATGAGCAATGAAAACAAGATGAACATTTCAGCCATTTCTTGCAGATTGTTACGATGCAAGTCACAATCTAGGAAACGCGATCGCAAAGAGGTGTAACTCGGACAATCTGACAAGTCTAAAATGGAGTACAATGCAAAATCATCTGAGAGCTGGAAGAACTGCATATCGATGGCGCTCTTTTGATGGAAGTATCGGATTGGATTTTGAGAGGACTTCAAATGTCAGCTAGAAAAATTGACGATGCAGGGGAAATGTCACTTTGGGCTTCGATTTCCTTGGTTACCAACTACTATTGTCAACCGCCGCTCGTGCGAAAATTAATAAGAATCATTATGTTCGAAGTTTATTCCATAAGTAAGAAGCTCGTCTGATGATGGGATCGGCAGAAAAGCCTTCCGCATATGCTCCAATGGCTCTCAGGAGACCTATAAATTTTTCTCCACCATCCTGTAGAAGCAGCACAGATATCAGATGGCACATTGAATTGAATCGCCGAATTGACTCTGAGAATGTGTCGAAGGGAAGACCAACATACCTGTGGTTTTCGAAATACAAGATCAGGTGTCTTGAATGGAACCATATAAGATGGGAGATCAGAACGTAAAGTCGCCTGCCACAGCATAGAAAGAACATTAGCCTAAGTGCAAGAATGCAATGCAAAGGAGAGGAGATTAACAAGGGAGAATAAGAGGCCAAGCAATTACCAAGTTCTTGCACAGACGAGCCAGATCAGCATTAGCAATTAAGGCCTGAAAAGGTAGTTGAGACAGAATTTTGTTAATTTCCATGGTGGTAAACAAACTAGTTACTTAGTGAATGTTCAAAGAACCTGTTTAATGCGTTCGTCCTCAACTTCATCAACGCAATCTAACAAGTTCTCCAATGAACCTGCAGTGACAAAGATGCAAATGCATTCAGTTCATTTATTAGAAGGTATTTATCAAGGAAAAAAGTTTTGCACATTACAAAGACATCAAAATATCCAGATAACAAAAACAGTACTAATGCATCAAAATACAAAGGTTTGCAATATAAAATGAAATACCAATGTTTGCAACACCACAACCTTAAGCGTGCTCTACGAGTGAAGGAAACCAAAGAGGAGATAAGATGATAGAAATTTTTTCCAGCAGCACTGGGCTTGTGAGGATGACATTAAATTCTAGGAAGTATGCTCTTAACTATCTAGGAATTGAAGTAACCATTTACAAATCAAATGTAAATAGCTTGAATCATTCGATCCTGTATATATATTTTTTATGAATATAGTCTTTTATTTAAGAATATATAAGTTATTCAATGCAGAGGTTAAGGATATGTAGTACATCCTACATGTTGACCCAGAAGTTTGCAGTTTAGTTGCAATTCAATTCATTTACTCCAATGAGCTTTTTGACAGTCAAAACAGCCTAGTTGAGTCCATTTACAGTAAACTGAAATCTAAATATCAGAAACTAAATTTAGCCTATTTGAAATCAGGAAACAATCTAGGTCAGCTTCAGGCAAAATTTAAAAACTTGTCTTTTGATTTTAAGTTTGCAATTCAATACGTTATCTGATGGAGAAAGACAAACATACCAAATTTAGTGATCAATTTCAATGCATTTATTTCCCCAATACCTTCAACTCCTGCAAAAATTGGCAAAGTTTGAAATCATAAAACTATACAATCAAATGACTAAATAAGAAAGACTATAAAAGAGGATAAATAAATCAGTACCTTGTCTCTTTGAATTGGAGTATGAAGAGAAACAAAACATGAAGTTACCATTGCAGTTGGAAAACATTCTAGGCAAACTATAAGGTAATCTTATCTGATGCCTATGATGTCAGTGCATACACCTATGGCATCAGTAGTCAAAATTTCTTAAAAACTCAGAGGCCAAAATTTAATGTAAAAAAAAAACCCTAACCAAATGTAGGCTTTTTTGTTTTAAAAGTAAAATTAGCTTAACTTTGATCATCTGTGACATTTCATTAAAAAGGATTACATTAATTGCTAACCATATTCTGGCAATATGTTAAACAGAAAAAAAAAATCATCTACCTAAATGTCAACTTTTTTAAAATAAAAAAGAGCAAAATTAGCTTAACTTTGGTATTCTGATATTTCATTAAAAAGATCACATTCACCAAGATAATAAGTTTTTCACAAATTAATAGCAACTACTGATTGGTGTTACTAGGGTTAAAAGGGCTGTCTCTTTTTCGTTCAGGTAGGAAGACAAGTACTTATATTCCCCCTTTCAAAGATCAGAAAAGCACATATTTGTGATTAAGTCAAAGCAATTCAATATCATCGCCATAATAGGCTTAAAATAATTTGGTTAGAAGTCACCAAACTATGAAGAATGTTCCATAATAGCTAGAAACTTTGGACATAAATATCAATCAAGGCAAAGGTCTTCATGCATTTGATATATAGAATCATTAATAGCAACTGCAGATATTGAAATCCATGCATACAACTAAAACCTGGGATGTTGTCAGACTTGTCACCAGCAAGGGCAGCAACATCAACAAACTGGGAAGGCTTTAAATCACCATATCTTTTAGCAAAATCTTCTAACCCAAAGGAGACCATCCTATTCAATAAAGACAACAAATTAATAGCTACAACTATGTTGCACAAAAAAATTATAGCATAATAAACCTAAAAGAGATGAATGCCTTATAACTACTGTGTTCATTTTCTTCTACAATGATGATTAGATGCCTAATTTAAATTAGTCAAGAGTTCCAAAATTGAATTCTGCCAACCAGAAGCCCAGTTCAGAAAAAGTGGTGCCACAGTGTAGCGGGAAAAAAAACAAGCAGCTGCAAAGTGGAGGAAACCTCGCTGCAATAAACAATGGAGAGTAGGCAGCTTGCGTGCAGTAAAAGAAGAGAGAAGACAATAATAATAATAATAATAATAATAATAATAATAATAATAATAATAACAACACATTGAGAAGGCAGTTGACCTATTGATGTAACATGAGAAAAATCTGCATGCCTCATTTGGCTATCTCAAGAGACTGTATGTCTTCTTCAACGATTTCATGAGAGAAGAGAAAATATGAAAGAGAATTATGTATTATTGGTTGAATAAATCAGTGGCCACTCCAATACATCTTATAACAACTTAGCCTTATAGGTAGGCACTGAAAATGGTAAAAGTAGCAACAGGAGAATAACTATACTTCAATAAGACAAAATCAGAATCTAAATCTGAGCTCAGTTTATCTGGAGGACCTATTTCCCCATCAAGAATTCTACCTCGTTAAATGAGTAGACTAAAAGCACAATTAGATATTCAGCCGACAAACACAAATGTGAAGTGATCAATAGAGTAAGATACTTGGCAGGGTCATTGAAACAATTAAACCTTGAATTGGATGCATTTAAAAGCATCAAAAACTCAACTAATGCTCATCTTAGACTCATTGAGGATCATAATAGAAAAATGTAAAACTCAATCTCCATGAAAAACTGCAACAACTTCACATTTTGCCAGGCCTAGCATCGGCAGTTCAACGTTCTATGGTTTAATGCTAGCTCTTACTAAGGTGGTCAGGCAAGAGAAGCAGTTGGTCGGACCTAGAAGTTAGTCAGAAGACATCCAAGAACCTAAAGGTCTTCTGGGTAACTCCATCTGATCGGTTTGGTTTCAACTCAGGCACATAAAACCATAAAGAAAATTGAATCTAATTGATTCTTAGAGAAAAATGGCAATTCAACAAAGGCCAGAATGTGATAAAACATACTGACCCTGAACCACGAGGAGCAAGCCGAAGAATACGCAATGAAGGTGATAACACTTGAAAGAAATCTTTATCAGGAGAAACAATTCGGACCTGCAATGATGGGAAAAAAACAATATTCATACAGATTTGACACCTGTATGCAAAGTACGTAACACATGAATAGCAGCGTAGACCTGTGTTAATTGCTATGCCTGCATCAAAGGTGGGCACAAGTACTTGTATCGCAATTGAGAAAGTCACAGAAGTAAAACAGAGACTTAAAAGGTGGTTGGTTGTTTTAAATTTAAAATAGTCAAAACAACTACTAAACACTAAAACAAGGCAAAAGGCCACAAAAATTATTATTTGCAGCTAATTTGTTTTCAAGACAAGTCACTTGATTCATTTTTCTACTATCACTAGGCATCTTATATTTTCTTGTTCCATTTGTTTGAGTTGAAATAATACACAGGCCTTCAGTTAAGGTATCAACCTTTTCCAAAGAGCTGTCTTACTAATCTAGTAGCTTAGTACTTCTACTGCTCATATTATTACACTACTCTGCTAGATGTACATTTGTCAAGTTTTCTAGCACAGAAATTGCATATGAAATGAAGAACAAATTGAAAAGATAATATCCACAGCATATGCCCAAACAATTCAACTCATTCGCCAAAATGTTTCATACTCTAGTGTCACTGATTAGGCCTCAAGCACTTTCGATTGAAATTCTGTGCTACAAGTTCTTGCTAGTTCTCTACACTAGAGGTATATTAAGCTCCATGCCAAATAAGATCTACATAGTACTACAAAGATTAATCTATTAAAATTTGAATTTCTTTGCACATTTAAACCACATTGATATGTTGACTGGTCAGTAGATTGAGTACTTTATGTACAAATTTGGAGCTTCAATCATGCACACCAGTGATCTAAAGGTCACGGGTTCAAATCCTGGAAACAGCCTCTTGCCAAAGGCAGGGTAAGGCTGCGTACATTGGATTCCCTCCCCGGACCCCGCAAGGCGGGAGCCTCGTGCACCGGGCTGCCCTTTTAATCATGCACACCAGTGATCTCCATGCAATAAAGTAGGGCTCTGAACGAACTGAAGCTCAACGATGATCAAGAGAAGCTCAACGATGATCAAGATTGTTTTTTGAAACTTAATCAAGCTTTAGCAAACCTCAAGTTCAATCAAGATAAAAAATTCATCAAAAAGCTTCTTGAGCTTAAGCTCTAGTTGAACTTTGACGGAGCTTAGCACAAATCAAAGTTGGATTTTCAAATCAAATATACAAAGAAGATTTAGTTTTTAGAGAATTTATGAAACATGTTATAGTTAATTTAAGATAAAACTTAGAAAAACATGTTAGTAGATTTTCTTATGAGAGTGAATAGAATGTAATAATGGATCGTAGCAATTTCGACGAAAAGCATTAACCAAAATAGTCTTGTAAACCTAATGTGTATTCACTGATATGCATATTATGTTAATTTTAACCGATAAAATCATACTTTATTTATAAACAACTTTTTTTATCAAATATCTAACCAAATTTATATATGCACAAACAATATGTATATAAAAACAAATATTTCATATCATTTAAAACTTCAGGTGGATGTGTTTTGTTGTATTAAATAGTTAAACCAGAGTGCAAATAAGTGTATAAGTGAACCCTTTTTAGGATTACTGTTCATAACTTTTCACAGTATTCATTTATGAACAATGTTGGCCAACAATTCGCGGGCTTTATTGAAAATATTAATGAGCCAAGTTCTAATGTCTTAATGTTTATCATGTTTATTAACCTATGTTCGGCCTTGTTTACTTATCATTTCAAATATAAATGAACTCTTATCAAATAAAATACCAAGCTAGTTTCCAAAACTTTTGTTCATTTATGGCCATAAGTGAAGAAATATCAATACAGACAAGGCAAAGAGCAGAGGAAAGAGGATGTAATAGATCTTAACATAAAGAACAATTCAAACAGCACTTAATGTTCAATTTGGAACCAAGATGTGTGAGTAAGGCAAAGACGGAGAACCAAGCTCTTCAATAATTCTAAGATATCAACCAGTTTCATGTTCCCCTCCTGTATTTAAGTAATGTCATCAAACTAACCTTGTAGCCGGCAGAAACACTATTTACAGCCAAAGTGCCAACTACATCGTCAGCCTCAACACCAGGAACCTGCAATTGACAAAATTTAAAGATAACAATACAAATCCCTAATGCTGTATGATCCACTGTGTTCTCACCTCAATTACTTTTATAGACATTGCCTTCATGGATGCTTTGAAATATTGAAGGGCCTGGATTACTGTATCAGGTGTGGGAATGCGATTACTTTTATAGGAGGGATATATCATGTGACGGAATGTAATGCCTTCAAAAATGATATTGTAGTCAGAAGCATAAAAGAATAACACAGCACATGAAAGAGGGGCGTAACACATAAGTCAACAGAATCACACTGGTAGGAGTATAGTTAAAAACAATAGTGCATCTGCAAGGTAAGAATGAACAAATGGTGAAGCCAATAAAAATATGGACTACGCAAGGGAAGTTAACAAAACACCTATCCCATAAAGAAATGGTTTCCAATATTGTAATATCTAGATGCTGCTGACATAGACTTGCAGTCCATAATGCTTGTTTCCAGTATCTTTATCAGGAAATGTTATTAAAAATTTATTTATATTGTTCTCCATTGGGCCTATTGAAAATATGAACTATGATGAACAATCAAGAAAGCACACAACTAAATCAGAGTAGACAGCATATACTGAGCTCAGAAGAAATTTCCCCTACTAAGAGCGCACAAGTAGATTGAGATCGAAGAAGACTATAAGACAACAAAGCTAAGCTTCCTGAACCAAGCACCTAGACATGGATTCAGTTTCTTATATAACAATATATAGTTCATTTGTGCCATTCTATCAATAAATCGAAAGGCATATCTCACCTTTACCCATGTCAGGTTCTTGGGATGGCATGGAAGATGACTGACCAAATGGAAATCCTGAAAAACAAAAGTTGGGCCACTGATACATCGCTTAATTGAAAATCCAAGTCCCACTAAAGAAACTTTGACCCTAGGATGGGGGAATATGGAAGATGCAATATACTATATGCAAAGCACCCTACACCAAAAAGTCAGATTAGAAGGGCATCCCTCAAGTCCTTGAACAATTTCACAATAGAAAAGACTGGCCCTTTAGAATAATTTCCCATCAAGTCTGGATGTCATGAACTCATAGATCACACACATAGCTTGTGATGCAAGGAACTCAAATTAAAGATTACGTAGACCAGCAATTAAACACTATATTATAGCAGACCATCCCATTACTTGCTTAACACCTGTCTGAAAAATGGAATAACCTTCCATGACAATAATAGCACCAAAAAAAGTGGATACTGCACAATTGACTTGGAACTTGGAAGCAAGTCCAAAGTAATCAATAAACTGAATTTTGTCCCAATTTGGAAGGAAAATATCTAATTTTATGAACACAGCACTGAATTATACTCGGGAAGCATATGTGAGAAGTAATGACTGAGCAAGCATTCTCACTGAAGCACATACCATCATGATCAAAAACCACCTGCAACAAGAAAGACCATGAGCAAAAATCACAAGCTTTAGAAAACAAAATGGAGATGAATAAATAAAAATAAAGCAAGTTAGGGATGGCATTATGAATTAACCCCATATCATTAACCTTGATTGATCCTTATTCAAACCAGTGGATTTGAATCATATTCAGTCAATTTGAAACAAAAAACTAAGCAAAAAATTGTAGGAAACATAATGCCTAAAGTTCAACTTCCTTCTAAGATCAAAATGAGACATATTGTGATGTAAAACACTAGATTCATGGAAACCATTTCCAGTGTCTGAGAAAACATACCGCAACATGGGAAGGAACAAATTGCAATGCATCTAAGAGCTGCAAAAGAAGAGTAGACCAGTCTTACAATAAGGAAATCAACTCAAAGAATATGGGAACTCCATATTAGATATAGTTAACAATAGAGCTTAACAAACATCAATCAATCGTTGACCTAATGTATAAACCACAAAGAAAACAAGAGTAGGAAAAAGGAGGCACTGATCTTAGGTAAATTTTTGCTATGTAAACCAATATGACATAGGTATGTCATAAAAGCTAAGAAATGAGAATAGAAGTTACTTGTATCATATAAAATTAAACTTTACAGATTATTAAACTCGGCTAGTAAGGAAAAGAAATTAATTTACTATATTCTACTTCCAATTTTCTTATGCAGAATATCATTTACATTTGAATACCTTCAAATGTAAATTCAAATGCAAATTGTATAGAATAATAAAATGAAAATGTAATTGCCAGTGTGGATATTCAATAACCCAGACCTGTATGACACTTGTTTAAGTTAAATCTTTAAAAATATATATATGTATTTGTTATGGTCTCGCATCGTCTAACTGAGACATTTATTAGTTGCCGAAGTACATGTCCATACCATCTTAAACGTAACTTTCAGAGTTTTCCCTCAATAGACACAACCTCGACTTTCTCTCTAATATTCTCATTTTTTATTTTGTCCATCCTCGTATGTCCACACATCTACCTTAATATCTACTTTCATCTTCTACAACTATAGAGTTCTATGTTCGCTAGTTTCATCTACTATTCATTACTTTCATTTACTTGTTCTATGTTCTATGTATCATGCATTGTTTAGTGGCATTGTGCCATGTAATCCAATGGTCATTAGTTTCATTTGCTATTCTGTTACTTTCATTTACTAGTTCTATGTTCTATGTAGCATGCATTGTCTAGTGTCATTGTGTCATGTAATCCAATGGTTGGCACATTAATCATCAATGGGTTGTGGTGTCGCTAAATGAACTTAGTCTCTAGCCAAAGGAAAGTGTTGACTTGGGGTGTGATAAACAAGGACAGAAATCTTCCAAATTCCCATTGTTTCATAATGCAAACATGTGCAAGAATTGATCGATTACAAGTGCAAAAGAAGCCCAAAATTTGATTAATTGGGAAAAAAGAAAAAGAAAAGACAAGCTAAGATTGTGTATGCAATTCACCTTATGCAGCAAAAAGCAATAATAAAGTGCGCTCATTAGAGCAAGCCCATTCCGCTACATCAATTTCTCGCTGATAATGGCAAGTATGCAAGTCTCTTGGAGATGGATTTATAAACAATCATAAGAAAAAATATATATACTATAATCCATGTACAGTCATTAAGATTACAAAAGAATTGTATGCGGAAACACAAAAGATGTAAATAGTAGGACAGCAACAGATGTTAAATGCCAAAATGCTTTGAAGCATATTAGAAATAATACAAGAAGGCATACAGGAGGTTTGGAATAAAAGTCACCCAACATAACTCACAAGGGATAAAGCTGTAAATATAGTTAGAACCCAATCTCCATTGCCATCAGCATGCCCTAACATACCATGATGCAGCTTTGCTACAGCAATGGAAACAATAAGTTAGAAACACAAACTATGATAAAACCTTGGCACAGGAATGGTAAAAATAAATGAGAATCAGGAACATTATGGGATTGCCAAAGAAAGGTTCACACATATCATTGGGTTAAAAAAGAGAGAGAAGTTAGGCATGAAGGTAAATCATTTTCCTGAGTCCAATATTAAATAGAGGCACAATAATCATATGGTACAGAGAGACAATCAGACAATTATACAAACACCATATTAGAAAGGGTTAAAGCATTGGTGCAAAATGAAAAGATTATCATATAAAATCACACATGGATTCAACTCCTAAAGAATTTTAACCTAATATATAATGAAAAATGCTTGCACAACATGGAATCCAAACCATCCAATCATGCCTGTGAGAACTTTGTAGTCATATACTCATATGAACAGAAGATTCATCATAGTAGAAAAAAAAAACAAGGATTTGAAGGCCGAACAAACCAAAAATATGTTCACAGTTTGCACATAACATAGTTTGTTTTCAGCCAAAGCAAAGGGCATCAAGGAACAAGTACTGTTCCAAATGACACTGAGCAGGAAACTGCCAATCAATAATCTAATGAGGTACTATTTGACAAGATGTCAGTTGAAACACCATCTTGTTTGCACAGTATGCAACTAATTTTGAAGGAAGTTGGAGATAAAACCATAACATGATGATTCTACTCTCTATTAGGGGGGCATGGCTTTTCTTCCTAGTGTGATGCAACAAATAAATTCTTAATAAGAATCTCTCATTTATAAATTCAGTAAAATAATAGACATTAGAGGCATTTGAAGAAATAACATTCAAGTTGAGTGAAAATAAAATATATTCAACGTGCTTTAAATAATATAAATACACCTTACCTAGAAGTTTGTAGTAAGATCGGTACATAATTGCAGTTCCATCAAACAACATCACGCGATTATTCAAAGGATCGACAGTAGGTCCACTTTTCGTAATATTTGAAGAATCAGTTTCTTGGCAGTGCAATGATTTCCCACTAGTAGTGTAATTTAGTAGATCATATTTAGAAGGCACTTCTTCAGTAGCATTTGATGAATCTGACTGTGTCAAAATGTGTTGCATGGAGTAACCCTGTCACATGGACTTTCGTCAAATAAACCAACATGGTAGATGAAGTCTAATTGTACAAGTAGGATTCACAAAGATGCAACTTCTACAAGTGGTGTTTGAGAATTGCCATTAGTGAAGTAAAAAATCCTTTACTTCACATAATTGTGCAATTAAGTAGCTTTTGAAAGGAAAAAGACCCATGCATATAGATCACAAAAATTTATATTTCTAATCCATTTTCCATAATACTTGAAGGGTTGTGAGACAAATGCAGTATATCATTTTAGCTCAAAATAAGCAAGAAACACAAGGATGATTTGAAGGAAGCCTCTGTAGTGCAACAGTTATAAGTAGGCAAAACAAGATACATTTAGCTTGATTATTTCATAGTTCAAAGCTTCTTTATTTTTGACAAACAGAACTTAAGTGACGGATTAAGAAAAAGAGTCTCAAAACTCAGTCAACACCAACTTTTCAAGCACGTTCAGTAAGAAGAACGAGGAGGAGATCATGAATGTAATAATGGAAGCCGAAAATCAATTACCCTTTTGGACAATAATGCGACAGGGCCATGATTGTTATGAATCAACATAGAGCAGCACTGAACACTCCCATCAACTCGCGTACCAAGACATCCGCGCAGCACACGGAGATCCCTCCAGAACGTTAGGATGCGAGGGTACGTCATTTGACAGCAAAGCATGGTGGCATCATACTTGCTTCATCTCAAACTCATCATTTTGCTCGCCGAGCATCCAGAGACCCAGAATCCTTTCCCTTGGGAAAGAGGAATCAAAAATAGGTGTCGTTTTTTGAGACAAAATTTATGAACGAAATAGGGTTCAAAGATTTGAATCTACCTTGACTATCGATCTAGCACAAATCCAAAGAAGACAACACGAACAGGTTATGAATCGACGGAGTGGGAGTGCCACCTTTGGCGAAGAAATACAGCTCGTCCGATCGAAAGGTTCCGCGAGGCAAAGCAGCAGCAGTGGAAGTCGAAGGGCTTCGTGCTCAGAAACCCGCTCACCAGGGAACGAGAGGATCCGCCAAAACGAGTGTCAGTGGATTTGGGGGTAATTTATAACGATTATATAACACTGGGCCAAAGCCCTAACATGTTTTTTTTTTTAACCCTATAAAAGAAAAATAAATGAACAAATATTAAAAGTAAACAAATATTAAAAAAACACCCTGAAGTATAACGGATACAATGTAAAAAATTAATTATTTTATTTTAATTAAAATTATTATATATAAAAATATTATATTTTTATATAAAAAATATTTAAAATTTATTAAAATAACTTTAAATTGATTAAAATAATATTAAAATAGTTAGAAAAAACTAATAAGTAATTAATATTAGCTATAGAAGCTAATAAGCAACTAATATACAATTATAACTAAATTTTAAATCCTAAAATTTTGAATATTAAATTTTAAAATTTTAAATTATGAACATTATTATATCAAAATATTCTTGATCAATTTGGTGAAAATTATTTAAATTTCATCGATATCATTTTAAATTGACGAATTGTATAAGTTATTAATTAGCTGCTATACAATTTTAGATAAATCATAAATTCTAAAACATTGAATCCTAGATTATAAATATTTAATACTATTATAATAAAATATTATTTATTAATTTATCAAAATCATTTTAAAATAATTATAAAATCTATTAAATAACTATTATACAATTATAAAATCTAATAAATAACTACTATAATAGTGTTGTATCAATTGTTATAAATTATAAAGATTATAGAGTAGTTGTTATATGTTATAGTAATTAGTCGTAGCCACTATAATAACTATGAAAGTAAAGATATTCTGGAAACGTGGAGTGCCTTTTTAATCAAAGATGATTTGATAAATCTAGAAGGAATTCAATTCGACTAGATCGGAATCCCTTTTAGGTCGAGTCTGATTCTCTTTGGGTCTCGTCTAATCTGCCTTGATTTTAATTGACAACTCAGTATGATTCTTGACTAGACAAGACATGCGAATGCTATAGGTTCTCGCCACATCGACTACAATAGTGATTGTATTAACTATTACAAATTATAACAGTTATAAAATAGTTGTTATATGTTGTAGTAGTTAATCTATCTTTTACACATTGTAGCAATTAGTTATAGCTTCTAAAATAGTGCTTAAAATAAGGATATTCTTAAAAAGTGGAATACCTTTTACCAGATTTGTGGATGGGACGGTGAGCTAGGGAAGTTAGTATAAAGTTGCTTGTTGCAATATATTTCCGTCGTAAATTTGTGACGGAAATTTGCACCGATTTTAAAATTTTATTCAAATCGTAAGATTAATACTGCGCTGCCGCCGGCATCCCTTCCATTGTCTTCCTACCAGCTGACCGCATTTCCCTCGCTCAGCTCGTTCAGCCCATCGCCAACGGCGCCACCGTTATCTCCATCGACACGGACTTCGATGGTTGCATGCGGCTCATCCGCGAGGTCACCGCAGCGCTCCCCATCTACCTCGCCAACTCCCTCAATTCCCTGCGCCTCGAGGGCCAGAAGACGGCTGCCATCGAGATCCTCCAGCAGTTCGACTGGGAAGTACCCGACCGGGTCATCGTCCCCGGTGGCAACCTGGGCAACATCTACGCCTTCTACAAGGGCTTCGAGATGTGCCGTGAGCTCGAGCTCGTTGACCGCATCCCTCGCCTTGTCTGCGCGCAGGCCGCCAACGCCAACCCCCTTTACCTCCACTATAAGTCTGGGTGGGCTGACTTCAAGCCGGTGGTGGCCGCTGACACATTTGCCTCCGCCATCCAAATCGGCGACCCTGTCTCCATCGACCGCGCCGCCTTTGCTCTCAAGGCAACAGATGGCATCGTCGAGGAAGCCACCGAGGAGGAGTTGATGGATGCCATGTCCCTAGCTGATCGCACCGGCATGTTTGCCTGCCCCCACACCGGAGTTGCCCTCGCTGCTCTATTCAAACTCAGGGAAAAAGGGGTCATTGCCACCAACGATCGAACCATCGTAGTAAGCACTGCGCATGGCCTCAAGTTCACGCAGTCTAAAGTTGCCTATCACTCGAAGGAGATAACTGACATGGCTTGCAGATATGCAAACCCACCTATTACAGTCAAGGCTAATTTTGGCTCTGTCATGGACATCCTCAAGAAGAAGCTTGATGATAAGCTTGGGCTATGAATGAAACAATCCTGTTGGAAGATGGATTCTCTGTACCATTTCTCCTCCTCTGGTAATCCCTTTGCACTTACTTATGAATGGTAAAGTAACCTTGTGCATTTGATACCTGTAAATTCAGTAATTACTTAGCTTGCAGGAAGAGGAATCAGATTATTGCATGTAGGATACTAGGATAAGATGTATATACTTGACCTGTAATACTGTTTTCGTAACGCAACCACTTGACCTATCCAGTGTATGATGATTGTAGTCTAATGCATGAAGTGTTTTCGTCCGGATGATTTCTTCTTTTTCCTACTTGAAGTGTATTTGTTGCTTTGACTCTCCATACTGGATGAATAAATACTACACATGATGATGCTTGTTATTGTTGCAACATTTCTCCTACTTGTGGCTTCAGAGTTTGGTATCTGCATTCTTTAGTTCCCAAAATAAGACTACACTGTTCTCACCAAGAACTAGGCTTTATTTTTGAGTTATGACATATTCTCGGCTGAGATTGATGTGCTGCCAATTGAAGTTTTTAGTTCTAAAATTCCATTTTGTTCTTGTGTTACCAATTTGTTTAGAATTTTTTTAAGACTTCAATTGTTAGTAGTCTTCGTGTGTGTTGATAGGATTGTTTGAGGTAGCTGTTCTTGTGTAATGCTTCTTGGTTAACCTAAAGATGCTTTCTTGAGCCCTTCAGTCATCAACTGTTTCTATCTTCATTTATTGCTTATTAATCTTAGCAGTCACAAATCCTTTGAGGAAAACCCTCTTGCTACTAGAGCTTTCCCTGTAGAAATATGATAAAATTGGACTTTATAAATATTTGTTACTATTAAAGAAATGGTTCCTCCCTTGTGTTAGTTAGATTGTTGTTTTGATGATCTAGCAATACGACTTGAGTTAGGTGTGGGCAAATTAGTCGCGCGCTAGATGAATTGGACTTAGGTAGGCGGTTCGAATAGAGTGGATGTAGAGCTATAGAGTTCGAGGGAGGATAGTCTAGATCTAGGAGGTGCTTAGAGCATGTGGAAGATAAGCAAGTAGCCTATATCAATTTTACACTCAGATGACTCAATAGTAGATAACTTGGATCAAGGACAAGCTTAAAGGCCTCGAGAGCAAGTAGACCGGATGAAGGAGACCCTCCGATGACTTAAGCATGGTTAGCCCAAATCAAGGAGTCGAAAACTCGAAGAGATATTATAATCTTGGGTTTGTTTTGGAGCATGTGTATTGTATTACAATCTTGGTAATTCAATTCTTAAGACTTTGAGAGGTACCCTAGTCAATTTAGGGATTTAAATTATATATGTTCTTGGATACAAGCGCTTAGACCAAACCTCAAGGCTTTTCAGTATCTTAAATTTTTGATAATTTATCTGTCCTTAGCTTCCATTCTCAGTTTTAGAGAGAGATGAAGATATTATTTCCGATAGAGTTTGTGATATTATCCTCAAATCAAAATTTAAAATCTGAATGAACTGTCTCTGAATTGCCCTCTTTTATGAATCATGAAGCTAAAGAAATTCTTAGTTATTAACTCGACGTCTTGATGATCAGTAAGATCTTTGAATTTGCAACTTCTTCTACGATTCATTTGCTGCATTATTCTAGAATTACTGTAAGATTTCTGCCTTCTTGTCGATGCTCGTTTGCATCTTCACTGCAATCGCCCTGCTTAGATACTTTATATTAAATTCTTTTCAAAAAGTTACAGTTGAGGCGAAGAACAAGAGGATGATGAAGATGATCGGCGGCGGTAAGAAGGCGATTTCTGATTACAATCGATAGGTTTGTTCTACTACTCCAGCTGGGCGTACCAGATGCCCTGAATCTTCACTTCTTTCGGGGTCTTGGCACCCAGATCGGTGTCGGACGGCTGCAGGCTCTCGAAGACGCCGATGACCTCGCCGGTCTCGGGCTTGCTCTTGCTGACGCTGAGCGTGATGTTGCCCGTGGAGGAGGAGACGTTCTTGATGTTCTCCTTGCTCAGCTCCTCCTCGTCTCCCCTGCCGCCGGCGGGCAGCGCCACGGCGTTGTCGTACCCGGTGGAGCCTCCCCTGCCCTTGGGGTCCAGGAAGGAGGAGCCCCGGTAGGAGGGCACCAGGAACTTCCCGCTGAAGCTCTCCGGTTTGCCCGTCGCCACCAGCTGCTTGATGGTGAACAGGAACGGCACGCGCTCATCATAAATTTATGACGAAATCTATTGCGACCGTCCCAACCGGAGAAGTTCACGGAGATTTAATTTTCTATTTAAAATTGAACGATCTAAATTTTGTCATAAATTTGTGACGAAAATCTATTGCGACAAGGATCCCAACCGGGGAAGTTAACGGAGAGAAGCTTAATTCGCTCGATCAGGGACGGGAAGTCGACGTCGATCGCGCGTTAGATTTAGTTAAAAATAAATAAAATTAATTAACGAGATTAAAAGTGGACAGTTGTTGATGAAGGATGAATTTTATGGATCTCTATAAAATTCAATACGAGTTAGAATAGGGGTCAAGATGGATCTTGACTTAGTAACTTCGACGATCAAATTAGGTCTCTAAAAACAAAGAGGAGAGAAGAGTAGCAAGTGGGAAAAAGGTTGAAGAATATGATGACGTGCATATCCCCAAAAACTCAGTCAACACTAACTTTTCAAGCACGTTTAGTAAGAAGAACGAGGAGGAGATCATGAATGTAACAGTGGAAGCCGAAATCAATTACCCTTTTGGATAATAATAGATCCCTCCAGATCGTTGATGGCATCATAGTTGTTTCATGTCAAACTCATCATTTTGCTCGCCGATCGAGCATCCAGAGACCGAGAATCCTTTCCCTTGGGAAAGAGGAATCAAAAATAGGTGCCATTTTTTAGACAATTTATGAACGAAATAGCTAGGGTTCGTAGATTTATGAATCTACCTTGAAGATCGATCGTTCTAGCACAAATCCAAAGAAGACAACACAAATTAACAGGTTATGAATCTACCTTGACGATCGCTCTAGCACTCATCATTTTGCTCGCCGAGCATCCAGAGACCGAGAATCCTTTCCCTTGGGAAAGAGGAATCAAAAATAGGTGCCATTTTTTAGACAATTTATGAACGAAATAGCTAGGGTTCATAGATTTGAATCTACCTTGACGATCGCTCTAGCTAGCACAAATCCAAAGAAGACAACACAAACAGTTCGTCCGATCGAAATGTTCCGCGAGTCGAAGAAGCAGCAGCGGAGCGGAAGGTCGAAAGGCTTCGTCGACGAGCTCAGAAACCCGCTTGTCAGTGGATTTGGGGATAATTTATAACGAATTATATGACACTGGCCAAAAGCCCTACCACGCCCTTTTCTAAAAAAGGGCGAAAAGGGACCTTTCTTCAGGAAAGATCAGAGATTCTAGTAAAAAAAAACAATTTTTCAAAAGGAATAAATTAAGAACCCACCAAAAGTTTTTCATTAACTAATTGATTGATATTGTAATCAGTAATCATGAGCTACAGGAGGATGACATCAACAAACAACAGAGTACTGTTGTGTTATTTAAAGTAATGCAAACTTGAAAATGGCAAGAGTTGGCGAAGAGTTCTGGCCTGACAGGGAAATTATAACTAAATTATTACGGAATGCATGTATGCATGGCTTTACAGCCGCAACCTATTTAACTATGAAAAAAACACCTCCTTCTTCAGTCTGTCGCCGACATCCTCCACTTGTTCTTCATTTTCTTTATATACGCGTCGGACCGCTTGTTTATGTCATCAAGGCACTGTTTTATGACGAAGACGATGCAGCAGGAGAGGACGAGGAAGAGGAAGGGATCGAGGAATGCGCGGCACAGCGACATTATTTCCTCGGAGAGCTCCTCGCTAGCTGCTTCGCCAAATCTATGGCGCAGCCTCTCTCTGTTGGGGGCGAGAAGGAGACGATGGCGGAGATAGAACTTGCGGCTCCTCTCGTTTATAGGCTAGAGGAACTAGCTAGAAGGATCTGGAGATGATGGCTTGTCATTCCTATCCTGAGTCAGCATTAGTTATAACATTTAAATCAGTAAAAAGATTTTAGCAAACAGAAGATAATAATAATAATAATGATGCTAAATGGAATTAAGCTGAAACATGACGATGGAGTCGTCACTAATCACCTAGTTAAAGGAAACTTAAATCTTAAATTTTAGATTTTGTAAGAGTACAAAGTCTAACAGTCACTGTAGTCAGAGTTATGTTCCAAAATTACAGTGCACTGGGTCATCCTTCCCTCTATCTCTCGTCTAGGGTTTGGTCGTTCCTTCTTTGCATGCGGTTGGTGGAACAAAAAGAAGAGACGGCACGCCATAGCAATATGGGCAGCTTGTATTAGATTGGCAACATCTATTGCAAGGACGCGAAACTTTTGTTTTTTTTTGGGTCTGTTTTCAAATTGCAATAAATGAAAAGAAGATGGCATCGCCATGATACGCGGGTCGGTCAGAAATAGCTGGAATTAATTTTTTAATTTAAATTTATTAATTTAATAAGTAATTTAAAATAAATTAAATTATTAAAATAATAATTTAAATTTAATTTATTTATCTAATTTATTATCAGACTCTAAATTCAAATTTATTTAATTATTTAAAATTTTTATATTTTAAACTCATTTGATTAGTTATCGAGCTTAATTATATAAATTTATTTATTCATTTAAAAAAAATTTATTTAAGAAAATATTATTCATAAATATTGTTCACATATATGTTTAAACTTATTCACTTAGTTTAATGAGTTAATTTGTTTAAATTTATTTATTTAATTGATTTTGTGTATTGAATGAACATAAATAAATTATTATCGAATTAAATACTAAATTTGTTCAGGAATATTCGATTCATTTACATCCCTATATATAAAAAAGGTAAATGGAAAGCAAAAAAAATTACAGTGCTCTGGGTCATCCTTCCCTCTATCTCTCGTCTAGGGTTTGGTCATTCCTTCTTTGCATGCGGTTGGTGGAAAAAGGTGACGTCACAATGTTGACGCTTTTATTACATTGGCAACATCTATTGCAAGGCGGTGAAACTTTTTTTTTTTTGTCTGTTTTCAAATTGAATTTTACAGTTTCGGTGATATGAATTTTACAGTTTGATGAGATGCAAGGAAAGGTCACGGGGCAGAGTTGAGAGGGGGAGAAAGGAGTTGGATTAAGAAGACCTTGGAGCCATGGTGACTGGGTTATCTAGATCCTAGAGGCATGCTATGATATGAGATGAATGTGAAATTGTGTTGCACAATAGCCTTGTTATTAAAGGGCTTATATGGTAACTATCATTTTTAGAATAGTAAGTAGTCTTAATGGCTTGCTAGAGGCTAAATGAGGTTTGTGTACCTAAAGCCACGAAGATGAGTTTCATGTTGAATCAAAGAGTTTGATTACTTAGGCACACTCAGAGACAGATCTTGCTTTGCTAATTATTATTATTATTATCTATGTAAATTTTTATTTAGTCAACTCCAAAGTCTAGTCCACCTCATTAAGTTCAAGCTCACCTCAATTCTAATTTCTGAATCCGCCCCTTAGCAAATAGAACATAATAATGATGATGCTAAATGGAATTAAGCTGAAACATGACGACGTACGTAGTCACTAATCACCTAGTTAAAGGAAACTTAAATTTTAGATTTTGCAAGATTAAAAAGAAACCTAAAAGTCACTGTAGTCAGAGTTCCAAAATACAGTGCCCTTGGGTCATTAATTCCTCTACTGTCTTTCGTCTAGGGTTTGGTCGTTCCTTCTTTGTGGCTGGTGGAAACAAAAAGAGACGGCGCTCCATAACAAACTCAGATGAAGAAATATTCCAAAATACATACAGCGCACTTGGTCATTATATTCCTCTGTCGGTCCTCTAGCGTTGATCGTTCCTTCTCTGTGATTGGTGGAAAAAAAAAGAGACGGCACGCCATGACAATATGGCATGACACAGCAACAGCTATTGCAATAAATGATGACAAAGCAGATGAAATACTCCATCGACTGAACGCTGCCCGGAAGTACCACGACGGTTAATTAAAAATAAATAAATAAATCTCAATCAGTCTCATGGACTCAATTCTTGAAGGTGATCAGCTCGATTCCATAAGGTAAATCAAGAAACACATACGACGGCCAATCCAGATACCCAGCATCATTTGATTGCGTTCTCCATTTGAAAGAAAATTTTTATAAATACACCGTAGCTAGGGATCAAACCGCGGATCCCTGGATCATAATCCAGATATCCTACCGTTGCACCATCGCCCCGGGGACACCATGACAATTAATTAAGATGAGGGCGGCAAACAAGCTCATGAGGTGGAACTAATAATTTTTACTATCATCAAATTTTAAATTTGATAAGATAATTAAATCAAATTAAATTTAAAATAAATTGAACTATTAAAATAATTATTCAAATTTAATTGGTTCATTTAAATGTTATCAAATTAAACTCTCGATTCAAGCTTTTTTTAATTGTTTGAAATTTTTATATTTTAAACTTATTTAATTAGCTAGTTATCGAGCTTAATGATATAAATTTATTTATTCATTTTGATAAGAGTTATCGCCTTCATCCCTCCTCCTCGTCGAATGAATAGATTTTTGCATCGTAGCTGAGGGTCATTCTTCCTTACTTCGATGAGTGTCTTGAAAAACTTAGGCGAGTTGATATCCTTCTCCACACTGACGGTTGGAACAAACCCCACAGAAGTAAACAACCCATAATAGTTATGATTTTGTAGTTGTTACTATATAAACAAATTAAGAAAAATTATTAAAAAATTAAAAAAAAACTAAACGATATTTTTTCAGCTTGAACCTTGGTTGTTATGAGTTCCATCTTGTAATCAAATTGAAAATCTCTGAATTAATTTTGATTTGATATATTGTATATCATGTGGTTTAATTTAAGTTAAAATTTAAGATTTTCATTCATGTTGTAACAGTTATATTTTACAACTATGTAGGATTTAGGATTTTTAATTTCATAATTGCTATAATTGTAAGGACAGAGCCCGCCTTTGAACTGCCCGGGCTATAGCCTAGGATCCGACAACGTCGAAGAAGAAAAATCACAGATAAAAGTAAAAAATTTTAAAGAAAGAAGAAGGTAGCTCGAGTATTGTATCGACATAATTCACAGTCCGAAATAAGCCTAGCTAGGTAAATCGTCCCAACTGGCTCCGCCATTATATAATTGGGTGACAACTTAGTTCAGCTTTATCGACCTCCTTAGTTCAACCACCTCAGCTTGATCATACTGATATCCTCTGTTCAACTGCACTCCAAAATCTCAAAGATAGAAACGCTCAAATGCCTCCAGTACCAAGGAAATAGCAAACGTGGGACAACTTAGCCAATTGGACAAACAAATGTGATGATGTGACACCCTCCACTCGAACTTAATAATCGTGGGATAGTGGAGTCAATGGAACGTGAGATAACGTGACCCATTAAACGTGGTGATAGGACATCCTCATAAACATGTACAAGGATGATTTCGACGAAGCCTCTGTAGTTCAAAGCTTCTTTATTTTTGACGAACAGAAAATAAATGACGGATTAAGAAAAAGAGTCTCAAAACTCAGTTGACACTAACTTTTCAAGCACGTTTAGTAAGAAGAACGAGGAGGAGATAATGAATGTAACAGTGGAAGCCGAAATCAATTACCCTTTTGGATAATAATAGATCCCTCCGGATCGTTGATGGCATCATAGTTGTTTCATGTCAAACTCATCATTTTGCTCGCCGATCGAGCATCCAGAGACCGAGAATCCTTTCCCTTGGGAAAGAGGAATCAAAAATATATAGGTGCCATTTTTTAGACAATTTATGAACGAAATAGGGTTCCTAGATTTGAATCTACCTTGATGATAGCTCTAGCACAAATCCAAAGAAGACAACACAAATTAACAGGTTATGAATCTACCTTGACGATGCTCTAGCACTCATCATTTTGCTCGCCGAGCATCCAGAGACCGAGAATCCTTTCCCTTGGGAAACAGGAATCAAAAATAGGTGCCATTTTTTAGACAATTTATGAACGAAATAGCTAGCTAGGGTTCGTAGATTTGAATCTACCTTGACGATCGATCGCTCGCTCTAGCACAAATCCAAAGAAGACAACACAAATTAACAGGTTATGAATCGACAGAGTAGGAGTGCCACCTTTGGCGAAGAAACACACCTCCTTCACGATCTTCCGCCTAGCTCCCTCCTCCACTGATTCCTCATTCTCTGTATGAACGCCACGCTCTGCCTCTGTAGTTCATCCTCTTCCGCTGCGGCATCGGCCGCTGCGGCATTGGCCGCTGCGGGATCGGCCGCCGACATCCTCTGCCTATTTAGGTCATCCTCAAGGCTCAGTTTTATGATGAAGAGCAGGATCACGCAAAGGAGGACCAAGGCCGTCCTGTCGACGGAAGGGAAGGCGATGCAGCACAAGAGTAAGAGGAAGAGAAAGGAAAGGCGGAATGGGTCGCACAGCGACATTTCCAATCCCGCAACCGACATCCTCTGCCTATTTAGGTCATCATCAAGGCTCAGTCTTAATATGAAGAGCAGGATCACGCAAGGGAGGACCAAGGCCGTCCTGTCGACGGAAGGGAAGGCGATGCAGCACAAGAGGAAGAGGAAGAGAAAGGAAAGGCCCCCAGCTGCTTCGCACAGCGACATTTCCTTGGAGAGCTCCTAGCTGCTTCGCCAAATCTATGACGCAGTCTCTGTCTGTTGGGGGGAGAAGAGAAGGAGACGATGGCGGAGATAGAACTTGCGGCTCCTTTTTTTTATAGCTGGACTCTGGAGTATAACTAGCTAGAAGGATCTGGAGACCGCCACACCGATTCGGGGAATTAAGATGAATCGTTGCAGGCTGCCAGGCTGGCCTCGGTAGCGCACTAGCGCGGTCGAAGGCCGTGGCGAAGGCGGGGAAGATGAATCGTGCCAGCCAGGTTGATAATATTGGCACGCCATAATAGTGGGCAGGCATGACAGCTTGTAAATTATGAAATAATATTTAGGGCATATGAACACTAACAAGCTCCAGCCACATGAATAAAAAAAGAATATGTTAATAACACTAACAAAATATAAAAAAAATGCATGTAATGGACCCAATGTAAACATGAACTCGTTTAATAAACGTGTTCATGACTCTTTCCTCCACTTCATCCAAGAGACGTCATTGAACGCACATTGTAGATAGCCTTATAAGCTGAAACTTGTAAATAGTTGGCACGTCATAATAGTCGCCATATAGGACATTGAAAATTTACTTGCAAATTTTTCTACACTGGTCGGTCAGAATTAATTCAGATATCGTGGGTCAGAATTTGCATGTCGGTTAAGATAGATATGGTCGGTCAATTTTTACTATGTTCAAATTTATTTGATAACTTAATTAAGTCAAATTAAAATTAACATAAAATAAATCCTTAAAATGATTATTCAAATTTAATTTTAGTCAAAATAATAAAATAGTTTTAAAATGATATTATTTTATATAAAATGGCTCGGTGATGTTTTATATAAAGCACTTCTAATGCGATTCTATTTTATATAAAAAATTACGGATATAATAATGATTATTTTAAAATTTTATTTTCATAATAAAATATTAGAGAGACAAAAGAAATCACCAAACTATAGTTAAATTTGATTGAATAAAATTGATTTAAAATAAAAAAAATCATCTAACATCAATTAAATAATTATTTAATTCAATTCAAAAGATCTAAAATAATAATAAAAATTATTTAAGTCTCCTGTATTAGTCGCTCAGAAATTGAAAAAAATTCATCTTCAAATTTAAAATAGTGTCATCAGAATTACAAAGACTTAAGTGCTTCACATTAAAGACATCATAATTCTTTAAGTGACTAAGAAAACACAATTTATAAAATTATTATTTATCGTTGATCTTGAGCTAAAAACGATCACCTTCCCCCTTCTTTTGCTTTCCTTGCTTTCCTTTTTTTTCTGCTTCCTCACAAGCCTCAATATCTTTATGTTAGACAATCTTTATTGGAAATAAAGGAAAATTTTTGAATTTATAAACACCAAATTCAAACTTATCTCAATGACTTGAGTGGATAATCTTAAGTTGTACAATCAAAATAGGAAGGATGAGCTGCTTGGGATAATTGCTTTGTTTTTGCCTAAAAGATTGAGATATCTTCCATCCTTGTATTCTGATCTTTTTCATGTGCTTTAGATGTGACTATGTTGAACCCAACAATCTTAAGTTACCAAGCAAGGAAGGATGAGTGCTTGGGATGAGCGTTGCCTGGAAGATTTATGACCTGACTGAGTTGCCTAAGTGACAAGTGACTTGGTCGAGTGCCAAGTTAGTCGAGTGTCAAGGTCGACTCGCCGAGGCTAGGTTGCCATGGGCGAGCATTGTTGAGACCAAGTCTCAAGGCCGAGTGCACGAGTGATTGGAAATAGAGAGTTAAGTTCATCCAATCTAGTTTTCTTAAAATAAATTTGTCTCCTCCAGCGGTACTTTAGAGGTCACGACGAGCATCTATTTCCTAGGATACAATGGTGGATCACTATCACCACCAAGCATAAGTTGGTCACGATAAACTGAGATTGTACTCAAATGCTATCACGGATAGCTCCTCAAGCTTCTCCTAGATCTCCTTCACCTTGAGAATGTCATCCTCCTCGTCGACCGAAGCAAAAGCAACCTTCTCCTCCTCCAAGAATGTCTTGATACCTTTCGTCTTGTTCTTTGTTGTAGACCTTTGAGTTGGATTTTAAAGGTCCATCCTCAAATTCAAGCCCCTCTTCACTCAAGTGTCGAGCATTGACTTCCTTCAAGTACAAAGGTCTCTCCTTTTTGATAACCCTCTGCTTCGCTTTCTCATCGTCGTCGCCTTCGTCCCCGCTCCTCGTCGAATGAATAGATCTTTGCATCACCACAAAGGATCTTAGGGTCATTCTTCCTGACTTCGATGAGTGTCTTGAAAAAACTTGAAGTCATTCTTGGCGGGCGAGTTGATATCCTTCTCCACGTCATCATTGACAATTGGAACAAGCCCCATAGAGAAGCTATAATCTGCTGCTCCTCTCGGTCTTCATCATTGGATTCATCATCTTCCTCGCCAATACCTTCTGTGTTTTCCATGTAATCATTAACCGATTTTGCACTATGTCTCGATGCATGAAGTTGTTAGAACAAAATTTGAGTGTAACCGAAGAGAAGAAAGTAATTCTTCATCTTCTCTCAATCAATAATCTTGACTTTGCTATGTCAGTCATGTGATCATTGTAACTGCTCCCACCGTATTGATGCTCGGCCTTTGAATTTGATGATAATCAATTTCACTTTTATACAATCGGGCACTTCTTTATAATAAAAAATACTCTTCGATTCATTAATCCAATCAATGAATCCATTGACTTGTAATCCATTTTTATTTTATTTTTTTACTTTTTAAAAAGGGGTTTATGGTATTTTTCAAACTTCAAATGGGTTTTCTGAGTTACCGAAATGGATAAGATATGGGGCAAAGTGAAAATGTGCGTCCCGGACGACTGGTGTTGAAGTGAGCGATCAACGAGCGATAGCTCCTCCATCGCGCTCTTCTTCTCGTTTCGCTGCTCCTCCTCGATGGCCGCTGCGTGCTTCCACAGCCATCTATCCGGCGCCTATTCGGCCGCTTCTTCAAATCCTGGCACGGTCCTCTCCAGAAAGTGCAAGCTGTGGCCTGCCTCCACCCTCCACTTCCTCGTCGGCCAGGAACTCGTCGCAAGGTGGGGGTTCCAGATGAAATCATCCAATGGGTACCCTATCAATGTGACCTCCTCCCAAAAAGGTGATATGTTTACTTCATCCGGTCAGAATTTCGCCTTTATCTTCCGCATTCGGTTGTGCTTTCAGACGACCAATGGAATGGCCTCTTTTCAAGTGATAGAGTTTCAAAGTGTATTTTATGATCCGGTAGGATGAGTATTTGACTGGTATTTCCTTAGCGTCTCATTCGTAAATCTCTGACTTGCTCACCATCCATGTTTAGTGTTTCATTGGCGTTTGGGACAGCCGTTCTCTAAATCAAATTTCAGAAAAGATATTTATTTATTGCTTGATTTAGATTTAACCAATGTGGGATAGTGAAAAAGGATGAATTGAGGGTTGGATCTCACACACACTTGCAAATCTCTTCGAAGAAGCTAATTCCACTTGATTAGTTCTAGTAGTGCCTTTTCTTTGGATGTACAATTCTTAGCATGAATCGAACTTCTATGCTGGCAATTTGATCTTCCTTATTCCCAGTTTGGTTATACTCTTTCTTTTGAAGAGCTTGGAGTATGGCATGCAGAATTTTGGTGGTTAATCGCCATAGCTAAGTTAGCTGTAGAGTTGTGATATATAGCAAATTAGAAATTTGAATAGGAGTTTGTCAAATGGCTAAGCATTAGGATTTTAAAGTTATAATTGTTTGAACTGTTGAGGAACTGCTATCCCAAAGGCCGAACCCTTCTAGTGATTGCTGGTCAAGATTGGATTCTTTGTACTTGAACCGATAACTAGTATAAGAGTATATTCTTCTTAGATGGAAAATAATAACTGCAACTAGAGTTTAATTTTATTATTTTTCCAATTTAGTAAGATATTTCTTGCCGCTTGACTTTTTTTAGATGCACATTGCTCTTTGATAATCAAGTTGTCATGCTTGATATGCTGCATTTACTTGATGTTCTTTCTGTGTTTATATTCTTTATACATGAATTATGACATCTGAACCGACTTAGCTATGCTTTTCTGCAGAAGAACAGTATACTGAACACTTCAAAGTTGAACACGAATTGGAGAGTACAGTAAGCATTACAGTTGTTGGAGCTTCAGGAGATCTTGCCAAGAAGAAAATTTTTCCTGCACTTTTTGCTCTCTTTTATGAAGATTGTATTCCAGAGGTCTAATCTCTAGTAAATTTGTGTCTCTGCTCTTTTTGCATACTTTATTTTGTTATGCCTCAAGTATTCTGGCTTTCTGGTCCCTCATGGTTTGATTTGTTCCTTTTATGCAGCACTTCACAATCTTTGGCTATGCTCGAACTCAACTAACTAATGAAGAGATGAGGAATATGATCAGCAAAACTCTGACTTGCAGAATTGACAAAAGGTTTTAGACAATAATGATGCCAAACTACCTATTCATCCTCTGTAATATTTGTATTTATGATCTTAGTTCTTTTTGCTTTTGGAACTTTGAACTAAAGAATATGAAGAACTTAATACTCTACAATTTCGCCTAATGTAGTCCCATGCTATTTCTTGATACAACTGCTTAGTGCTGCACAATGTTCTGATTGAATGATTGAAACCTAACTAGTTCTATCAGCATTCGTTCCTAGCATATGCACGAAGAGTTCTTGAGTTGTTTATCATTCTATAGAGTTTTGTTAAATAAGTAGTGAAATAATTTTGGAACTTCATTTCAATCATTGTTACAGGGAAAACTGCAGTGCAAAGATGGAAAAGTTTTTGCAGAGGTGCTTCTACCATTCAGGAGAGTATGGCCTGGAGGAAAATTTGTCAGAGCTAGACAGAAAACTTAAAGAACAAGAGGTTAGTTGATTCCTTTTTCCTTTGATTTGTTTTTTTCCCACGTACTGTTTGGCTCAACAATTAGATTTATTGTTATGTGCAATGAAATGCCTCATGATTACCTAATTTGGGATCATAGTTGCCTTCACATCATACAAATCAAATAATTGGCTAGCACATCACATGATAGGGGTTCCATGCAATGCCTGACCCAAATTGTCAGGAATCCACATAAGTTGACTTAGAAACACAAATAAAGAATGTTATGGTTTTTAAGTCAAATGAAGAAAATTTAACTCCCTTTTCATTATGATGAGTTCTTTCTCCAAAATAATGTCAGGTGTTGATAAAAAAATCATATTGCTTTAAGTCGAATAATGAATGTCCTCCAAAGAAAACAAAAAAGAAAAGCCAAAAGCAAAGAACAACAGAGGCAAAAACAACTGTTGTTTGAGATTTCCACAGCTTTATGTTTCTGTATGAACCCAGAAATAATTTAATAAATAAAGGCTGTCTCTATGTGGATTCTTCTGAACTGATTATTGTTTTTATTTATTTATTGTTCAACTATGACAATGATAAGTTTTTCCGCAAATTATGGATTTTAAGTTTACATTTTACAGGCGGGAAGGTTAGCAAATAGGTTATTTTACCTTTCAATTCCACCAAGCATATTTGTTGATGTTGTGAGATGTGCTAGCCGTTCTGCATCTTCCCCAACTGGATGGACCAGAGTAATAGTTGAAAAGCCCTTTGGTCGTGACTCCCAATCTTCAGCAGAACTTACACACTCTCTAAAGCAATATTTAACGGAGGACCAAATATTCAGGTCTGTCATGTGAATACAAACATATCTCTTCCTTGTTTAGCTAAAAGAAAAGTTTGTTCTTATAGTTTTTTATGCTTGGTTCCAAATGCTAAAAGGAAATAGATCCAAGCATGTTGTTTTCTCACCTCATTAAGTAATACTTAATCTGGCATTTTTTTTCTTCTAGAATTGATCATTATTTGGGAAAGGAGCTTGTCGAAAACCTTTCAGTTCTTCGATTCTCCAATCTCGTCTTTGAGCCTTTATGGTCACGGCAGTTCATTAGGAATGTGCAGATCATATTTTCAGAGGATTTTGGAACAGAGGGTCGAGGCGGGTTTGTCAATTTATATAATTAACTTTATATTAATTGTAATTAACTAACTATAGGTAACTTGAGATTCGCTTGATATAGATTAATTTGATTGTTTATCTTCTTGTTTTCAGATACTTCGATAACTACGGGATCATTCGTGACATAATGCAGAATCATCTTCTACAAATACTGGCTTTATTTGCCATGGAAACTCCTGTCAGCTTAGCTGCAGAGGATATCCGAAATGAAAAGGTTCTTAAAGATTTACATATTATTCTCATAAATTCTCATGCACCATACCATTCTTTGCCTAATCACGTGATGTTTCTTAGGTAAAAGTTCTAAGGTCGATGAGGGTTCTACAGCTTGATGATGTGGTGGTTGGACAATACAAGGGTCACACAAAGGGTGGAAGATCATATCCTGCATACGTAGATGATCCGACAGTACCAAAAGGGAGCCTCACTCCAACATTTTCAGCGGCAGCTCTGTTCATTGATAATGCTAGATGGGACGGTGTGCCATTCTTGATGAAAGCCGGAAAAGCCTTGCATACTTGGCGGTAACCATTCACCACTACTTTCTCCACTCTATTCATGTTCATTGACCTTCTTTGTTAGCTTATGACTTAGCTGAGATAACAGTGCAGAGATTAGAGTTCAGTTCAGGCATGTTCCTGGCAATTTATACAAGCGAAATTTTGGATCCGACCTGGATAAAGCGACTAATGAGCTTGTGATTCGTGTGCAACCCGATGAAGCTATATATTTAAAGATAAACAATAAGGTTCCTGGCTTAAACATGAGATTGGATCGTAGCAATCTGAATCTGCTATACGCAGCAAGGTATGTTTCAAGGACAAATTCAAGGAAAGAAGTAGATAAAGTATAATTGATGAATTTATACTCCCTCTTTATCCCATGTGGTTTATGATCGACAAAATGCTGTTTAGAGTTCCAAAAGTATTGTCATTTTATTCTCAAACTCTTAAGTTCACTAATCCAATACCAGTGAAACAATTAAACTAACAAGAAATTCCTGAAACATAGTTGGTTGCTTTGCCTTTGCAGGTACCCCATAGAAATTCCTGATGCATATGAGAGGCTACTTATGGATGCGATAGAAGGGGAGCGCCGGCTCTTCATCAGAAGTGATGAACTCGATGCGGCATGGGCCATCTTTACCCCAGTGCTCAAGGAATTGGAGGAGAAGAGGATTGCGCCGGAGCTGTATCCATATGGCAGTAGAGGACCAGTTGGAGCATACTATCTTGCTGCCAAACATAACGTGCGATGGGGAGATCTTAGCAGCGATACTAACTCCTAGATCGACTTGAATGTCGACTAAAACTTTGAACAAAAAATGTCCTTGGAAAGTAATATAAATGATTTTGTTTAGTAGGGGAGTTTTCTCCACAATGTCACTCATTTGTGGATGAACTCAAATTTGTAATTTATGAAATAAGTGCATGTACAACCGAACACTTCTTTGAACAGTTCAAAAGGCAATATATTGCATCTTACTTGTGGAAGTATACGAATACTTAGTTTCTCTATTAGCAACCATTCCGGTCAAATATCATGAATGATCAAACCACCGGTTAACGAACAGGCTGACGTGCACGCTCCTTAAAGATAGTCATCGGAAGGGATGAAGAAATCGAAAAAACACTCAAGAGAGAGTTAGAATGACTCCAGGTGCTGATCCTGACAATCTGCTCCGATGCTCAAGTTAGGATTTTGTGAGAGAAAGGATTAAGAACATGAGAAAATTAAGATTTTATGTGTGCATATTGTGCCCATGGGTATGGACAACCTTTTACAAATCAAATGCGTTTCAATTATTGTCATATCTTCTGAAATATTTTTCCTAATTCTCCGAGGAAGCAGTCTTAGAGTTTTTTGATTTTACAAATAAACTGACTTTATGGGCCTAGAAGTGAATGATAAAAGATTCAAGACAAGGGTAAAGTTGACGTATGAAATCGAGCAGACCTCGAGATCGGGACCTGAGGCCGAGATGAGATCGGCATATGAAATCCAGTAGATGCCGAGGTCGGGGTCCAAGACCGAGATGAGGTCAGTATATAAGATCTAGTAGATGCCGAGGTCGCGACCTGAGACCAAGTAGGGGTCGGAATTCGAGGGCGAGAGGAAGCCGGTGTATGAGATCTAGTAGATGCCGAGGTCGGGATCGAGATCCAGTAGACATTGAGATCAGGATCCGAAATCGAGATGAAGTTGACACATGAAACCAAGGTTGCCAATTGGGTACTCTCTGAATTTTGTTTAATCCTCGTTGATCTGGCCTAATAGTTCCGCATTATTCCGAATCTAGAGCCACGTGGTAATTTTGGACTTTCACCATATCAGTAACCTTTCTCGATATCTAGTATATCCATGATCATCTCTCTTGCTCATTCTCAATCACTTACTATCAAAAACTGAAGAAGATTGACAGAAGTTTTTATAGTTTATATGAGATAGTGTATCCACCTACATGTTTAAGATGATAATGAGATACGCTAAGGAATGCCTTCATTCCTCTATGGCTGATCGGAAGCTATCTTTAGGAATTAGGGTTTAGGGAGTTCGTTGGGTATCGAACCTTTATTTTAAAAAAATATTTATCTATTGACTATTTTTTAAAAAAATATATTCATAAATTAATAGTTTCTTTGGTCAACTTTTTTTTGTTCCATTATCCATATAAAAGAATCCCGCATGTTCCTCGCCACACATGGCCAAATAAAATGATGATCAAACTAGCGTGGTCCTCTCGAAGATAAAATAATGGACGGCTTCGATTGCGAGCGCCGACAAATCGACGGTCCAAGTCGCGAATTCGGCGACCGGATCCCCAATGGCATCCATCTTTGACTCATGCTCTTCCCGCCACCAACCTTCCCACTTGACTTGCCCACGTTTCATCCGCTTCCGCACACGTGTCCGCCTCTGGCGACCATTGCAAGTTCATCTACTTGCAATTTCTTCTCCCATAAATACGCGGCCTCCGCAGCGAGCGATGCCCTTTCTTCTCGCGATCCGCGTGCTTTTCGATCAATTTTCTTCCTTTTTTTCCCTTCTTAATTCCTTTTTCGTGATTTTGAGGAACGAGTAATCCGATTTTAGAGGGATATTTGTTTCGCGGAATCGAAGTGAGGAGATGCCTTACGGCGACGGCGAGAATGGGGTGCGGATTTTTTACAAGAGGTTTGGCCATGGCAGCACCAAGGTCCTCCTGATTATCGGTTTGTATTTTGGTATTTCTTGTCGAGGGATCGGGAACTCTGTTTCAGAGAATGGGTTTTGATTTGCGTTCTCCGATTGGATTTAGGATTGGCGGGGACGCATGATTCGTGGGAGCCCCAAATTAAGGGGTTGACGGGAGCAGTGGAGGCGAATGACGACTTGCCGGCAGCGCTTTCTGACGATCGTGGATCGGAAGCATCCGATGCGGAGGAGGCGCAGGATGGGATCGAGCTGTGCTGCTTCGATAACCGTGGGATGGGTCGGAGCTCTGTGCCCAGTCACAAATCTGAATACACGTACGCCGCCTCTTAGTTTTTATTAGGGGTGGGAAAAAATATCGAATTTTCGGTATACCGCACATACCATACCGATATTTACCGTCCATACCGAAAATTTCGGATATACCGAAAATTTCGGTACGGTATAATACCGTACCGAATTTTTCGGTTTCGGTATCGGGTATCGGTATGAAATTATTATTTTTCGGTATTTCGGTATATACCGAAATACCTATTATATATCCTCTTATAAATTATTTATTATTTTTAAAATTGATATTGGGTATGGTATTTCGGTATGATCGGTATACCGAACATTTTTATACGATCGGTATGATCAGTATGATCGGTCGGTTGGTCGGTATTTCGGTATTTCGGTATGATCGGTATATCGGTATATCGAATATTTTGATCGGTATGCATTTTATACTATACTGAAAATTCGGTATACCGAATTTTCGGTATACCGAAATTCCGGTATACCAAATTTTCGGTATGGTAACGGTATAGGTTTTTTTTATGCCGAAATTTTCGGTACGGTATACGGTATCGTATGTAAAACGGTATATACCGACAGCCCTAGTTTTTATCTTCTTCTTACTATGTCTGATTTATGCCCTTTTCCCCCTTTTCTGGCATATCAAAATTCCGGCCATTTTGGAATTTATTTATTGCCTCAGGGAATGGATTCGATGCTATAATATTTTTGGTTTGTTCAAGGACCGTCTAGACCATAGATTTCTACAAGTTTTTGAGGTTAACTACATAGACAAATTTGCAATGCCATAGATTACCGAAAGATTGTTATGTATTTGTAACAATGCCATCAATGTGAGATTATTCTTCGGATTTTCTCGTATTTATCTGTTATTTTTCATATGACCTATTGCAAATTACTATCTTTGGCGTTGTTTGCCGTAGGGCTGGGTCGGTACGGTATATCGAATTTTACATACGATACCGTATACCGTACCGAAAATTTCGGCATAAAAAAAACCTATACCGTTACCATACCGAAAATTTGGTATACCGGAATTTCGGTATACCGAAAATTCGGTATACCGAATTTTCAGTATAGTATAAAATGCATACCGATCAAAATATTCGATATACCGACCGATCATACCGAAATACCGACCAACCGACCGATCATACTGATCATACCGATCGTATAAAAATGTTCGGTATACCGATCATACCGAAATACCGTACCCAATATCAATTTTAAAAATAATAAATAATTTATAAGAGGATATATAATAGGTATTTCGGTATATACCGAAATACCGAAAAATAATAATTTCATACCGATACCGATACCGAAAAATTCGGTACGGTATTATACCGTACCGAAATTTTCGGTATACCGAAATTTTCGGTATGGACGGTAAATATCGGTATGGTATGTGCGGTATACCGAAAATTCGATATTTTTTCCCACCCCTAGTTTGCCGTTTGATTCTATAGATAATGTACTCTAAAGGCAATTTTTCATCGGATTGCAGAACTACCATAATGGCAAAAGATGCCCTTGCTCTATTGGATCATTTAGGCTGGAAAAGAGCTCATGTGTTCGGTCATTCAATGGGTGAGTTTCCTTCTATCAATTTTTTGGAGGTGGAAGTAACAAACTGCCGGCATTTACCTTATTTATGATGGCTCTTCATAATTCATTTAGTGCTAAGATTTCGTCTTTTTTCTGGGGAAAGATCAAATATGTAATTCTAAACCCTCACATTTTATCACAACATGTTCCGATTATAATCAGGAGGAATGATAGCTTGCAAATTGGCAGCCCTAGCGCCTGGTAGAATATGCTCCTTGGCCTTGCTCAATGTCACAGGAGGTGGTTTTGAGTGCTTTCCGAAGGTATCTTCTAAGTCTGTTAATCTTGAAAGGATATGTAAATCAGATCTTGTTTTAAACTCTCACTGAAACTTGTCCTTGCAGTAGGCTAAGATCGAAGATTTTGCTGTTGGAACTATCCTTGTAAATTTTCTTTAAGACCCTCAATGGGCGAATGTTGGTTATAGATTTTGTTATTCCAGCCTAAGAATTTATTTTTAGTACTTTCATCTTCTTTCCACTTTGACCAAGAAGGCGACAATGCTTTTGGCATCATATGCTGATTTCGTATCAAGCTTTGTGGAAAGGAAAGGTGTGGTAGTTAGATCTTCCTGTACAATATCAATTTCTTAGCTTTTGTATGGTGAAAATATTTGAATGACTCTTCCAAATTCACTCGTGCTAGACACGCTTAGCTGGAGTAATTTAGTAAGCTTGAATCAAGAACTAGACATTCTTCATTCATATTAGTTGTCAAGTTTAGTGCTTATGGTTGAAGGTCATTAGCTGATAATCTAAAATTTTACTATTTCATAAATTACATTGATTCATTGAAGAATTCTTAGACTTATGATCTTCATATTGGTATCCTTTTCCGGATCCATCATCAATTATGCAGGAAAGTAATATTGATTGCTGCAAGCTCAGATTAGGAAATTAAGTTCTTCCATGACAATTATTCTATGGAACCGTAGCTAGATTTATAGTTGCACCTCTTTTTCAAGACACTTATGTGGCTGCACGCATCGATTAATCAGACAACCTGTTCTTTTTATTAAATGCAGATTGATCGCCAAATGATATCCCTTGCGTTTCGTTTCTTAAGCGCAAGAACTCCAGAGCAAAGAGCTATTGTTGACTTGGAAACTCATTACACAACGGTTAATAATAATCACGACATTTTTTTTTAGTCTCCCCATCCACTTTGAATCACTAGTCCGTACTTAATTGTCTTTATTTTTCTTAAAATGTAGGAATATCTTGACGAACATGTTGGATCATGCAGAAGAAGGGATATCCTTTACAAAGTAAGTGTTCGTTGTTTTGTTTTGGATATCCAGATTGTATATCAACATTATGTATAAGTCCTTTTTTTTCCATTTTTGTTTTTAATGAAAAATGCACTGATTATTTGAATTCTAAGACATAACTGTTTGGAACCACGATTATGATTATTTCAATTATGATTACAATGCAATTATCAGCATCTATTTTTAAAGTGAATTTGTATCTCTTCTAACAACGTAGGCTTATTTTGATCTTTTTACTCATAGGTCTCCAACAAAATTAACTTCAATTTGCATTCTCGTTAACTCTGAAACTTATGCTATCCAGGAATATGTAAAGAATATATCATCAAGTGGAATGCAATCGAACCATGGTTTTGAAGGCCAAGTTAATGCTTGCTGGAATCATAAAATGACACCAAAAGAGCTGGAGAGAATTAGGTCAGCTGGATTTCTGATATCAATCATCCATGGAAGGTTGGGATTGATCATATACACTCATGTTTTAAATAAAAACATGGAAATAATTAGACATCAATGTTGATTTTTTTTATGTTAGGCATGACATTATTGCTCAAGTAAATCATGCAAGGAACCTTGCCGAGAAACTTCAGCCTGTTGCCAGAATGGTGGAACTTCATGGTGCGCACCTGGTCAGCCATGAAAGGCCAGATGAGGTATAGTTTGAGGCTTTACTATTTTGTGGAATCATTAATTTAGTGCTAATATTTGATCAATAATTATCCAATGTCTTGATTGAAATTTAAATGTCGATTATTTGTTAGTGCATCATAATCTTTCATGCCTGGTCAGTAACAATAGCTGTAGAATTATTCCAACTATAAAATAGATATCAGTGAATGAGAAATTCATAACGGCTTGTGTTAAGCAAGAAGAGAAATTGTAGAATGTTGGTTGCCAGGACATTGCTGCTGAAAGAAGACATGCCAAAACAGTTCAAATGAAAAAGATGAATAAAGAACTTCTATTCCTTAATTCGACAGTGATAAATTTTTAAGACTTTTGCGTATATGTTTATGTTTAATATCAACAGATCCTATCCCATCTAAGTGTTTGCTAGTTTTGATTGGATGAAACTCTCTTTTAGACTTAACATGATATCACAGTTGATCCTACATCTCTAGCGACGTTTTACTGACGGAACAAAGTAATTACCTCTCTCCCTGTTTACTTAGGCAAATATATTTAAGGAACGATGCAAGCAAGGATCCACTAGCTACTTTTTGCCATAGCCTTCATTGACCATTTTGGTTGGAAGGGGTAAAAGAGGTTATGAAGGAACTGACCTGGCTACTTATCTGAATCATGTTCATCTTCTTCACTTCATCTTCCTCCTAGTAAATGACATGAGAGAATCTTCTACTACTCCTCTCCCTTGCATCCTTCTATTTGTATCTCCTTCACAAGTAAATATCCAAAGCAAAGATGACTTTACTATTTGGGTAGCACTGAAGGCTCTCTTGAACTTCAAGAATTATAAATTCTTGATCTCCTATCCATGCACAAGGAAAATAGGCATAAATTGCTAAAAGAACTCAACAAATAGTTAGAATTCAATGTCATCTAGTAAAATAAACTATGTCATCTAAACATATTTTATTATCTAGTAATTTATGAATTTCACACTAAGGTAAATCTGACCGATTGGGCGATCTTATTAGGCCCATCACAAGCCTATGCACAAAAGGTAAAAAGATACACATCTCCTCTGAGCTTGACCATGCCACCTCCACCTTAAGCTCGAATGTTGTCTCGAGTCTGTCATGTCAAAGTTTGTTCCCTCATTCTCTCTGCTTGTTGTCATCTTGATCTTGTTGTTGCCTTTAGTCATAGTGCTTGTTGGTTCCTCAAGTTTGACCATGTTTGTCATCACCTCCGAGCCCAACCCACCACACTCAAGTTGGTGCCTCAAGCATAGCACACTTGAGCCTTGTTGAGCCATTGCCTAATCTTCTCTAAGCCTGTTGTCGCATTGTGCCTGTGGCACCTGCCATCTCCTTAAGCCTGACCATGTTGACAGTTGACTTTGGTCTAGTCGTCGCTTTGAGCCCCGAACATGAGTCCACCGAGCTCAGCACCTTAGATAGATCTTGTTGGAAAACCTCTGTTTGAGCTCTTTTACTCTAAGATCTTATGGTCACCCATTAACAGATCTCATCATCCGTGCTACCTAGGAGGACAACGGAGCATCATCACCTAGGAGGACTATGAAACAAGGATAAAACTGAGATTTTATCCCATTCCTACTGCTGCAAGTATTGCATCCCTTTATTTTAGGTGGATGCAGTTTTGTTTAAAAGATGTTCAAAATTCCTCTCTGCAGTATTTCTATTGGGGTAAACGATGAAGAGTTCCTCATAATTGAAATCCTCCTTTCCTTTCCTAGAGATTTCTGGGGTAAACAACCCCTAAAATAACACTAAAACCCATGAGAATAGGTAGTGTGGCACACACTGTAAATGTTGCTAATGTGTGAAAGAAGATTTACTAGAGATTGATATATAGTAATAGAAAAATCTAAAGAAAAGGGTAATCCAACTGTCTAGTTCACTAAGAGCTTTCTATCATGCTTTACATTGGAACAAAACCAAACATAACTTGCCTTTTCATCCACCTCTTTCTATCCAAATACTTACCAACTGTTTTTTCCACCATTCCTTTTCATCGAACTCTCTTTTACCATTAAACCTGGAAAGAAGGGGGAGGGTGAGCGCAAGGAAAAGAACTACAAAACATAGCGGATCCGCCCCCTTAATTTCTTGTGTGTACAAGTCAAATGAACTTAGAACTGCAAACTGAAATGGAGTTTACCACTTTACCTCTCTCAATTTTACCAGACATTCAATAGATAATGTTCTTTTAAGTCGACCATGATTGCTGAAGATGTATTCTCTTCACTCTTGAAAAATATACTACTGTTCAATCAGGTTAACCAAGCTCTGAGGGAATTGATAATCGCATCAAAATGCAAGCTTAAACCTCAAGAGTGGTCCTGGTTGCCGGAGAGACAGACCACCGTTAGCGGTAAGTGCAACACATCACAAATTGCATCCATAACAACTTCTATATATGGTTACTGAATAAGTGTGGTTTACTTTCTTAGCACGATGGTCAATCTTGGGAACAAAATCATCCACAAGGAATAATGGAAACAGCTCGGCGAGCAATCTCCTAACAGTTTATAACTTTCTAGCAAAGATACAACTCAGTTTCCTCTATTTCCTTGGCATCTTCATGATTGCATATGAGCACATGAGGAGCATTCTTAGAACCATGAAACCGGCCAGAGTTGCAGTCTCCAATCGATGAGGTAACTAAACTCATTTACCCAAACATTTCCTTCACAGGAGAGGCCTATGTTTCAGGGATCATCACACAACAAATAACACGCAAAGAAACAGTGACAGGATACTCCATTTGTGTTCCAAAAGTGAACTCTGTTCTTGTGCTATAATTTCCTTTGTTTTTCTTCTCATTTATTGTACCATTGACCTAATTATGACAATGTTGCATTACCTTGATTCTATGTATGATCATGATCCTTAATGAATATTTCAGTGAATCTACAAGGGACAAAACCATTCGATTCGAGGTTTGGATCAGCTAAAAGTTGCATCAGTGGGCCAACAACAATCAATAACACTCTCAAAATCTATGGACAAACATCTCAAAAACATTATTCAACAAAAAAAAATCACACACAGAGAAAAATGTGAGACTCAAAACAAAGAGAACCTTACTAGGATGTGAGGAATCGCCAAGATTGCGTGAGGAGGAGGAGGAGGAGCAAAATGTATCGATAGAGAGAGAGAGATTTTAACATTCTTGAGGTGGAATAAGGAAGAAAATAAATGACAAGAGGGGAGGAGATTCCTTCGCGAAGGAATAATACCGAGCTCCAAAGAGAATATTCCTACAGTATATTCCATTTCCGTTTTACACGCGTTTCTTTCGACGGCGTCGGGATTGAATATTTTTATTGGTATTTAGAAAACGTGTCAGGTATTGGAATCTCATTTTTTTTATTATTTAAATTTATTCGGTTGTTTTCTAATTTTATTATTATTATTAAATTTAATTTTGATTATAAAGTTTATTATATTACACTGTCCATAGGTTATTTTATACAAGAATAAGCATCATAAATTTAAAAATCAATTGACACAATCGATTAGATTGATATTGCATTATCAATCAATTACTTATAAAAAATTTTAATTAATCAATGTTATATTAATTCAATTGGTTCAATTTTAATAATAAAATTTGATGGTTCGATTCGTCTAAAAGCAATTTGATTTGTTTGATTTTAATTAATTCAATTCGAAATCATTATTTTAAAAAATAATCTATATTATATTAATTTAATTTGTTCAATTTTAATAATAAATTTTGATGGTTCAATTTGTCTAAAAATAATTTGATATGTGTTTTAACTGAATCACTAAAAAAATAAAAAAAAAAGTAACACAGAGAATAAGAACGACGAAGAAAAAGAATAAATATATTTTTAAAAAAAGGCCGAAGGATTGGGGGAAAAAATTGTATATAGAGAGGGAAATGAGGAGGATGGATGGATCATTGATTTAAATTTATTTTTTTGAAATTCATCTTTGATTTCTACAAGAAAAAATAATTAAAAAAAATCTGTTCTTAAACCTTTTCTTTTACCACTATTCCATCTTTTGACTTATCTCATCAAAGACAGAACTATATCTTTGATACCACTAGTGAGCTATAGTGATAAAGATTTATGACTTATCTATTTGCTTTATTATTTATTTATTTAATAATCCAAGGCAACCTATCGGATAAATTCAAAAAATACGAATGATTCAATCAACACGTCTCATGGCACCACGTGAGGGATCTATTTGTTTTACTATTTCATAAGATCAGTGACAATCTAATTTGACTTAATAATAGTGAGTAATTTATAGTTTTCAATTAAATAGCTATCTTTTCAAATAATAAAAGATAAGTATTTTCTTTTCAACTGAGAAATGACATCATAATTTCACCATCATATTTTATTAAATAAAAGCTACACGAGTAGACCCCGACATTAAATTTGCACCCTCTATTAAAGAAGGCCGCAGAGAAATTGGATAAATTTCAGGGTCCAAAACGCGATTTGGCACCCCCGGCCTCACGCCCTACTCACGTGCGCCGATCGGACAGCCCAATCGCGCCATTCCTTTCGTATCGGCTCGGCTCGGCTAGACTCGGCTCTATTTTATATCGCGGCGGCCGCATGTGTTACACGTGAAATAAACAACAGAAATAGAGGCGTCACGCAAACCTCGAGACGGCCTCGTGATTCGTGAAAACCAAGATGGGCCCTGTTCTGGCCGTCCGATTGACTGTCGGGTTCACATTTAATATATTTTAGATGATATTTAAATTTTTATAAGACTCCGACTGTTCGAGTGTAATATACTGGATAAAATTTAAATGCTCTATAAGTAGTCACATGGCATTAAAAAGGGTTTTTTTTGAAAAAAAATAAATTTTTATATGTATTTCTTAATATTCGAATAAAAAAATATGGCCCGACATTATCCCAATTCCCAACGGAAGATTTGTGGGAGAATAAGGCCGCACAGAGTCAGTGTACGCGCACCACGCACGGACCCATATCTATGCGGTTACTTTCAGCCTAACGTTCTCCTTGGCCCAACTACCCGTCGCGGCTTGCTCCGGCTCCGCTCGCTCGAGCCGGCTGCCCGCGTTTCTATTTAAGGGCGAGCATCGTCTTCCAACACGAGCCCCGCCTCGCCGTCGATCGGCTTCCGCCTCTAGCCTTCCTATTCCTTGTTCCTCCTCTAAACCCTAGTCGATCGGCTTGGTAACTCCTCTTCGTCTCCGATTTGGTTTCGATCGATCTGTGATTTGTGAGGCAAATGGTGGAGGTGGAGCATCGGGATCTTTGAATCGGTCGAGATTCGAGTTGCGGCGGGATACGGGTGGCGATGGGCGCGTTTTGGACTGAGGATGACCAGCAGATGGCGGTAGCGGTGCTTGGTCCCCAGGCGTTTGACTACCTCAACGCTAAGCACGCGGCCTTCCCCGACGGGCATCTCACTGCTATCGGAGGCGGCGATGACGACCTCCAGACCAAGCTCCAGGACGTCGTGGAGGATCCCGGCTCCGCTTGGGCTTACGCCATCTTCTGGCAGATCTCGCGGTCGGAGGCCGGGGAACTCGTCCTGGGCTGGGGCGACGGACACTGTCGCGAGGTTGGGGATTTCGAGGAGCAGAGCGGCGCCCTCCCGCGCAACCCCCTCGATGGCGCGCACCAGAAGATGCGGAAGCGGGTGCTCGAGCGGCTCCACAAGCTATCCGGCGGGTCTGACGACGAGAATTACGCGCTCCAGCTTGACCACATCACGGGCGCTGAGATTTACTTCCTTGCGTCGATGTACTTCTCGTTTTCCAAAGGGGAGGATGCTCCCGGAAGAGCGTTTGTTTCGGAGAAGCACATATGGATATCCGAGGCGGAATTGGCGTCGCCTGGATGCTCCAACTACTGCGTTCGGGCATATCTCGCGAGGTCTGCAGGGTTCCGCACCATCGTGTTTGTGCCGTGTGTTGCGGGCGTGCTCGAATTGGGATCGGCGAAGGCGCTGCCGGAGAATTTTGAGGCGCTGCAGATGATCAGGTCCATTTTCTGGCAGGATTGCGTTAAGGCGGGCACTTTGATCAGGGAAAATACAGACGAGAACATCGATCCGGCTTTTGCTTTGCGCTCTGGTAAAGGCGATCAGGTCGCCGAGTTTCCGAAGATCTTTGGGAAGGATCGGAGCACTCGCCGTTCCCACGCCAACGAAAGGGACCCGAACCGGAAGAGGGAACAAGTTCCAATTGGCATAATAGCAAAGCACGGCGTTCTCCATCCAAAGAGCCACCCACTAAGCAACACTGCTACTGTGTTTCAATGGAATCAACACGGTTCGAACTCTATTCAGCAGAAGTTCCTCAATGGATCGCCTTCTGTTCGACAAATTGACAGAGTCATTGGCGATGGCCCGAGGATCAACCTACTCCAACAGAAGAAGCAGCAACCACGGCTGCACCAGCAATTGCATTCACACCCACTGTCACAGTCGAGCCAAATTGATTTCCGCACTGGGACGTTGGCCAATGCTCCTTCTACTAGCGTAGTGACGGACCGTGCCCGTGCAGCTGACTCTGAGCTCACAGACGTTGAGCTTCCGTCCAAAGAAGATAAGGAAGGCGCAACTCAAGAGCGCAGGCCAAGAAAGAGGGGTCGGAAGCCAGCCAACGGCAGGGAAGAGCCGCTGAACCACGTTGAAGCTGAGCGCCAGAGAAGGGAGAAGCTGAACCAGAGGTTTTACGCTCTGAGAGCTGTGGTGCCCAACATCTCGAAGATGGACAAGGCCTCCCTGCTTGGGGATGCCATATCTTACATCACTGAGCTCGAGAAGAAGCTCGAGCAGATGGAAGCAGAGAGGGAAATGTGGGGTGATCCATCATTCATGGACTACAAACATCAGGCTCATCATCCCGAGGTTGATATCCAATCAGCCCAGGATGAGGTAATTGTTCAAGTGAGTTGCCCTCTAGAGAAGCACCCTGTCTCCAAGGTCATTCAAGCTTTCAGGGATTCACAGATCAATGTGGTGGACTCCAAGGTTTCTGCTTCTACTGACAGCGTCCTTCATACTTTCATAGTGAAGCCCCCTGGAACTGAGCAACTTACCAAGGAGAAGTTAATGGCTGCTCTAACTCATCAATTGAGCGATACATGACATTGAAACTCTGCTGTTAATACCTCCTATGGCGAAGACAGACATAGTTTAATAGGCTTATTATGGTAGGCTTTGATAAGCAAATTCACAACTCATTTGTAAGGTCCCTCACCATTTTCCTAGAGTTCCACAAGACGGCATTGAAGTGTTTTACAGAGAATTCAGCAAAGCAATTTTGGTTGGACATATCTTGATAGTTTCCTCTATTCTCACTCAGATATCTTCGCTTGCTCTAGCCCATGTGTTCTCAGCCCCACTTCTCTGCATTGGCAATGTGATGGAGTTATCCTGCTTGATCAAGAATTCAGGAGCATTTTTCTCTTCAAGAAATTGCCACTGCAATCTGGTATGAATTTTCTGTATCAACATCTATCGATTTGTAAAAGCTTACCATGTATGTTTGTCTACCACAAGATCAAACACTAATTCTACACTGATGCATGAAATTTGTATGCCACTTCCACTCAGTTACACTATCCTACATGATTGTAGATTGAAATGGCTGACACAGCTTTTTTTCTGAACTTTTATATTCCATCAATAGAAATATAGAGAAGTCAACAATAATTCAAGAACACTTGGTTACTCTTCCAATCTGATGACATTTAGATCAAATTTTTTGTCCTCCAGTCAACAATGACACAAGAAACAAAGAATCAGTAGCTTGTGGAAATTGCTTTCATTTTTCTTTAGAATTGACACTTGCCTACCTGTTTTAGTCTGTGAAGTCTTCTTGGAACAATAGTAGTAGTAGTTACCTCATGCCAAACGTGCTCTTAAAATAAAATCAATTTGCACTTTAAAAATTGGCTTAATGAGTGCAGGTTAATTTATAAAATACTTTTATCATTAAATTTTGCTGGTGATTACAAAGGCATGCTTTGAAAAATCACTCATGTGCATTGTGTTCTAACTTTTTTTAATTTGCTTGTGCCCAGTAAACAAAGCAAAAGGAGAAGGGCAGCGTGCCAAAGCAAGCACTCCGAGCAATCTTTCCTGCTTGACGGTAACATCTGCCACTGAACTACACATTCTTGAGAAAAAAAGATTGCATGCTTACTTTGGTTTCTATTACTTTGGGTTATGTTTCTTGCTCAGTTTCTTATGCTCTACTTATAATTTTACCAATCACAGTTGAATTTTGATTTTTTTTTTCTTCATATTTATCAGTTCTTGAATGTTTCAAATTTTGGTGGTTCACTATTGATACTAAGCTAGTTCACCAGGTTCACCAGGCCAGAATTGTAATCGATCCGTCTCTAAACGGGCCGGTTACGGGTTGGACCCTAGGTGAATTGGTGCTGGTTCATTAGTATTTTTAATTTTTTTATTTTTAAATTGATTTAATTTTTTTGAATTTGAACCTTTTATTTAATAATATTTATAATATTTTAATGATATTAATAGTGTGGGTTAATATAAATCAATTTATTTGCTTTATATCTTTCCATTGAAATTAATTTTCAATCTATTTATTTTGAATTTTCTAATATAGAATTATTCTTTAAATTTATTAATTTCATTTGACTAGGATATTATTTTATCCATTCAATATCTAATTTATTGAGTTTATAAAGAATATTTGATTTGATATAATTTATTCAATAATAATATTATCGAATATGTAAAATTAATTTAAAAAAATATAATTTATATGACATATATGTTTCATCATGTTAAAAATATAATAATATTAAATAAAAAATTATTGATATCCAAAAATAAAAATGATTCAGTATTTAATATAATAATTTTTAAAATCTGCTTTAAGGATTTAGTGTTTGATCTTGCTAATATTGTTTCCATTGAGATTATTTTTTTAAAAAAATTAAGAGTTAACATTTTAAATTCTATGCAAAATTAAGACACGAGTATCCTTAATTTTAGGGAATTATAAAAAAAAATTTAAGGTAACAGTTCAAATCTCATCGCGAGATATTATATATGAGGAGTTTGAAAATTTTAAAATATTAAACCGTCCTGAAAATATATATATATATATATATATATATATATATATATATATATATATATATATATATATATATATATATATATATATATATTAATTTTCATAAGATTGAATCAATTATTTTTAAAATTAAAAATTAAATACTTAAATTATCAAAAAGAAAAAATATATATTTTACAATAGAGCGAACTGTGCTTCTTATTCTTGTTCTTTTTATTCTTATCATCTTTCAATTTCAAAAAACTGAAAAAATCAGCATCAGCCAACACCTAAACAGAAGATTTCTCCACTTCCCTATCACCAAAGCTAGGTTTATTTATGTGAATGTTCACAAAAAAAAAAAATCTTATAAATAAAGTGAAAAAATAAATTAAATAACATCCATCCATCTAAGGACATAAAATAACAAGTGTAGCAGAAACTTTTAATTAATTTATGTGGACAAGCCAACTACAATTTATTGATAAATAATAAGAATTTAATAAATCCATGATAAATTTATTGATTTTGTAAACTTATAATAGTTTAAATTAAAATAAATTTAGCAATTTACCCTTATTTAAAATTACAAGATTACTCTACCCACTCATCAACAAATTCGATAAAATCTTGGATACTATTTCCAATTTTACAAGTCTACAAATTCTCTTGAAATCCACATAAAATTTTCAGAATGCAGGAGAAAGGGCTTCAAAATATCCACAACAAACACACATACACAATGTTTAGGCCCAAAAAGAGGCTGCATTCATAGCAGGAGATAACCCAAAATGCTGATGCTTCTCAGACCTTCGCCAAAACATGTGATGCCGATCTTCAGGAAGTTCTTCTAGTCTGATCCTTCGAGCTTCTTGATCGCGGCCACGATATCAGGTACAGCATTCCGAAACGCTTGCCACTGTTCGACTGACAGACTTATGCCTGGATATACAACATAAGCACACAAGGCAAACAAGATTTCATTCAGGCAGCAAATGTGGATGAAAAATAAAAGTGAACAGATGCAGAAAAAAATAGAAAGAAAGCTCAGTCACTTCAGTGAGAAGGGCTCAACAAAATGTTGTGACTAGGCAGAAGGGGATTCTAAAGCCAGATAGTTCCCTAATGTTCAATTGAGTTGTGTCGAATCCCTCCCTCTAGCTACCCTTCGAACTCAATACTCCCCAACTTCACCTGCCTCCTTGCTTGCCTCTGCCCCATCCTCCTCCTCTACTTCCTCCATCCCTGGGGGCTCTGTCATTCAATTCCTCACCATCATCACCTCCTCCACTGCCATCTTTGATGGTCATCGAACGGTCCCCGAGGCAATGGTGCAACGGTAGGACCCTAGAGCTACGTATTTGCGATTTTCCTCCAAATGGGGAAGACATTGTTGACATTCACAGGATCTGGGACCGGATCGACCACCCCCAGAGATGTGGCTACTGGGATTATCATTTTTTTTTTTGATGGTCATCGAACGATACTTTATACAACAAATGACACTCGACAGACATTGTTGACATTCACGGAATCTAGAAGTCAACAAACCGTAGAGACATGATTAGCATTTATCCTCCACCATCAGCAAGGTTTCTGTTTATCCATACAAAAATGTGCTCATAGAACCATACCTATCAAAGACACTTCTTATGAGAGATATGTGAATTATTTAGAACTATTTATGTAAGTTAAAAATCCTGACTAACCACAAAAGAAGGAATGCACCCTTTCAGGTATGGAAGGTAATATTTAGCATCTGTTCACCTTCACAAAAATCCACCAAAGGGTGGAGTTTGACTAGCAAAATATGAATACACAACTTCAACTCAATTATATCTACCTAAACTATCCAAGTCCTCAACTAACTCTACCAACTTAAAAGGGATAATTGTTGCACTGCTAAAAAACATGCAATCAAATATATACAAAATATACAAACAACAAAAATCTAAAATGTCCTCTTCTACATCACTATCTGCGAAAAATAATAAAGATAATTTGCTTTCCATATTCCCTCTTAAATACATGAGGTACATGAGGTAGTAGGAGTAAGAAGTTTCATTTCGAATTGCCCAATTGATCAATGGGCCTTAAATCAATAACGGGTTCTTGAAACTCAATATGAGTGCAAGGTTATCTTTACCAAACATTGAAAGATATTTCAGAATCCGACCTCTTGAAGATAGCAGTAACCAACCCTCAACAACCAGGCATTTCTGAAATCTCCATAAGTGAGCAAATGGAGTGCGCTATACAACTTCAACATGACAAGGCCGAAGCATAATGACTTTAACATACCCTCCAGTTCTACCAGATTTTTTCCCCCTAAAAACAATGTCTAAATGACCAACGGAACATAGGGCTGGGTCGGTACGGTATACCGAATTTTGCATATGATACCGTATACCGTACCGAAAATTTCGGTATAAAAAAATCTATACCGTTACCATACCGAAAATTCGGTATACCGGAATTTCGGTATACCGTATAAATATACCGAATTTGCGATATATTACACCGAAAATACTGAAAATTTTGGTATACTGATAATTTCGGTACGGTATTATACCGAAAATGTTGATATACCGAAATATCGAAAAATAATAATTTCATACCGATACCGATACCGAAAAATTCGGTACGGTATTATACCGTACCGTATACCAAAATTTTTGATATGGACGGTAAATATCGGTATGGTATCTGCGGTATACCGAAAATTCGATATTTTTTCCCACCCCTAACGGAACATCTCCATTCCTCTTGTTGGTAAAAGATACTCTAATTTCTTACACCTCTACCACTAGTAAAGACAATGTTAAACATTTATTCAGGACAGTTCTGAATGTCCACACTGTTCATTTGGGCACAGAACAATTTTTAGAAAAACATAATTTTGTGGCCTAGAGGTGTTCAATTGTCCTTAAATCACATGGATGTCAAAAGGGTTTAAATTAAAGGGTAGTATGTGAAATGAAGGTGTTTCCACCACTAAAAGCTGAAGATTGTTTTGTTCCCTACTGCCCTCCAAGTATCAAAATGCCCTCAATTCGCATGCATATTGATGTGTTCAATGAAAATAAAGGCATTGGAACCACGGGAGGCAAAGAAAAATATTTGGTCTGTACCAAAACCTGCACATAAACTATGCAACCATGTGCCTAATGATCCACAGCTAATTCACACATCTAAAACACATAAAAATAATCCATAGATGCATGGTTAAATATGTAGTTCCAATCCATGTCAACTAGTGTTCAAATGGTGAGGTCTGGGGCATACAACAATACTTTACAACATGGATGTAATGACAGTTAAAATTGAAGATACTTTGTGAAGATTTGCTCATTCGGGCTCCTAAAAGAATCAACACTTTATTTTTTGTTCCTGATAACATGCATGTAGACTAGTGAAACATGTATAAAAATGCTTCAAAGTCACTCCTCACGTTCACAACATGCAAAACTAAAGCAGAAATACATGGTTACACACATGTTACCTACCAATGTTCAACTGGAGTGAAAAAAGTGAGGTTTGGGATACAAAATAAATGTCGTCAAGACACTATTTTGGTGGCTTTCAGAAGTTCAAATGCGCTCAACTCACACGGACGCAATAAGGGTTCAAACTAAAGGTATTATGTGAAAATGAAGACAATTGAACTGGTGTTTTAGCAAAATATTATTTTGGGTCAACTTGCACATAAATTGGCAACCATGTATAGATATGCATCATTGCTAATTCTCACATCCAAACACACAAAATGATGAAAAGATTTGAATTCAGACTAATTCTACCTCTCCATGCATCTCACAATGCTGTAAATATTCACTTGGACACAAAGCCATATTTTGCTAAACCATGGTTCTATGTCAACCACAGGGCAAAACTCCTTAAATTTTGCATTATTTAATAAAGGATCTCCGATTATGATCTTATGTATGCATGAGAACATTTAAAAAGTTGCAGGATGCAGAACAAGGTATTGTAAAAATATCATTTTGCCACTGAACATTGTTCTCAGTCCTCGTGATAATATAATAGGCTAAAGGTTATGGTTTATCCTTTTCAAACACAGGATCTATGATGATCGAAGCACTGTATGCAACCAATCGATTTTTTTTGAACCAACCGAACCGACCGAATTTCTCAATAAAAATCGAACAAACCGAACCGAAATTTTATCGGTTAATTCGGTTTTCGACCGAATTAACCGAATTAATCGAATTTTTTTAAATATTATAAAAATTTTACTAATAAATTAGAAGTTTATATATTTATTTACTTAAAATTTATAAATTATTTTTTTAATTTAATTAATTCGGTTAATTCGGTTTATTCGGTTTAACCGAATAAGAAAATTTAAAATCGAAATCGAACCGAATTAACCAATTTTTTTAAAAAAAATAATCGAACTTCCGAAATAACTGAACCGAATTAAAAATTCGGTTTGATTTGATCGGTTTATTCGGTTTAACCGAATTTTTGCTCACCCCTAATTATATTTGAGGAGTTTGAAAATTTTAAAATATTAGATTGTCCATCAAGATTCATATATTAAGATTGAATCAATTATTTTTAAAATTAAAAATTAAATACTTAAATTATTAAAAAGAAAAAAAATATATTTTATAATAGAGGAAACTGTGTTTCTTATTCTTGTTCTTTTTTATTGTTATCAATTTTCAATTCGAAAAAACTGAAAAAATCAGCATCAGCCAACACCTAAACAAAAGATTTCTCCACTTCCCTATCACCAAAGCTAGGTTTATTTATGTGAATGTTCACCAAAAAAAAAATCTTATAAATAAAGTGAAAAAATAAATTAAATAACATCCATCCATCCAAGGACATAAAATAACAAGCGTAGAGAAGGCAACTACAATTTATTGATAAATAATAAGAGTTTAATAAATCCATGATAAATTTATTGATTTTGTAAACTTATAATAGTTTAAATTAAAATAAATTTAGCAATTTACCCTTATTTAAAATTACAAGATTACTCTACCCACTCATCAACAAATTCGATAAAATCTTGGATACCATTTCCAATTTTACAAGTCTACATTTCTCTTGAAGTCCACATAAAAATTTCAGAATGGAGGACAAAGGGCTTCAAAATATCCACAACAAACACACATACACAATGTTTAGACCCAAAAAGAGGCTGCATTCATAGCAGGAGATAACCCAAAATGCTGATGCTTCTCAGACCTTCGCCAAAACATGTGATGCCGATCTTCAGGAAGTTCTTCTAGTCTGATCCTTCGAGCTTCTTGATCGCGGCCACGATATTAGGTACAGCATTCCGAAACGCTTGCCACTGTTCGACCGACAGACTTATGCCTGGATATACAGCATGAGCACACAAGGCAAACAAGATTTCCTTCAGGCAGCAAATGAGGATGAAAAATAAAAGTGAACAGATGCGGAAAAAAATAGAAAGAAAGCTCAGTCACTTCAGTGAGAAGGGCTCAACAAAATGTTGTGACTAGGCAGAAGGGGATTCTAAAGCCAGATAGTTCCCTAATGTTCAATTGAGTTGTGTCGAATCCCTCCCTCAAGCTACCCTTCGAACTCAATGCTCCCCAACTTCACCTGCCTCCTTGCTTTGCCTCTGCCCCATCCTCCTCCTCTACTTCATCCATCCCTGGGGGCTCTGTTATTCAATTACTCACCATCATCACCTCCTCCACTGCCATCCTTGATGGTCATCGAACGATACTTTATACAACAAATGAGACTCGACAGACATTGTTGACATTCACAGAATCTAGAAGTCAACAAACCGTAGAGACATGATTAGCATTTATCCTCCACCACCATCAGCAAGGTTTCTGTTTATCCATACAAAAATGTGCTCATAGAACCACACCTATCAAAGACACTTCTTATGAGAGATATGTGAATTATTTAGAACTATTTATGTAAGTTAAAAATCCTGACTAACCACAAAAGAAGGAATGCACCCTTTCAGGTATGGAAGGTGATATTTAGCATCTGTTCACCTTCACAAAAATCCACCAAAGGGTGGAATTTGACTAGCAAAATATGAATACACAACTTCAACTAACTCTATCAACTTAAAAGGGATAATTGTTGCACTGCTAAACAAAATGCAAGCAAATATATACAAAATATACAAACAACAAAAATCTATAATGTCCTCTTCTACATCACTTCTGCATAATAAAGATAATTTGCTTTCCATATTCCCTCTTACATGAGGTACCAGGAGTAAAAAGTTTCATTTCGAATTGCCCACTTGATCAACGGGCCTTAAATCAATAATGGGGTTCTTGAAACCCAATATGAGCGCAAGGTTATCTTTACTAAACATTGTAAGATATCAGAATCTGACCTCTTGAAGATAGCAGTAACCAACCCTCCACAACCAGGCATTTCTGAAATCTCCATAAGTGAGCAAATGGAGCACGCTATACAACTTCAACATGACAAGGCCAAAGCATAATGACTTTAACATACCCTCTAGTTCTACCAGAGGTTTTTTTTCCCTAAAAACAATGTCTAAAATGATCAACGGAACATCTCCATTCCTCTTGTTGGTAAAAGATACTCTAGTTTCTTACACCTCTACCACTAGTAAAGACAATGTTAAACATTTATTCAGGACAGTTCTGAATGTCTACACTGTTCATTTGGGCACAGAACAATTTTTAGAAAAACATAATTTTGTGGCCTAGAGGTGTTCAATTGTCCTTAAATCACATGGATGTCAAAAGGGTTTAAATTAAAGGGTAGTATGTGAAAATGAAGGTGTTTCAACCACTAAAAACTAAAGATTGTTTTGTGCCCTACTGCCCTCCAAGTATCAAAATGCCCTCAATTCGCATGCATATTGATGTGTTCAATGAAAATAAAGGCATTTGAACCACGGGAGGCAAAGAAAAATATTTGGTCTGTACCAAAACCTGCACATAAACTGTGCAACCATGTGCCTAATGATCCGCAGCTAAATCACACATCTAAAACACATAAAAATAATCCATAGATGCATGGTTAAATATGTAGTTCCAATCCATGTCAACTAGAGTTCAAATGGTGATGTCTGGGGCATACAACAATATTTACAACATGGATGTAATGACAGTTAAGATTGAAGATACTTTGTGAAGATTTGCTCATTTGGGCTCCTAAAAGAATCAACAAATTTTTTTTTTGTTCCTGATAACATGCATGTAGACTAGTGAACCATGTCTAAAAATGCTTCAAAGTCACTTCTCACGTTCAAAACATGCAAAACTAAAGCAGAAATACATGGTTACACACATGTTACCTACCAATGTTCAACTGGAGTGAAAAAAGTGAGGTTTGGGATACAAAATAAATGTCGTCAAGACACTATTTTGGTGGCTTTCAGAAGTTCAAATGCGCTCAACTCACATGGACGCAATAAGGGTTCAAACTAAAGGTATTATGTGAAAATGAAGACAATTGAACTGGTGTTTTAGCAAAATATTATTTTGGGTCAACTTGCACATAAATTGGCAACCATGTATAGATATGCATCATTGCTAATTCTCACATCCAAACACACAAAATGATGAAAAGATTTGAATTCAGACTAATTCTACCTCTCCATGCATCTCACAATGCTGTAAATATTCACTTGGACACAAAGCCATATTTTGCTAAACCATGGTTCTATGTCAACCACAGGGCAAAACTCCTTAAATTTTGCATTATTTAATAAAGGATGTCCGATTATGATCTTGTGTATGCATGAGAACATTTAAAAACTTGCAGGGCGCAGAACAAGGTCTTGTAAAAATATCATTTTGCCACTGAACATTGTTCTCAGTCCTCGTGATCATATAATAGGCTAAAGGTTATCGTTTACCCTTTTCAAACGGGATCTATGATGATCGAAGCACTGTATGCAACCAATCAAAACGGCCAGCATGGAAAAGCTACACGACAAAGGGAAAAATTCTTTTCGCTCCAGAGAAACCACAACAGCAACGGGGTACTAAAGCAGAAAAGAACGACTCAGAAGAACAGAATACCTTTGGAGGAAGGCAGTTCTTTGCCGTCTTTCGTATAGTACTCTCGGATGGACACCAGAGTCTTTCCTCTGAAATCCTGAAGCGTCACCCTTCTCTTATTCGACAACTGCCGACGACAAAATAAACGAAAGATTCAGCACGAAACCCTAGGGTTTTTACCGAACCCGAACCATCAGGAGAAGCAGTCGACTCACGCGGCAAAGGATGAGATCGCCCTCGTCGTCGAACTCTTTAGGTCTGCGACTCCTCTTAGTGGAACGCCCCGCCTCTTCTTCCTCCTCCTCCTCCTCCTCTTGATCTGCTTCCGCTTGCTCCGCAGATTCTTCTTCATTCTTCGCACCGGATCCAGAAGCGTCCGCGGCGACAGCTTCTTCATCCTCGTCCTGCTGCGAGGCGAGGAAGGACTCGACGACGCCGCGGACGAAGAGCTTGCGGCCGCGGCTGGAGAGGTCAAGGCCGAGCCGCTCGCCGGCCATGGAGCGGACCATGGCTTCGGAGGTGGTGGACATGTCGGATTCTCGCAGGATCTCGACCACCGCCGCCTCGATCTTCTGATTCAGCTCCTCCTCCATCGCGTCGGAGTTCGCGACTTCTCTCGCCCCTTGTTTCTCCCGATGGCGAAATGAAGAACGGGCGGACCGGGTTCGTCTGAACCAAGCCCCTTTTTGGTCGTGTATTATTAAATTTTTTATTTCCACTAAAATAAATTTATTTTGGATTTTTAAGTTTTTTAACGGGATCAAAATGATGAAACGAGTTTAAATTCGAATAGATTAAGAGGGTAAAGCTGCCCGCTGTTGTTCCTGCCCGAACCGGCTTAGTAACCGCCCGGACCGGTTCAAATGCTAATTCTCATTTGCGCTCGAAACGGAATCCGTTTCACTTATGCGCAACTTCTACATCTGGCCGTTGGTTCAAGGGGTTCGATGGGATCGGACGGCAGGAAATAGTTCATGTTAGCACCCGAATAAATAATCGTCCGCCGTTGCGACGGTTCTGGAAGCGAGTCGGTGGTGACCCAAATCGGAGAGAGAGAGAGAGAGAGAGAGAGAGAAGAGCGCGATAGAAGGCGCTCCTCGGGTTGCTCACCCTTCTTCTCCGACTCGACGAGCGTTCGCGAATCCGCCTTCCGGCAATCGGTGGAGGTGCGCGTCGCGCTGAATGGTCGAGTGGTTGTCGCTTCGGTTCTCTTCTTCATTCTTCGCAGTTTTCTAGGGTTCCTCCGCTGCAGCGCTGAGAGGCTGAAAATTGTCTCTGTGAGTTTCGTTGTTGGCTGAGATCCGAAGTGTTACTTCACGAGAAGGCGGTTTTGGTCGCTGAACGAGCTTTAAGATCAGTTCTTTTCCGGTTGCCTTATCTGGATTTCTATTAAGAAGACTTGCTGCCAGTGCCTTTTTTTTTTTTTTTTTTTTTTTTTGCTTCTTTTCCTCTATAGATGAGATTTCTGTTAAGAGTATCCAATCGAGTCGGAGTTGCTCTAGCAGTTCGGAACTTTATTGTTTCTATGCGCGTCGTTTTTGGCTGAGATCCGAAGTGTTACTTGACCAGGAGGCGGGTTTTGGTCACTGAAGGAGCTTAAGATCGATTCTTTTCCGATTGTCTTACCTGGATTTCTATTAAGAATACTTCCTGCCTCTGCCATTTCTTTGCTTCCCCTCTCTTTTGATGAGATTCATGTTAACAATACCCAATCGAGTGGCAGTTGCTCTAGCAGCTTGGAAGTGTAGTGTTGGGGCTGGTGTTTACGGAAGACAGATTTAATTGATCCTTTACAGGGCTTTGATTCTTACATTTTCAGTAGCAATGCAGTGGGGTTTAGTTCAGGTTTTGAGATCAGAAGAACTGAAACAAAGTATTTTCACTTGTCACGTCTAACAGTCTAAGGCTATTTATTCTGATGTTACATGCAGTGTTACAGACCATAGTGTAGAAAGAAGCGTTTTTTAGTGGATTAAATCTTGTTATGGGAATGAATTCAGAATAAGAAAGACACTGGGGGCGTCATGAATTCCAGTATAGATGAGATTACCCTCCTCCACCAAGCACAGGCCCGGGCCACAGCCCATCATATGGTCGTGAGAGGGATTGGGGAAGAAATTGACTTGGAGATCGGACCTGGAGATGATGACCCAACGTTCTCCAGCACTACACTTGTAGTCGTACCTACACATGAATCTGTCACTCCTGATGATCAAGATGACCACAAGCAGATACTTTTGGCATCTCAGGTTCCCACTGATGATCAATCTCAACTAGTGAAGGCACCTCAGGGGAAAAGAAAGAAGAAGGTAGTGAAAAAGTGGAGGGAGGAATGGGCCGATACCTACAAGTGGGCCTATGTAGATATGCATGAAGGTACAGCAAGGATATTCTGTTCAGTATGTAGAGAATATGGAAGGAAACATCGGAGGAATCCATATGGAAATGAAGGGAGTAGGAATATGCAAATGAGCGCATTGGAAGAACATAACAACAGCTTGCTGCATAAGGAAGCTCTTCGTCTCCAGACGGCATCTAAGGACAAGGTTCTCCCTGTTGTTGATAGACCTGTTTATGTGAAAGGTTTGTATGTCTTTTGCATCATCACCTTTTTTCTTACTGCCCACCTAGCTATCAACACTTCGGAAACTTTAGCTGGGAAATCCTGTAACTATGATTCTTGAGATAATTAATTTTCTCCCAAATGTAAACCTAATATGCTTCTGAAAGGACATGTCTCATTACACTAGTGTCTTTATATCTTCTTACAATCACTTCCTGATAGAGAAAACCATTACAGCAAGTTGTTTCTCTTTGTGCTACTTAAAGCACTCAGATGCCACAACTGATGGATGATGTTGAAATGAAATGTTAGAGATTTATGTCAAAATTCTGTGATTGATCCTTTTGTTTCATTATTGATGATAGATACTAGAGTTTTTTGATGGCATGTGCTCTAAACTTGGACATAAAGATGTATTGCCAAGAGCATGTTAATGGTTTTATTTTGTGATAATCAAGAATTAGATCTTCAATTTTGTTACTCATAAATCAAAACTATAATTTAACATCTAGTCCATGAGCTGATCATTTCATTTGTGGTTTATTTATTTACTTATTTTAAAATATGTTGATTCTTTATCCGCTGCTACACTAAATATTCTCTTTTCAACTTCTACTTGGAAACCTAGCATTAATGTCGAAGTCTGCTAGTTCCATTCTTGAATCAGTTTTGAGAAGGGACCCTCATGAAGTTGAGTTTATGCAATCTGTTCAAGAGGTGGTTCATTCTTTAGAGCCTGTATTGCTGAAGAACTCTCAGTAAGTACCTGCAAACACTAAAGTGTTCTAGAAAGTGGCACATCCTCAGTTAAATGCTATTCTCGATGTTGGTCATTCAAAACACTACATTTCTTTGGCAGCTATGTCCATATCCTGGAACGTTTATTGGAACCCGAGCGAGCGGTATTTTTTCGAGTGCCATGGGTTGATGATAGGGGAGAGCCTCATGTTAATCGAGGTTTTCGAGTGCAGTTTAGTCAGGTCCTAGGTCCATGTAGAGGCGGCCTTCGGTTTCATCCATCAATGAACTTGAGTATTGCAAAATTTCTTGGCTTTGAGCAGGTAAATAAAATTTAGATTTTTTTCTTATTTTCCTTTCAAATTGTGTCATATGCCCCTGCTTAGTCATATTAAATATTTATTAGATTAGGAATCTCGTTGATTCATTTTAGTAGTCAGAAATTATGTTTGTACTTGAGATTCTTGGTCAATTGCTTGCTAACTACTAGAAAAAAGTTGTCAAACTTTAACATTTTCTGTTTTTGCAGACCTTAAAAAATGCTTTATCTCCATATAAGTTTGGAGGAGCCGGGGGAGGAAGTGATTTTGATCCCAAGGGAAAAAGTGAGACTGAGGTAATTCTTATTTTGAGTCTGTTATGTAACAGCATCTTGTTTTATTTTAGTATAATTAACATGCACAAGTCATAACAGATCATGCGATTCTGTCAAAGTTTTATGGATGAACTATATAAATATCTGGGTCCTGACCAGGTAAGAAAAATAATTCCAATGTTAGCTTAATAATTGTAGAAGGAAATTTACATTTTTTTTCTGATCTATAGGATCTTCCTGCAGAAGACATGGGTGTTGGTCCAAGAGAAATGGGTTACCTCTTTGGCCAGTATAGGCGTCTTACTGGCCATTTTCAGGTATGTAGTCCATCCTTACCCTCCTTACCAGCATACAATTATTCAGCAATAAACCTTTTATTTCTATAGTGGCTAATCTGAAAATGTTTTGACTGCATTAACGTGCTTAGCTCAAAATGTTACCTGGAATTTCTTGGAAAGTTTTGCATAGTGCTTGACAATCCTAGTGATTTTTTTGCTCCTTCATTTTCTAGAAACTTGACAATCCTTTTTTTTTTTTTTTTTTGCATACTTTTCTTTTCACTGATTATTTTGCTATTTGTGTGTTAGAAATTAGAATCACTTTGAATTTAATTCAGTAGAGAACTTAGAAAGAAATAGGCAAATAAACAAGTCAGGCATACATACAGTCTCTCTTTGAAGTTAATTTGTTAAAAGAAATAACTCGAGAAAGTTGGGACAAAAGGGTAGATGAGATGGCATTTACTGTATTTTGTCATATTATTAAAGTGTTTTTGACTAGTATGTCCTTGATGTTGCAAATATTACTCAACCCGTATGTCCTTGATGTTGCAAATATTACTCAACCCTTAGATTTAAATCAAGGGCCTTACTCATTTTCCTTTCATTTTACAACTTTGTTAATTTTGCACATCTAGTTTTTGGATGCATAAGCAAAACATAACACTCATGTACAAACCATTCAAGAGCAAAATAGTCATCATGTATCATATCAACACTGTCGATGTATTCTACTTCTCTATTCACATCATATAAAACTACATGTTAAGTTAAACTGTTAAAGTCCAAGATCATCCATTTTCATTGCACTGAGTGCATATCTATTTCCATCACACTATGTATAGATCACTGTAACCATGATACGTTCTATCTATTACGGCATATTTTTTCCTTTCTCAATTCACCAATCTGCTTTTCAGTTACCATGGAACTAACATAACAGTTCAAATAATCTTGTGCATGTTTCTATGCTTTATAACAGCACTGATAGTTGTTTTTTTTTTTTCTGGATTTGATTATAATCCATATGCAGGGAAGTTTTACAGGACCAAAAATATTCTGGTCTGGATCAAGTCTCCGCACCGAAGCTACTGGTTATGGACTGGTAATTTTCTGAAAGTACCAAATTGTATTTGCTACTCTAGTCTTGAAATATTTTATGCGTTGTTTTAAATTTATTGTGCCTTGCTTATGCAGGTTTTCTTTGCACGCCTTATTCTTGCTGAGATGAACAAGGAACTCAAAGGACTAAGGTTACAAAGTTCTCAAACTTCATAGAGAATTAAGAGAAACAAATGTTGATATGTTGATAACATAGTGAATCATAACGATGGATTCAGTTCCATCTACTACACTCTAGAGTAACACCATTTTGATATTTGATTAATACTTTTGTGCTACTTCATCTTGAGCTTTATGTGTAGGGCTGTCAACATATAAAACATTATTATCATAGACTAAGGATCTAAATCCTATACCCACATGTATCAGGTTGCAGGTAACTAGACAAGCTGCATGGTGTAGCTTTTAGGTATTGTTGAGAGAATGAAAAAGGGTTAACAGTAAATAGGTTATAGAATTCTATATGTGATGCAACCTTTTCCTGAGGCCTATACTAAATTTATAGTTGATGGAAAATGAATCCTTTATGTTTTATGACATTTCAACTAAAGCTAAAACAATATGTACACTCTGATAATCTGCCTGTGAACATGTCATCTTGAGTTGCCAAATGGTGCTATTGTAATTCTATGCTCTGCTCTGAACTTTTAGTAAATATCTGAGTTTTGTCATCAGATGTGCAGTTAGTGGTTCTGGGAAGATAGCAATGCATGTCCTCGAGAAGCTTCATTCTTGTGGTGCTATCCCAATTACTATTTCAGGTATCCTTTAAATTTTGTTTGAATTTTAAAGAAAACATAGCTCCTGATCTTGTGGACTAAGTGGCAGTTGGCATTGACTTAACAGATTTTACCCTATCACATTATTGGTTTTAAAAATGAGTTATCTTAGTTACCTTGTAGGCAATGAAACCATTAGTTTTATTCTAGCATAAATTTGATTCCGCTTTCAGATTTTTACATAAACAGTTCCTGTCATAGTTCTCTATAAAGTTAGGTAAACATATGCTGAAAGCCTCAAACTTAGATGTTCAATTTTCAATATAGTAGAATTTGAAGGCTGATAATGGGGCTGGAGTTATTGAACAATTTTGGAGTTGTGACATTTGTTTCCATGTTTTGCGCTACGAATTGGTGTGTCCTCAATGTTGTGTCCTTGTAGGTTATTTTTGTGATGCGTGATCATTTGTCAAATTTGTTGTAGACATCGTTATCAATTCTTCATATGTTCCTGTGAGAAATTTAGGTTGTTTGGAACTTTTGCACCGTGTTAGTTTATTAAAATTTTTATTAAATAGCAGATTCCAAAGGATATTTACTGGACGAAGATGGATTTGACTATATGAAAATAACCCTCATTCGAGACATTAAGCTTCAACAAAAAAGTTTGAGGTGCTGCTGTTGAATTGAATACTTGGTAATTTTATGTGTTTCTCCCAGAAGCATGTTGATGTAGTGTTGTTAACAGAGAGTATTTGAAACCAAATCCAAGGGCCAAGTACTTTGAAGATGCAAAACCTTGGTGTGAACGATGTGATATTGCCTTCCCTTGCGCTTCTCAAAACGAAATAGACCAAGCTGATGCCATTGCCTTGGTAAATTCTGGATGTCGTGTACTTGTAGAAGGTGTGCAACTTGTGATACTATAATGAAACCTATTTGCTCTTCAATATTATTAACATATCTTCCATTTTAACAAGCAGGTTCAAATATGCCCTGTACCCCTCAAGCAATTGATATTCTAAGAAAAGCTAAAGTATTGGTTGCTCCAGCAAAGGCTGCTAGTGCTGGAGGGGTATTGTATTCTTTCACATTGTTGATTTAGGCTCACTTATCGGCTTTTGTTGCTTATCCAGAACTTAGGCATACAGGCATATATATTTGTTTATAAAATATATGCATCTTATCTGTTGATAGTGCACCTTTTTGTTGATCTTACTATGTTTATGTTGGAGGTTATTTATTGCGTTGGTTTTTTCTGAAACATGTTTTTTATACAATTACACTGTTGAAGCTAGGACAAGTGCAGTGGTCAATATCAAAATATAAATTTATCTACTTCCGGCATGAGGGTTCTTTCTGACATAAGGGTGTGTGTTGAAGCTCAGAGACTGCATGTCCATTTATGATATATAACTACGAGCAGTGATATGCTTTTTGGTGATCATGCCTGTAAGATGTAAACAAAAAAATGTTGGACATATGTGGTTGGCATGACCATTATATGTGATGCAGGAGGAGTCGAACTTCAACGGACTATAACTTTTGATTCGGGTATCAGAATGAGATACGGTGGGTTGTTAATCGAAGCTCTTTTAGAAACCTCTATTCAGTACTGAATGGAATCCGTACCGACTCACTTTTAGGCTCATTAGACATTGTTTAATGATTTTTCGGAGGCTCCAAACACATTTTTGTTACTATTTATAGTAATTTTTTTTTATTTTTAGGGTTGGAGGGTATTTTTGACTTTTGTAAGCTAGGATTTGGTTTAAGGTCTATTTATACGTATGTTTAGTTATTTTCAGATGACCTTTTATTATTGAATAATTTTTTTTTCAACAAAAACCCTAGAGACAGTGGTGTCGTGACTTCTCTTTATTTTTTCAATTTCTCGTGCTTATTTTCTCTATAATTCTCCTCTAATCTTATGCCTCTAGAATAATCTATTTTCTATACGGTATCAATATGCTGCCACTTCTAATTAAAATCTGTCCAATATTTTCTTTATGAATCCTATGGATATACTCGTATGTTTTTTTATGCCAAATTTATATGCCTTGCAGAATTAAACATCCTTTAGAATTGTGGGCCTTATTGACTAAAACCTAAAAAGCATTATTACACTTCATGAAACTAAATTTATCTCAACATGTTGATTCCTGTCTCTATGAGCTTTTTCCTAATCTTCCCATTTACTCAGTAGAGCAATCCTTTTCAAATACACTTATGTTTTTCTAAATGTGTGTGTCTGCTGGGGGAAGAGAACCAAATAAGAGGGAAAGGAGAGAGAAAGCAGTCATTCCCTTGATTACTTAGGTGGTATGGGGAAGGAAGGGAGAAATTCAGAGCTCTTTTTCCTACTTTTGTTTTTATCCAAAGGTGGATGGAAGAGGCATGAAATAGAGAGAAGCTTTGAAAACGCTTGTTTAACCCTACATGTCCTAGAAATTACAGAATCAAAGGTCTAGTTTTTTCATTTTCTTTCATTTTCCCTTCTTTCCTCTCCTTTCAAATAGACAATAAAGCAAACCTCTCTCTTGCTCCTTTCTTTCTCTTTTCCCTTCCCAGCACCCTTTCTTTCTTTTCCCTCTTCCTCCTCTTATTAGAACATACAACAACAACAACAAGCAAGACTTATCCTACTAGGTGGGGTCGTCTCTCTTATTAGAACATAGATCACTGAAAAGTGTATGGAATCGGAAGCTTCTATCTTCTCTTGTATACTTAATCCAACTACATAAGCATGCCTATATGCATGCTTACTCATATATTACTAGCATGCAGTTATCTACCCATATAATGGTATGTGTACATTGGCATACCTGTTAAGTCCAGCTTATGGCTTACTCACTTTTACATTTAGCAGGTAGCAGTTGGAGAGCTTGAACTTAGCCATGAGTGCAACTTGATGCAGGGTTCATCTGAGGGCTTTGATGCTAAGTTACAGGTATTCGAGGCTAAATTACAGGTACTTACATGTACATTTACTCATAGTTATGTAAGTTTCCCACCTTTTAGTAAGGTTTCTAAGAAAGCAATTACTTGACTTCCATGAAATAAAAATTGGTTCTGTTGGAGCTACCTTTCTGCTGTTCTTCATCATGTTGTTTATGATAAATAGTTAAATATTCCCGTTAGTTTATTTTATGATTTCAAGTGAAATGCTACATTTAACAATTATATGAAGCTGATGGATTTTTTTTGCTCATTATAGATAGGCAATTCCTATGTGATATTGCCTTATTTAGAACTCAATGGAAGGATATGATTCATGTATCCTATTCAAAATAATTACACAAACTTGGTTTGATGATGATGACAATGACTACATATAGGAAGTTCCAATTATAGTAGGCAACTGGTGGGGTTCATCTTGCACATATTCCACCTAAGATGCTCACCCAACAATTATGTTAAGCTGTTGGATGCCTATATTTCAGGTTTATGTCGGTCACAGACAGGCAATTTCAATGATAGTTGACAAATGTTTTGTGGCTTCGTCTTTCACATAACGGTTCAATATTCTTCTCAAGATGCAAACTACACATGCTTGTTTAAGTCAGCAGTCAAATAACTAGTTTATTCATGGGATTTTAGTTTTCTTATATATACATATCTAGTTTGTTGTCCTGACTTTTGCCACAGCAAGCTTTTGTATGATTGCCTTCGTGACAATAAAACTTTGCCTATGGTCACTCATTTCCTACTTCTTACATGCCCGAAGTAATTCTTCTCTTGTTAATTGTTGATACAGGAAACCATGAAACAGATGTATGAGAGGTCAGTGAAAGCTGCGAGTGAATACAACTACCTGAAAGATAATCCAGAGTAAGCATCTACAAATTAGCCTCAGTTTGTCATATGCCGGTGGTAATTTTCACTAACTGCAATTGTACAATGCCTGCTGAATTCACGGATATTTCTGTGTGCTCATGGTTAAGTGTATAGAGGGTCGATAGCTTGTTTCATTTTAAATCAAACCTATGTTCATTTTTAGATTGACGACACCTTAACTTGGCCTAAAAATAACTGCAGTAAAAACACGAGCTCCCTTGTATTTGTTCAAATTCCTTTTATCTTATTCATCATGAAGTAGAGTGTGTAGGAAATTGGAATAATCTATCTTATTCTGAAGAATATTTTTAATTGCCACGGTCGATATGGACATTTCTATTTGTAAAAAGAAGCCTTCAAAATGTTTATTTTTTGCATGCCTTTTGGAAGCATACTTCAGATTAGCCCGCCTATGAATCTTGAATCTATGGGGTATAAACAAGTCATCGTTGCTGACAAACATTTCAAAAGCAATTGAATTGGGACCATATTCATTATTTCACTGAAAGGAATTGGACCTTTCAATTCCTCGTGCCACTCTCTACTTTGATTATCTTCACTGTATAAATGAGGCTATGATAGATCAGAAGAGTATTTTATCGTGTTATTACTGCATGTTTGGCTCCATGTATCATATGATGACGATGATCTCTTCTCCTTGTTTCAGAGCGTTGGTTCATGGTGGAAACATCTGTGCATTCCTCAATATTGCTCATGCAATGATCGATCAAGGCTGTGTCTGAATCAAACCCCAGTTTATATGACAAAACCATCATTTAACTCGGAGGCGAAGAAGATGTAGTGTCATCTATGCAATCGTAAAAATTTGCGACCGGTATCACGCCTTGTCTCCGTGGCATTCTGCACCAGTTGAATGCTTCTCCCCTGAAATGTAATGTACTAAGTAGGAGCTTGGCTAGTTCTTGTAAAATAGGCATTCTTGAGAATTTTCAGAAGGGATTCATCAGAGCCATTTAGTTGTCTGTTGAGTGAACTGTGAACCTGATAACCAAATGGCTTGCTAACAAATAAAATGCAATTATTTATTTACGATTTGTTTTTACTGATGTTAACATTTTTTTTCTTTTGTTGTCTTGTTTTCTCTGATTTTGGAGTGTCTGTGCAGTATCTTCTTGTATTGTGAAACTTGGATGTTTATCGAAATGAAAAGAAAAAAGATAGTTATAATGTAATTCCTGTCAATGTGAGATTTTGAGAGAAAAATTAGATTATATTAAATTTATTATAATTTTATTTTGTATTGTAAAAGAGTGTTTGAGCAATTTGAATTCATTTCAGTAATAAATGTGGAGTTTGTCATTTTAGCAGTCTTACATAATTAATTTTACGATTATTTGTGAGGAGGTAAATTAGAAAATTACAGTTAAATTCATTTGACAAAAAGAAGGATATCTCACACGGTTAGTTTCACAACCATCTGTGAGATTCGATTTTTGTTCATTTCAATAACTCTATTTTGTCGTAATCAACTCAACTATATTACAAACAAGGAAGATAATGCTCGGCGATTTGAATTCACTATTTTATTATAAGCAAATTTATTTTCATATTATAAAAAATTCATATTTTTAGTAGATTTATTTTGTATTTGAATTTTCATTTGAATTTAGTAATTTTATCATTATGAAACTTGGATGATTATAAAAATGAAAATGGGCAAAGATTAGAATAGAGTCTTTTATTTTCATTATCATCAAAAATGTTTAAAAAATATTTAAAAAGACATTATATATTTATTTTCATTTTAAAAATATTTTATTAATATAAAATTAGCATTTTAATTAAAACTATTTTAATATTCATTAAAATGATTTCAAGATTAATTAAAATTATTTAGTTGTTAGAATAATTTTGACTTATTAAAAATGTTTAAATTTAATTAAAATTAATTTAATAACGGGTTGTTATAGTAGTTTTGATTAAAGCTAATGATAAGCATTTTTATAATGATAAATGGAGATGCCCTTTTGTATTCCCTATATCTGAATTATTAAATAATAATAATAAATAAAATAAAGAGTATTTTTTTATTTTTATTCAATAAAAATGCTAAAATAAATATCTGAAATTATAAAATATAGAATAAGATGACGAGATGATAGAAATTAAATTGATATTCAATTCAAAAACGATATAATAGATATTTTATTATTTGAAAGGAAAAAAAGAAATTCTAATAACGAATTTGATTTTTAAAAAAGCACACATTATATATAATTAGTAAATTACCACCGATTGCACCTTTTTAGAAACACCCTTGAACTTTTGGAAATGTACATATGCACCTATATGCGGTACGATTAGCGGAGGGCTTATTTATAGGAGATGCTCATCGTCTTTCGCGAATGCCCTCCCCGAGGAAAACAGAGGAAAGCTCGAGAGAGGGACGATGTGGGAATCCATAGGGTTGACGCTCATGGCGGCGGCGGGGAACAACATCGGCAAGGTTCTCCAGAAGAAGGGCACCGTCATCCTCCCTCCACTCTCCTTCAAGCTCAAGGTTCGAATTCTGCTCTCCCAGGCGGTCCTCGCACGCTTTCGTGTTCTCTTCGTCGAACCCTATCGAGCCTCCTTTGGTTTTCCGGTTGAGCTCTTCGCTTGATCGTGATCGTATAGTTCGATCATTAAAAGATCGATCTGACTGCTGTTTGGTTTGAGATTTACGTTGTTGCAAAATATCCGTCGATCTAGATTGCGTAGGATAGTCATTTGAAATGCTCCCCCTCCCCCCATTCTAGAATACCTTGATGGTAGTGGATTCTGATCATTTTCTCCGCGTCGATTTCTGTTGTGCGATTGAATGGCTGTTGTTAGATTGTTGTGCTACGCGTATGAACTCTTCTCCATGCTAATTAGCGTTCAGCGCTGTCATCGATCATGCAAAAACTCTTTTAATGATAGGCATCCCTGTTTACATCCATGTTTTATGATTTCATCAGTGTTTGGTATGACATTGATTTTCCATGAAAAGTATCCTTGACCAGAATTACAAAACAAATGTTCATTCTTTGGTACCAGTTATTTCCAATCGGTAGTTAAGTAGACAGTTCCTTGGAGATGCTTAAGGAGGTCATTAAGTTTCTTTTTATTTGATTTATTTGTTTATTGGTTCCCTATCTTTTTTGTTGTCGTTCATTTTGATATATCTTGGTCTTCTATGCTGGTAATCTGAACACGTGAATTTCAATCGTGGGTTGCTCTGTTTCTTCATAATTTACATTGCTTACTCTTTTATAAACATTGCCTGTTGTAAGCTATTGAAATCCTATTTAACTGTTACATATATGGCACTATATCTTCTAAAGTTTTACCCATTTACATTAATTTCTGAGAAATTGTATGCAATAGTATCCATTTCCATGTCTGGCTACCATGGGATGTCTTATAGGCCATATTCTAACTTTTGTAGAGGCAAAAACTATTGATTTTATGAAGCTTGAGAAAAGGTCATTATGGCAGTATGCTTCAGCAGCGTGAAATTCCCCCCTTGTTTAACCAGAAATAGTGAGCTATTAGATTATTGCTTTGGGAGACTAGGTTTCAGATATCAATTTTTAGTTGCAAAATTGTGGCATATGTTGTTTTGATTTGGTTCCGGTGTGTAAAATTTCTATTATGAACGTGTCAACATCTTATTTTCCTAATAAGATATGGGCCAAAATATTCTTCTCTTCTATTTCGTCTAGAGCCATTTAAATTCCAAATTCCAGCTAAGTTGTTATTTGTTGGTTGCAGCTTCAACAATTTTGATAGAAATCTATTCTTTAACCAAATAGAGCCTGAATGTTTTTTCACCTTACTTTTAGGTGATCAGAGCATATATTTTGAACAGATTGTGGGTAATAGGATTTCTCATGGATATATCTGGTGCGATCTTGATGTTGAGGGCTCTGTCTCAAGCTCCGGTAAATTTAATTCATGAGCTAAATTAATGTGCCTTACCATCTTTATTCCTGATGTCAGTCTGTCTTTTTTCCTGTAGTAGTTTTTACTTTTTAGTTAAATAAATACCTGTGCATGTTGGGTTCATTCAAATATTGTTTGTTCATTCTATAATTTGTTAGACAAAACGTATCCTGTGCACATACTATTAAAACCTGGATCATTTTTTAAAATCAAATAACACTGCGATTAACTCTTTCTGATTTAAGTTTTTTTCCTACTGATAGCTGCTCCTATTAATTACCTCTTTTTCTTGACAATATGTTGGTATTTCCTTATATTAAATTCACTGTTGATTTTTGGTAATTTCACAATGTTGCAATCAGTATCTTAACATTAAAATATCAAATTGTATCTTCTGTTGTGCCTCTCATGCTAATATAGTGACCTCAAGCTTCATCATCCAAGCATAATGGTATACCATGATTTTCTAAATCAAGTAAAATGAAGTATAAATTAAATTCTCTATTTGTAAAAGAAACATTCTCTCTCCCTCTCTCTTTGGAAAGAAATCAATGTCTCCCTCTCTCTTTCTCTAGTTGGTAAGAAATTAGTCTCTCTCACTGTTTAGCAAGATGTTGATTCTCTATTTAGAAAGAAATTTATCTCTCTTCCTCTCTCTACTTGGAAGTCATTCTCTCTTTCTTCCTTTATTCGGAAGAACCATTCTCCCTCTCGCTCTTTCTGTTTAGAAAGAAATACATCTCTCTCTTTCGATCCTCTCTCTACGTAAAAATAAATCGATCTCTCTCTATAGTCTCCCCTTCCTATTTACTTAGGAATCAATCCGTCTCTCTCTCCCTCTTCTCTCTCATTTTGGGGGAAAAGTGATGGCTCTTTCTCCGGTTTCTCGAATTTTTCGGTATACCGAAATTTTCGATTGGAAGGATGTGCGGTATTTCGGTACCACCCCTACCTTAGATTTGGAAATCCTTTCTCTCTATTTGGAAGGAGTTTGACTACTGCCCTTAGATTTGGAAATCTCGGCTTCATTATCAATTTGCAAGGTGTCTAGCTTCCTCTTCCTCTCATGATTTGGAATATCTTCCGTTGTAATATTATTACATGGTCAGGATTGACCAACATCTACCAGATGCCAGTTGTATATGTTTGCCTCATTGTTCCTTGTGAAAACACTAAGATGTCAGGATGGAGTTCAATTTTACTCTTCTTTCTTGCTTTATATTAATTATGTTTAAATTTTGAGGTATGAGAGTGTCATACTGAAGCTTGTTTTTCTTTCACACACTAATTATGATTATATTTTGTAGGTTTCTATAATACAACCTGTCTCTGGTTGTGGTCTTGCTATACTGTGTGTCTTCTCTCATTTTTATCTCAAGGAAGTCATGAATGTTCTTGATTGGATAGCAATAACATTGGCTGGTGCTGGCACAATAGGTAATGCAAGGGCAACAATAATCCATTGATTTATTATTTTTCAATGAAGAAGTTGGTTGCAAGTTATAAGTTGGTTATCCTTCTTGCGGTTGATGGATTATTTTCATGTGGATCTGCAATGACAGAGGTTATGGGATCAAAAGTTAAATTGAGTAAGATGTTAGAGAAAATCCGTTGAAGAAAAAACTATTTAACTTACAAACTTATTGAACATTGTCTTCTTTCTGTTGTTTGACAGTAACTTCGCCCCTTATGCATAAGTTGGCCCATTTATAATCTCCATTTATAGTTGCACATATCCCTTGGGCTTATTTGAATGTTCAGGACTTATTTAGCATCTATTATTCAAGTAATATGAATTTTGATGCAAAATATTGATGCAGATCTCATAATTTGCACAAGTTATTGTTGCATCTTTGACTTGTTGATAAGGGTGACCTTAAGCTTTTGTTAGTGCACTTCTTTGATATATGCAGAATCTTCAGTAGAGCAGCAGATACATGCTGTCTGTATTGTTTAGCAAAAGATTTGTGTATTAATATGTGTTCTTCTCGTGTATTATTACAGGAGTTGGCTTTGGAGGAGAGGAGCAAAGTATTGCCACAGTCTCGCTTTACCATTTACCCCTGCTTGGTTTCTCAGTTGCCTTGTTGTTTGTAGGTACCATACTCTGTTCACTATCATTTAGTTTGCTAAACAAATATCATCAGCCTTTCCTTACTAATAGTGCGACTGTACTTCTCCTGTTGCCAACTTTTTATTGGTTCAGTAGGCAGTGATTTATGCTATTATGTGGCAATAATGATTAGAACTATCATTTGTTTTGAAAGTTGTACTCTTTCATGTGATTAAAAGTATCATTTCTTTTAAAAAATTATTCAAATTTATTTGGTTATATATTTTTAAGTATGGTGGTGGTCTTGTGGAATTCTTTCCGCCATTCTCATCTGAAGGTTTTTTTCCTTAAGCATTTTTCGAAGTACATTATTTTGTAAAATAAATGCCCATAAATGTAGGTCCATTACAAAACTTCTTTTTGCTTGACCCAATAATGACATAAAAGTTCTCATCATATATATACTTTTAACTATTGCACCATTTAACTAGTTTATTTTTTTTGCTTGTTATTTTATTGGCTTTATAAAATATTTTGGCATTTTATTGCATCATTTGGTTGGACCTAATTTAGCAAATTTATATTATTATACCAGTTTTGACTCTTTATTCAATGAAAATTGCCATCATTGTGATTTTATTTCATCAGACCAAGTAAAATAATAAATATCTTGCAACATCCCATATTTATTTTCAATAGCTTTATAATATTACAATTTCTTGATTTTAATTGGCGCTTCTTATATTATAATAAATGCAACTGCAATCATTGAAGTTGCAAGTGGCACTTGCAACTGTCAAGCTACTATAGGTAATTAAATGTGTGCAGGCGGACTAGTTGCAACCATCTATCTGTGGACAACCAAACTATCCTTCTTTCTTACAATTGCAGTTATTACAATGTTCAACATGTCTTATGGTTTATTGGTGTCATGCTACCCTTTTTTTCCTCTAGAGCTGCAAATGGAAGATCAAATAGAAAGCTCAAATTTTGATTTCTGATGCTTCGGTGTAAGATTGTGTTTTTGATTTACCCTTAGGGTAGTTAATTTTCTTAAATGTACTCCTACGAGTCCAAACAAAAGGAAAGAGTATAAATAGTGATTTTATTTGAATGATTAACTTATAGTTGCAACTATATGTTGATGGTGTATATGGAAATCCAGGCACTTCTGAACACATGGCTTCACATCTACAAAAGTCGAAGGCAAGAACAGGAACTGGTAAAGTTCTAGAATCAAACAAGTCATTATCTCTGTCTCTTTTTTTGTCTTTTTTTTCTGTTAATTTTGATATCACCTGATGTCATTATCATAAATGCAGATGCATTCTGAAGTAATTGAAGAAATTATATTTGGTTTGGAGTCGGGCACTCTATTTGGGTAAATGACCCTTTTTCCTTCAAAGCTCTTGTCTATAATCATTTTTAGTATATTATTATCCTTGTCATACGTAATAGTCTTCCATATAATGTTTTTCTTAAGACTTTAAGATAATGGTTGATCTTCATCATTATCCAGCTTGTAGTTCTACAAAATATCCTGTGGATTTTTAAGTTCTTTTCTGTATTTCTATTGCTGACAGGATACAGGGAGAGTAAACTGACTGATTCTTTTCTTTAGCAATTAGCTAATGCTAACAATCAACTATGTGATTGCAGAATGGCGTCTGTCATATCAAAGATGGGTTTTGCACTTACAGAACAGGGTCTCTCAAAGTTCATGGTACCTATGTGCATCTCCATTAGCTTTTGCTGCAGTGCAATTGGTTTTGTTTACCAGGTTGTTGCAATTATATGTTATTCTTCTAATCATATTATCCTTTGATTTAAACAGAATGTTTTTTCGTTTAACTTAATCACAATCTAATATATATGGATTCTAACAGACCCGAGGTCTGAAGCATGGAAGGACTATTGTGGTGTCCACATGTGCGGCTGTAGCAGCCATTGTCACTGGTGTTCTGGCTGGTATGACTGCTCTGGGTGAACATATACCTTCTTCTCCAGTTGCTCGGATGTGTCTCTTGTTTGGATGGTAATGCTATTAGTTAGATGCAGAGCTAAGTTCCTAGTGTTATTAGAGTCGGTACTTTCATTATTCTTGTATATTCTCCTTGAATTTGATATTTCATTTCCAATTCCTCTGTGGACAATAGATACCGTAAATTCTCCAGCTTGCTGTATCACATCTGAATTCCAGTTTTCCAGTTTCATTGCATTTGCATAATGTGCTCGTATTGTCCCTAGTTACCTGATTTTGTGCTGCAAAGTTTGTAAATTAGGAATCTTGTGTGCTGTTGGTCTCATTGTGATTTCTTTTATTGGTTTTATAAATATCATGGCTGTCGGATCTTTTATACACTTTCAAATCCAAAGGACTGTTTGATGTGATATATGAGTTATAAAATTTCCATCACTTCTTTGCAGGTTATTTATCGTTCTCGGTGTAATACTGCTTGTGAGTTCATCTCGGTTGATTGCGCTTCTACCTTGGCATTTGCAGCGCCATCTCAAAAGTAACCTCGAGAGGAATCATAGTCTTAGGCGATCTGCTTCACTCCGTGCTAAAGATCCCACTAGCCCAAGTGCAGTTATTCCTGCATCAACTCTGCATCATCTAATAACATCTCCAGTCAAAGCAAAGCCATAACAGAGCCAGAAGAAATCCAATAATTTTTTTGTGATGATATTTCTGATCAGCTCAGTTTTAAGTTTTAAATGTGGTACTTATCATGTGATTTTCCCTTTAATTCCCTACCCGAGAGATGGAGAAGAATGGGTTTGTCGTCGACTACTCTCATTTATTTTTCGCTTCCTGTGGTGGTTTTGAGTATTGAATTATGTTTGTATTACAAATAAGCAAGATATCTGAGAACAAATGGTTAAGATCTCATATCGTTCCATGATGATATTGTATCAAAAAAGATCCATCTATAATGACAATCTAAGGTGCAGTGTTTGATGTCAAAGCGAATTGCTCTGTTTATTTCACTTCATCACTGCCACAACACTACTCCTATAGTTATAGTACATTTCTTCCTTCCTAATTTTTTACCTCTTCTTTAATCATGCAATATATCTACAGAAATTACAATGATTTGTCCAATGATGATGTATGCAGATGGTGATTATGTATGCTGATGGGGCTGATCCAAATATTCGACCCCACCGAGCTCTCACTGCGATTAAGGTAACTATTTCTTAATCAGTTATTATGTTGTTAGTTGTATCATACTTTTTTACTAGAAAAAAATGCTCATACTAAATAATAATGTTCATAAGACCTCACAAATATTTCCCTATTATTATTGTTTTTTTTTCTTAACGAGTTGTTTTTATTCTCATAGTGAAATAATAAAAAGGAATGCTTCATTGTTGAAAAATAGGTAAGCATCCTTAACAATATTTTTCACTTCAAAACTCCATTTTCTAAGACTTTGTAACACAGGTAGTAAAATAACATGCAATAATTAATGAGACTAAACTAATAATTCCAGCCATGAATTAACTGGAGTAGAGCACCAGTTGTTAAGTGTCTCAAACAAGTACCTAAACCTGAAGCATTCATTAACTCACAAGTAGAGCATCCCTCACCAGTTTAGTGCATGGTCTTACAATAATATCCCACTTGCTTCCATCTAACCATTCACTAACTAAAAAACAGCAACTTGTCATCCCCCCTGGCCCAAAACCTTCTGTTAATTATTCATAATTTAATCAAATTATAATTCTCGCAAACTTGCATTAGAAAAACATATTGAGTGGTTCACTATCAACAATGATGCACCTTCTACTGTTAAATTAGTTGCAATCTGTCTTTTTTATTTATTTATTTTTTTACTGCAACTGGCCATTAGATGTAGTCTCCAGTAGAGCTGTTCAAATAATAACTAAACTATGTGTTATTGCTGCAAGCCACATGAGATTAAACAAGGACAGATAAGGTTATGGCATTTGCCTTAGAGGTTTATATAGTTGATTATGACAATAATAACTAAACTATGTGCCATCAGATGACTTATGCTTTTCGATTTCCATTCTACGATTGGAGTTTTAGATTTGTTTGCTGGATGTTCGTTATTTAGTTCAACTTAAATCATGTCAAACTAATATTAGTGACTAATAGTTCATTCATAGCTACTGCCACTCTATTAGTAGTGAAGGTGGCAGATTGAATCATTTCGAAACAAGAAGGTAGAATATGTTCTGGTTGCTGAATGAACAGCAAAACTAGGCTTAGAACTAAGATCCACTGTCTCTTGGCTGGGTATCAAGTTTGAACTATGCCAAGCTCATTCCAGGCACATCTGTCTCTTCGAGCAAGACTGAGCTCAAAGGGGACTAATCAACCATTGTAAATTTTAACTCTTCAGATCATCAAAAGTTAAAAGGGAAACATGTTTACACATCCACTGTTGCTTTATAAAGCATCATAGTTTTATCCAATTTAGAACACCCTATCCATAAGGACAAGATCAAATGGAGAAACAAATTTTTATCTTTTCTTGCAATAATCATAAGACACTGATATTGCATTTACTGAAAATGTCACAAGGGATTGCAATTATTGATGAACAACTTTTAGAGCCATGAGGTTTCTCAGAAATAGAGTGAAGGAAAGAATCATATGTGATACTGAAACTTATTGAAAACAACAGCCAACGAATTTGATCCCTAGATAGTCATAAATTCACAACCTCCCAGCTCTGCCTTGGAACAGCCTCTTGGTGCGAGGGAGTGTATAGCTGCAACTCGAAACAATGGACAAGTTCAAGTTTCTCAATCAAAATTTTAGCAAATAAATGAACTTTTTCTTAGTAAGGGAAAGCATCTAAGCTTGTGCTCCATAGTTTCTTCAGTGTTTAATTTTGATAGATGCCAAATTTTGCAATCAAGTATCACTTCACAACATCTGTTAGATTTTCTGTGAAGAATGTATATCCAATAGATAATGGTTGGTTGTTGTTTTAGGGGAAAACAATGAAGTTTAGCTTTTGGTAAGGCACACACAATAGTCTAAGGTTGAGATTATAGAGACAACTAACCTCCATTTTCGCAAGCAATTCAGTTGCATTCGGAGAAGAAATAACGATGTGCCTGGAAGCCAGCTTAATAAAACCTTCTCTCACACCATTGTCAAATAGTTCAAGCAAGGAATTGTAGTAGCCATCAACATTTAACAAACCAACCTGTGTCAACAAAGAAAGAAATGTTTACATGAAGAGAATTTCCAGAATTTTGTGAAAAAGATGGCACACTCACTGGTTTATTATGAATTCCAAGTTGTGACCATGTTATCATCTCCATCACTTCTTCCATTGTTCCATATCCTCCTACAATAACATTGTGAATTATTTTTGGGATCTAAGAAGATTTTAGAAAAACAAACATGACAAGAGATTATTTAACACTTACCAGGAAGTGCAATAAATGCATCAGCTTGTCCAGCCATCACAGCTTTTCTCTCATGCATATCAGAAACCACCTTAACCTCACCTATCGTTTCCCCAGAAATCTGAAACAAAAACAGGACAGAAAATACCACAAATTGTCATTCTTTTGATGATTTGAAATCTGTAAATTAACTTAGCATAAGTTTTTTTGCTCCTACCAATAGATACATATAGATAGATAGACAGATACGAGTAAATAGCTAAAGATGCAAAAGGTTTTATATATTCATGGACTGACAGTTGAAAGGCCTTTTGGAAAAATTTGCTTTAAAATACAAAAGAAACAACAAAGTTCAACAAATTTAGTCATTAAAGTAAGCTTTTCAATCTGTTGAAAGCATATATTCATGAAGGGATAGCAAATTAAACATAGTTTATCAACAAAAGAATGGGAGAAAGAATGGCTAAAAACCATACCTCAATGGGAACAAGAGCTTTAGGAATCACCCTGCACACACCAAATTAGAATGTTCTTCTACCATGAACAGCACAAAAGAAGAAAAGAAGACGAAAAACAAAAGGTAAGTACCCAAGAACATGGCATCCACCATCATAAACTGTCTGAGAAATCAGCCCCATCAATCCCACGCTTCCACCTCCATAAACTAGATTGATTCTCTTCTTCACCTACAACACACGAAATAATCAATGACAAACAGTATTTTCGATCGATCGATCGATCATATTTGTTTCATATCGTTTCATGGAGTCTCGATCGGCGAGGGAGTACCAGTTCACGGCCCAGCTCCACAGCTGCATCGCTGAAGACGGTTCGGTTGCCGGAGTTGCTTCCGCAGAAGACGCAAATCCGCTTGAACTCGCTTCCAGTCTCGTCGCCCATCTCTCTCATCTACAATTCTCAGAGGACGATGAAGACGGATAGAGAAGCAAATCCAAACGTTCCTCCTCCTTTTGTAGTCCAGAGCTACGAAAGAACCCAACAACTCTCTCTCGTCTGCCATTGACCCGCTTCTTGTCACTCCAGATCAGGAAACAACGCCGAAAAAGGTTTTTAAAAAGTCGTCAATGGCCAAAGCTTCCGAGCTGGATCGGCGCCCGCCACCTGTTCGATACAAGGAAAAAGGAAGGAAAACAACTGCTGGCACATATTGTATTCTCAAGAACCCTAACGCCGATTATCTTATCGCAGATGAGGCTCACCTTTTCCCCCAAAAACAAATCGCGGAGCGTAGCGAAGTCAACTGGCGCGAGGAGATCAGCACAATAATGGTCGCCGGACTAGTGTACCTAATCCAACAGCACCATAAACAAACAAAAACATGATTTCCAGGAGTAAAAAAACTCGATCGGAGACAATTTAATACTCAACGAGACATCACGACGGGGAAGATTTCCGCAGGCGAGAAAAAAAGAGAGAGAGAGAGAGGAGAAAGGAACCATTTTGCTGAGGATGATGCCCTTGGCCGACGCTCTTGATGAGAGCTAGAATTAAAAAGGAGCAGATGACGCACGCTGAATGCTAAAAAAATGGAGGAAGTTCTTGGTGGAAATTATTGAGCTAGAGTGGACTTTTCCGCCTTCTTCATTGAGAGAGTTGTTCTTCCCATCGCTATCAGCTTGCGGCGGTGACCTAAACGCAAGCTCATGGCTACAGTGAGTCATGAGCTCACGAGCCCATGACCACGCCTCACGGCCGCAGTATGACCATGAATTTGCAAGCTCACAGTTACAGTAACACACCGTCTCATTAAATAATTTATATTTAAATAATATAAATAAATTAAATTAAAATTTTATTAATTTATTTTAAAATAGATTCAAATAATAGATCGATCCCTGTTAGTCCCGTAACTCATATGGGTCGATTCGTGGTGAGTTTGAATTGATTCCTAGATTGAAAAAAAATATTTTTTTTAAAAAAATTAAAATTAAAATAGAAAATTTAATGAATTGATAGATTTCATCCATTTAAATTTCAATTCAAATTTAAAATTTTAATTTGATCAATTTAAATTGTAATTTAAATTTAAATTTTTAAATTTTTTTATATTTTTTTGATAGGTCTGTGAAATTGACCCGTTTAACCCGCAACCTATTTGAATTGGATTGAGTAGAAGATTTTTCAATCTATCAAGGTTATGGACCGACCTGTTCCACCTCATCATATGATAAATTTCTGACGAATTGATCGTCCCGCCATGAGTTAGCTTGTTTGACAGTTCTAGTTATAAATGAATCGAAGTTTATAAGTAAATTTGATGTTGAATTGGATAAAAATTTATTTATATTCGTTAATATATATAATTAATTAAATTTAAATAATTTATTAAATTAAATAAATAAACTTAATATATGTGTGTCAATTCATTAATATTTATGAATAAGGATTATGAACTATTCATGAATAAAATTTATAAATCATGTTCATTAATAAAATTATTATCAACTTCATAAATAAACAAAAAAAAAACTTATAAAATAAACAAATAAACTTATATTATATCAAAATTAATAATGAAACAATTTTAAAACTATAAAATTTTCAAATAAGCTTGAATTGAGACTTTGATAGCATCTAAAATAATCAAACTTAAATTAAAAACTCAAATAAGAAAAATCAAATTAAAATTTTGTTTCATTCAAACAACTTGGATTTAACTTGATTACCTTATCAAACTAAGTTTGAACACCACAAAGTTTGACTTGAGTTGACTTATTTACTTACCCTATTCACATATGCTTGCAATTGCAAACTCACAAGTTCACACTCCTAGCTTAGCTGAACTTTCATAGCATAGCTCAGCTCATAGTCTCCTCATGAGCTCACGACCTCCACTTAAGTTCACTACTTATAGATTTTTTCACTATTTTTTTTCTTGATAGATTTTTGGGTAAAAATCAAAAAGGCATCCTTTTTATTTTTGGAATCATGATGACATCTCTTTTATATTATAGCAGTTACTGAAATCATAGCAGTTACAAATTCGTAAATATTATAATACAGATTTATCTTGTTCGATAATATTTATGTTATAGCAGTTATAAATCATAACTGCTATAATATAATTTATTTTATTATAACATTAATATTATTATAAATTGTAACTATTATAACTACTGTAGCAATTACAATTTCGTAACTATTATAATTTAGACTTATCTTATTCATACAACCAATTGATGGGATCAAGTGACAAGAGATAATAATGTTGAATAGTATATTGAAAAATAATAGTATTATTTTACAAGGGAGGCTATGGGGAGGAGTGCTCTAGATGTTTTTTTTCTCTGACTATCCATTCAAAACATACATAACAAATTTAGTTTAATATCTCTGTGATCACATTCATGCATACAACTATAACTATATATATATATATTGCAAAAAAATGTTATCATTTCTTTGAGAATTATTAGCATGTTTTGACTTGTAGAATTGTGTGCAACTACATAATTCATTCAACTAGAAGTCATAATTGTCCTCAACTAGATTTGTGTGCAATGATAGCAGATCATGGAGATGAATTATTGATGATATCAATGTGAGTAATTTCTAAATTTATTTTGATAATTAATGAAATTTTTTTATAGAATCAGATCAGTCAATTTCAAATTTAATCAATAAAAATCATAATTATCTACGTATTCACTTGGATACACTATTATCCTGTGCAAGCATAAGAGGAAATGCAAGATAAAATTTAGGTGCAAAGTGTGATGGTCAAAATACAAATAAAAATCTTGAGAGTTGCAAGAAGAAATAAATTATAAATAAATTCTAATTACTTTTTCTTTAATCTCTATTGTGAGGACAAATTTCTCCATCATAAGCTTTTTCACAAACACTTTCTTTTTGAATCTGACTTATCCAGATGCATTCTTTCATATTTCTTGTATGATGAACTAAATGAGATGCTCTTTCTTTCTTGCATGTGCCTTTTTTTTTTCAAAAGCTTATATGTTTGTATCATTGAGCTATTCATAGTCTAATTAATCTAGAGAGCCTTAGACTCAATTATTCCGGAGATGAGTAGCCTTCTTCCTCTCGTCTGATTCATCCATCGGATAAATTTAGGACAATTAAATTTTTATTCTTGGATTATATTTTGTTTTTATCAAACTAAGATTCATAATGTGTGAGTCCTCTTAACCAATTGCACCTATGCCAAGCCAAATGTCATTTCTAACTTTGAAATCCATCACTCCAACTCTTTTAGATCAATTGTTTATTAAGGGAAATTGATTCTTAGATGGTTGAGAAATTAAAACGGTTTACCGTTGCATTATTGTGTAGGGGATAAGTAATTTTTTTTATCAACAATTATTGATAATAAAAGAATATTTAGTTTTGACTAACATTTGTAATACTTTTGACTAAATTTATTGTAAAAAAGAATATTTTTATGATGAAAACTTATAATAAAGTGATTTTTTTATCAAAGGGTAAAGGGTAAAAGTCAAAAGAATATATTGTTTTAAATTTTTTTATTAAAAAATATCCCATCTCATTAATATCTTCTAATATTATTATATTAAATATTATCATCTAAATCTAAACCTTAAAGTCTAATTTCTAAATTGATCAAATACATTATAAAAATTATAATTTTATAATTATTATATATATTATAGCAATTACTATTTTGTAATTGCTACAATATATCTAACATACTTAACATTTTAAAATATTCACGTTATAGTAATTACAATTTCGTAGTTGTTATAATACATACTTAATCTATTCAAAAAATATTCATATTGTAGTAGTTATAGTTTCGTAGCTGCTACAATATGGATTCAACCTTGTTTATTTACCATTCATATTTTAGCAGTACGAAATTGTGTCTGCTACAATGTGGATTTAACTTGCTCATATAATATGCATGTTGCAGTAGTTACAAAATCGTAACTGCTACAATGTGAATATTTTTGAACAATAAATATGTTAGACATGTTGTAACAATTACAAAATCGTAATTACTATAACACGAATTTAACATGCTCACTTAATATTCAGTTGTAACAACTATGAAATTATAACTGCTACCACGTGAATATTTTTTAAACGTTAAGTATGTTAGACACATTATAATAATTACGAAATCATAATTATTATAACATATGTAGCAGTTACAATTTCAGCTGCTACGTGCCCGATCAATTCAGTAATTAAATGGGAGATAACAATATAAAATAATAACTTAGAGTATTTGGATACATGACAAAATAATAAAATGGGATGTTATTTTGTAAAAAAAAAATTGATATTCTTTTGATTTTTGCCCCGTAAAGAATTGCTAATAAAAACAAAGGACATTTTTATTTTTTTTTATTTTCCATATATTTTAAAAATAAGTAATTGTTGTAACGGTTTACATAATAATAAATCCAATGGTAACTTTGACCTTTCCCCCCTTCTTTTTCCTAAATCCGTTTGCTCTCGTCACGTCCTCCTTTTTCCTAACTTGTCGCCTCTGCCGTTCCTTCGCCACCAAAGCTTGACTCGGTTCTACGGCCCAAACAAATCCCTATCCGCGCTCTCCTCTCCCCCTTCCCTTTACAATCTCTCTTCTTCTCGTCGTCGTCGTCGTCGTCGTCCTTGTTATCGCACGGTTGATCGCTTTGGGGGAGCTCCAATGACGGATCCGGATTCCGCAAAGACTAACCATTTGCCCCCAAACCTCGTAGCCAACCTCCAGAGCGTCCTCATCGGAAGAAGGGCTACTGGAGGAGGCGACTCTGATTCCAAGCCTGCCGCGGCGGAGGAGGATCCCCAAATCGCCTCCTCTGCCGACGCCTCCCAACCCGAGGAGGGGGGTGTTGACGATGGATTGAAGAAGCCCATCGTTCTCGTGACCAGTGCCGACGGGATCGGCTCCCCTGGCATCACATTTCTCGTGGAAGCCCTAGTGCGAGAGGGGCAGTGCGCAGTCCACGTCTGTGCTCCCGATTCGTGAGTTTTCCTCTTTTTTTTCCCCTGATAAATTGCTGATTTGGCAATCCGTTCATTGGATACAGCTTGGTTGTCGATTTTGTTTGTCAAACTTCTTGAGCTTTCGTGGAGCTTGTCTTGAGTTTTCTCTAAAGATTGATAATTTGTTTTGATTGACAACGTGCCTGTTTCTTTTGTGTCTCACCTGTGCGATTTCCGTTGTTTCATGGAAAAGTGTATATCCGGGTAATCTGTTCTTTGTTCCTCCATAGAGATTTTTTTGTTCGTTATTGATTTGGTCCTGACGCTTGTTTGTTTTCTCTTTTCGGTTGGACAGGCAGTACCTTGCCATTTTGGTGGCAAGATTATCCTTTCTGAATTGTCTTGTTCCTTTTTGTTTGGTTTATTCGACTATCTTTATTCAGAAATATATATCTATCTATATATATATATATATATATATTTGTTGATTAACCAAAATAATAATATTAAGACGCCGAAGATGCAATAGCTGCAATGCTCCTCCTCATTTTAATAGTTCTGTTATATTGAAGGGACAAGTCTTTATCCGGTCATGCAATTACCCTTAATCAAACAGTTGCAGCAACATCTGCCGAGATTAAAGGTGCCTCAGCCTTTGAGATTACAGGTATCTAATCTTCAATCATGTTTTTTTTTTTTAAACAAAAAATTTCTTTCTTACTACAGTATGTATAATTTATTGTTGCAAAGCATGATTAAACTTAATTAGACTGATAGTTTTTTTGTTGTTGTTGGTGTCCGTTAGATGAACAGTTGTGTGGAAAAATATCATTTAATAATTTGTATCTTTCTAATGTAAAAAATTGGCCTTCAAGAAAACCAACAAGACAATGTTTATTAAACAATAATAAAAGAAGTTAACTTACATGGACAGGTACTCCTGCTGATTGTGTCTCTTTAGCTTTATCTGGTGCACTATACTCGTGGTCGAAGCCTGCACTGGTAAATTAGAGGCTGAAGCTTTGTGCAGTAGAGATACATTCTTTCATTTTTATTGATGTTATTATTTTGAAGTTGTATGATCACATAGTTCATTTATTAGGTGATTAGTGGAATTAACAAAGGATCAAATTGTGGTCATCATTGGTGAGTAATTCACTTCTCATTCATAGATGTTTCTTGTGTTTTAAACTCAAATTCTTTATTTTTTCTAGTCTCTAGCATAAAATCATTTGAATTTACTTTCAAATACATAGTTAACTTGTAGATTTTATGCAGCTTTTATTCAGGTGCTGTTGCCAGCGCTAGAGAGGCTCTGTTAAGCGGAGTGCCTTCTCTTGTACTTTCTTTAAATTGGTAAAATTTTCACTTTTGTTTAAATGCCCTTGCTTCAATTGTCCTTGAAATTTACCTGTTGGAGTTTGTGTTTCTTATTAGGAAGAAGGATGAGAGTAAAGAAACTGATTTCAAGGATGCTGTTGATGCTTGTTTGCCACTGATCAATGCAGCACTCAGGGACATTAATAAAGGCATTTTCCCAAAAAGTTGTCTGCTTAACATAGAAATACCCACTAGTCCATCTGCCAACAAGGTTTCTTCCAGATAGATTAAGCCTCTCATTACTACTGTTTTGTTCTGTCTTGTTTTTTAGGTATATTACTCAAACTTGATGCTAAATACATGTAAGCATATCTTCTTCTTTAGTATATTTGACCATCATGTGTTTCAAGTACTTACGTTTTCAGAAAAAATGAGAAAATTGAATGAACGAATAAGAAAACACTTGCATGTAGTACATCTCAGTTCTGTATCACTTTTCTTTTCGATAGAATTAATTGATTTTAGTATGCATTAATAGTCTTGGTATCCATCTGCTTTCACAGTGCACAACTTCAAATGCATTTTTATAGCTGGCCAATACTTTGTGGACATTTCAAAATCTTTGCTGGACGGTTTCTATTGTAAATAAGTACAGTAGCTTCAAATGTTCTTTTATTGTTGGCCAATACTTTGTGAACAATTTAAAATCTTTGCTGGACATCTATAAGAGAAGTGGCTTTAAAGTTCATCTTTGAAAGTAAAATTTATTCAATTGCAAAGTGCTATTGATTCATAATCTTTAATATTGTACATCAACATGGATCTCTCACAGTCAACACACATGGATAGTGTTGAAAGCAATGGCAAATTTCATGACCCTTATTTGGATTTGTGCTGATCTTTAAATTTAGCAAGCATTGAGTTGTCAGCAAAGAGCTGAATTTTCTTGTTCCATCCATGCTAATCATGGATCGATCATAGTGTTATAGCATAAGATATACATCTGTTAAACATTGACTTGGGTGTTCTATTGAATGGAAAATTTTATCTTTATCTAAATACACAATTTTTCAACAAGATTGATTATAGTTTGTCACGGTACACACTTAGGGTTTGTCAAATATTAATCAACAACCTTGAATTTTCTTTATGTTAGGACCTTTTTAATTTGGTTGGAAGATGTTTGAGAAGTAAAGTGATGCTTATAGGAATGGTTATCTGGATGAATGTTCAAATGATAGTTCATGTTTGTCAGCAACGATGCTTACATGTAGTTAAGTAGGATTGATATGAAGGAAATTGGATGCTTGAAGGTTTCAGAAAGCCATTTGACCTACTAAGATTTGTTAACTATTGATACTCTCTAACTTGCTTTGACCATGCTAGGTGAATGTTCCTTATGTGCTAGCATGTGCATCCTGTACGTGCTAATGGATTATAGTTTATTTATAAAAAATCGAAGATTGCTCATCATAATCACTGTCTGAGCATACCAGGCAAGGAACTAGGAATTCACCTTTGTTTTTAGTTAATGGAGTATATTTTCAGTTATCCAAAATGGTACTTCATTCTAAGGTTCAAGGCTTGTTCTGTGTTGGGATTTTGATTCTCAGTTGGAGTTAGATGCGTTGGAGGTGCCACTCACCATATCAAGGTGGTGCTTGACGGCACTGATCAGGAGAAAAAGTTGAGGGAAGAAGAAAAAATGGAGTAGGAAGAGAGAGGAGAAACCTGGTCATTGCAAACTGACAAAGCTGGTTGCAGTGGAACCCTAGCTTGCAGGAGGAGAGGAGGAAGAGAAACCTACCTAGAAGTTTGCTGGAGCTGTTGCCGCTGAAATCACTGCTGAGAAACCTACCTAGAAGGCATGCTACATCTTCGCTGATGGTGGGTCTTGAGATGCAGAAGCAGAATACGATGTCTCATCTGTATCTGATGAGATTAGAAGATAATTTAATTCTGTGGTTCATTTATCACGATCACAGTCAATTTAAACCATAGGAGGAACTTGGAACTCCTTTTTGTTCCATGTCCATGTGCTGCAAGAATACCTTTTCTCAAAATGCACACTCTGAGTCAGTTGTGGTCTTGATCTCTTTGATTTTCATCTTATTAATTTTTGCTACTTGCTACTTGTTTCGTTCCTAGTATTTCAGTCTATAAATCTCCCTGACTGAGGGGCTAAAATCTTTTCATTTGTGTGCTATTTCAGTAGCTAGTTGATTGTATACTAATTTTTGAATCCAATAGTACTTAGTAGCATGCTTGAATTGTTACTCAATGAGGATATATATGGATTTATCTCAATCTTTGCAATTTTTAGTTTCCTTTTACTTCCTCAAGATTCTATTTTTAATGTACGGCAGGGCTTTAAACTAACCAGGCAGAGCCTCTGGAAATACGCTCCGAGCTGGCAAGGCGTCTCAGCAAATAGGCAACCTGGGCAGTTCATGTCTATGCATCAAAGCCTTGGTATCCAGCTTGCACAGCTTGGCCGAGATGCCTCTGCTGCTGTCAGTATATCTCCTTCAGCTTTTTGCACTATCGGACGGGGATTTTCATGATTTATGATGAATTTGTGCTTTCCAGGGAGCGGCACGTCGCGTTGGTACTCAAAAGAAACTTGTAGAAATAGAATCAGTCGCAACTACTGGAAAAGCTGAGCAGAAAGATGTGGTGAAGAAGTACTTCCGACTAGAGGTAATGCTGTTTCGTTAAGTTATAAATGTAAGTACATCATAATAGCCGATCATAAAAATTTTGTGCCGAACTTGTTCCTTAGAGTTTGCCCTGCAGAAAGAGGTGGTGTTGATCATGTTGCTTACATAGAGCAGTCTTTTTGCCTGACATTGCTTGAAAGTTCTTGTACAAATATCATTTGTAATAAAGTCAATTTTCTTTCACTTGCAGTTTCTCGATAAGGAACAAGAAGCCAAGGACGAAGATTATGATTTTAGAGCCCTGGAGAATGGATATGTGAGTCTTGCCGCCTCTTCCGCATCGCTCCATACGATTTCATGCTTCTAGTAGATAACATTTCACTTTCCCGCATGGTTGTTCAGATCGCAGTTACTCCCATATCTTTGGAATTGCAAATGGAACCTGAGATCCAAGCATCCGCTTCTAACTGGCTTGCGACGGCTCTAGAAAGAGCTGAAGAGGCTACCGAGGCCGCCGATGCGTAGCTTCTGACTCTGTCTACTGTTTTTTGATTGAAAGTTTTGTGTTAGTTCCTCCAGTTTGTGCTGGCTCTTGCCCATTCAATTGTGCTCGTCCATTGCTTGTCGTTGTGTTTGGAAAAACCCGTGCCTGACCCCCATTCTATTATTAGCAATAGTGGTGTCGGCGACCTGTGGTGCAGTATATTCGCCACTTTCTTGATTCCGGTGGTTTCCTTGCTGAGATAGTGGCTGATTTGTAGTTGAATCGTGTCTGAGTTGATTTGTCTAGATTGGAGAATGACTTATTTATTGATTTGAATTAATCGTCATTTTATTTGTTTCATTATACTCTTGCAACAGGATATGAAAATTTCATTGTGAATTTTTATTGTAGGTATCAAATAGTTTGAAATGAGTATTTTTTGGTAATTCAGGACTTACTCTGATTAATCTTAGATATATAGACGGTATTCTTTCATTTTTTTTAGTCAGATTAATTTTTTGATCTTTTATTTTTACTACTGTATTCTATTTAGGACTGAGTAAAATATCGATTAAAGTTTGAATTTTGGATTTAGAAATATCAGTTTATTTGATTAAATCGAATTGAGGTTATTATGTTTTGATTTTCTCGTTTCAGTGATTGATATAAATTATAGAAAAATGATACGCTACATGAAAATGTAGTATAAAATTTAACATGACACACTCAACTGCATGGATGTGATTTGGTCCCACTGTATGGATGTGAGATCTATGGAGTGTGTCATGTTGAGTTTCATGCTATATTTTTCATGTAGTGTATTATTGTTCTAAATTATGAGCAATGATATGTAGCATAAAAAAGTCTAATATGAAGTAACAACCTGGCCCGTCCGTCTATGGGAAGTTTACTTATCCCGACCTCTATTTTTCTGTAGGTCATGGGTCGTCGACCATCGATCGTGTCGTTACCTACTAGGACTTTCCACTCTTGCTCAGTGGATTTTTACCTTCTCCAGATTCGAACTTTACCTGCAGGCTAAAGTACTAAAGTTCCTTGGTTACCAAATTCAAGGAACTTTAGTATTTTAGCCTGCAAGTCTAGAGTTCGAATCTGGGGAAGACAAAAATTCACTGGGCAGGGGTGGAAAGTCCTAGTAGGTAATGACACGATCGATGGTTGACGGCCCATGACCCACAGAAAAATAGGGATCGAGATAAATAGAATTTCCATGACACACTCAACTGCATGTCTATGAGTTTCATTGCATGGATGTGGGACCTACTGTATGCATGTCATGTTGGACATTTTCATACTACATATCATTTCTCATAAATTATCGATTGATTAATGAAAAAAATTGATTAATTTAATTTTGGATTAATTTATTCAATTTTTATAAAATAATTCAATATATATATATATATGTGAAAAAATGTACTAGATATTTTATATATTTTTTAAAAAGTATATGTTTATATTTAGTAAAAGAATAAGTTTTTGCCAAATATAGCAATTGATTAAACGGAATGAAAAAGGCAAATCATGGCTGGGGTGGTTGGATTAGTCCAGCGCCCAGAAAGTGCTTTTTAATTTCGATTCGCTTCGCATATTCTCCGTCGGGTCCGTCGAGTGCCGTGCGTCGACGAGTGTCGCTGGAGAAGCAGCAACGGCGTTCCCATGGCGGTGACGCTCTCGTTTGTTCGCTCCGCCGCCTGCTATCGCGTCGCCCTTTCCACACCTCGATGGGGCTTGGCGGTTGCAGAATGCCCTCGGCAGTTTCTGCATCTTCCCTCTCGCCCGCGTCTGCTCCCGCGCCGAATCTGTTCCAGTAAATTTTACATTCTATTTTCTGTTCTATGTTGGTTTGTTGCATCAGCTCCTTGAAGTTCTATTTAGTTTTTTTTTTAATGTCGAATTGTTCACGGGAGTATTTCTTTCTTTCTTTCTTTCTTTCGTTTATGGTTTATGTTGTCTTCAAAAAGTTCATGATGATGAATGTAAAATCGATCTCCCTTTTCTTTTCTGTATGATGCAGTTGGATGCAAAATCCCGATGGAGAATTTCTGCAAATAGTTTATCTTATTGGGTCTAATGAACGATTCTGGATCTATGATGCTCTACATATATGTGTTCATATCCAAAACCTGGCAAGAACGTTCGATAGCCCTAGGTTTTATATCCAAATATCTCAGAACACCGTGAACTGACGCTCAATTTCTATCAGATTGATTCATAACTAGAACTGATATAACATATTGTGTTAATGCGATATTGGTAAGGTTATATGCTAGCTATGGTTATTGATTTCTTCATGATAAACCATTCTTAGGAGCGTTTTGATGACATGGAGGATTTGAATAGAGATTCCTGTAGAAAATCACGAAAGCGTTTAACTCTGTTTGGTCCTTGCATATGGGTATTGGGAATTTGACCAACCTATTGGCCCAACTGAATTAAATCAAGCCCTTTGCATCAGAAAGGTAAATTTGAACTTCATTAGCTAAGTCAACAAATGACCCACACCATTGTTGGATAAGTATGTTCCTCTACACGCTGTTAGAGTTAATGATGATTAAAAATGATAATTTCAAGTTTGGAGACAATATACTCTCTTTTTCAATGGTCCTGTAATATCATTATAATGTGAAGACGCTGAAAGTAATCATTGTTAGAGATTAAAGGCAGTATACATCAGCCAGTTACTAGTAACTTGCCTACAGCACCATTCACCAAGTTGGCTTGAGAGTGTATACTGAAAATGATAAAGGAAGTCTGGTAGGATGAGGACAATTGTAGCCTTGGATGGGGATTAGTGAATTGAGAAGGGGAGCGAAGAGACAGAGGAAGAGGATGTAGAGGGAGTTAGTGCAGTTGGTACGAAGTGATATCAGTTAGAGTATTTCAGGTTTAACTTAGATGAGAACCTAATATTGTCCGGCCCTTCCCTAGAGAATAGAATCAAAGTTTTTGGTTGAGTTGGTTAAATGATGGATTTTTTAGATAGCTGTAGTGTTGGCGTTTTCTTTTCCATGAAGGTTAGATGACGATATGGCATTTGTTTGTCACAAAAGAGCCACTTGTATTTATATGAAGTCTTCTATCTTGTTTTTGCGGACACTTTTTCTGGTATAGAATCTTCGAAGTATTAGAAAAGATATTAGAATCAATTAAACCTTTTTTGTATCTAACCTCAACAATTTGGTGTTTTTAAGCTTGAACGTATCATTGCTTTTTTTTTTTTTTGTTAGAAATTGCTGATGCTGAAACCAAGGTCCAAGCACCCAAGGGTCAGTCAGAAATCATTTTTTTAGGCACAGGAACTAGTGAAGGGATACCTCGAGTGAGCTGCCTCACAACTGAATCAAAAATATGTGAGGTATCATATCCTTCTATTAAGTTTTCTGCAAAGAATTTGCCAAGTCACCAGAGATATTCTCTCACCTCAACTCTTATAGTGGTCTGAGGTTTTGCACCCATTTGTCTTTTTAGGTTTGCTCAAAAGCATCTGTGCCTGGAGACAAGAACAAGAGACTTAATACAAGCATCCTTATATGCTATGTCAATTCTATGGGAAGATATAACATTCTTGTAGATGCTGGCAAGTATGAATCAAATACAACTAGTTTCATTTCTCACACAAAAATGCACATATTTACTTTTTCCGAAACATATTTCACTTTGCTTTGAACTGAATTGTGATGTAAACTGTTGTGTGTATCTTCTTCCATATCTTTTGTTTTTTTTATTCCATTTGATGCTGCTTCACTTTATTTCTCTCCTTGAGTTATGACACTTGACTTCTGCATCTGAGTATATATTTTTAAATTTTACTATAGACCATCTTGAATGTCTATGTTGTTTGTGCATTCACATACGGAATACAGTTTCATAATTTGCTCTTTAAGCATATAAAATATACAACACCAACAGGGAAAGATGCACACCTTTTGGTTGTAGCATTGCTCCTAAATCTGGCCAGTTTTACATATAGATTTATTTAAGAAAAAAAATTATTTTACAACTTTTTCATTTATTTAAGAAGAACAGCTGTATACATTGAATCTTACATTGTAATTTTATCATGCAGGTTTTTCTACCATAGCGCTCTTCGTTGGTTTCCTACCTATGGGTAACAGTTAGTGATCTGTTCAAAATTTTGGCATTATTTTTAAGTAGGAATTAATTTGATTGTTTGAACATGAAAATATTTTTAAAATGTTTTATTAACCAGTTGTAGGATGCCTTATTGATAGCTTGACATGCATAACAATAAGTGGTTTTCATCAGTTCCAGCAGGAGAGATTGTTTGTAGTCTGGTTCGTGGCATAGGAAAACATCAATATCCCCTAATTTTTTTCTGGTTCATGGTATAGGAAAGCATCAATATCCCTTAATTGTTTTCTGGTTTATGGCATAGGAAAGCATCAATATCCCCTTATTTTTTCTGGTTCATGGTATAGGAAAGCATCAATATCCCTTATTGTTTTCTGGTTTATGGCATAGGAAAGGATCAATATCCCTTAGTTGTTTTCTGGTTTATGGCATAGGAAAGCATCAATATCCCTTAATCTTTTTCTATCTCATGTACTCCAATATTACAAGAATATCTGGTTGCTAGGCTTGTTTTGTTGTTGAAAGTGTATTCTTAAATAATTGAAGATTGGGAAATTGATAACCGCTCCCTATGATATTAAGTCTATTTTCATTCACAATGGATACAGTTTGTGTACCATGTTTAATCAATTCCCTTCCTATTACTGCCTCTCCAACATGTGTATAATCTGGCGCCTAAAAGAGATGAACATTGTATAATCAAGTTAGTGTTGTGTTTCTTTGTGCTGCCATTATATATTCACTTCCACTGTTACCTGAGGAGTCAAGAAGCATGGAATAGTATCCAAATGACATTAAAAGTAATGACATTTTGACACGGCAAGATTGATTACCGTTCCAGATTTTCCCATTTTCCTAACATTAATTTGTTAGTTCACATGATAGACATGCCACTCAGATCATTTAGATGGGCACAGTTTTTTACAAACATCTCATTTAAGGATTGTATATTTATTCTCCTAATCACTAGAAAAATTGATGTTAATAAATCTTTTAATGTTAGCATTTCGTGTACATAGGTTATAATGATATGACCTTTTTCGGAAATCCTAACCAACAATTGAGCTGCAAATACGTATTACTGATGCTGCACTGTGCTATTCTTATTTCTGTATTCTACTTTAGAATGCTTCACTTTGTTTGTCATATAAGCCAGTGCTATCCACCCCCTTACACACTTCTGGTTTTAATTATTAGTTCGCTTTATCTTCTCAGGCTGAGAAAGATTGATGCGGTCATCATAACCCATTCACATGCTGATGCAATTGGAGGTTTATGCTTCATTCCAAACTCCTAGTGATAGCCATTCAAATTTTATTACCAAGTCATTGCTAGTCTTGCTTGACAAGAATTTTTTTTATTCAAAACTTGGATTCTAAACTACTAGCAGTATATGGATAATTTTACCTTTAACTGCAGAAGCACTAACCTAGTAGTTGTATATACTTGTTTTCTTGTTTTAGGTAGATTACATACAGGAGCGTAGCATTTCTCCATTGCAACAAGAAAAAAATAAATGGTTATTCTTGTAACTCTTGTCAGTTCATTTATCTGAAATATGGGTGATTGTTGATGTAGGTCTTGATGATCTTCGAGATTGGACAAATAATGTCCAACCATCCATCCCTATTTATGTGGCACAACGTGATTTTGAGGTATGGGTCTCTATAATGATCCTATTGATAGTTCGGGACTAGTCTGTACATTATGATTATAGATATGTTGGTATTTTGATATAATAATCCTTCACTTGTTTGACTACATTGCAATAATTTTGGATTTGGTCATTTAATAGTCATTAGAAAGTTCTACCACACTAGCAGTATCCCATCTTTTAAGAAAAAATACTTAAATTCGTGGTATCTTGAAGGTAATGTTAATGAAAAGCAAGGATAATTGGCATGGCTGTAAACTAGTTTTTCATCCATTTGAAATGATAAGATATTGGTAGTGTTATCATGCTGATGTATCACATCTGTTCTTCTGCAAATCTGGTAATCGTTCTTTGGAACAAAAAATGTTTGGACCAAGCCAAGCCCTGATAAGTAGTATTGTAACTCAGTAGGCCTATATTATATCTATTCTAATTTAAAACTTGTTTAGATATAATTTTGAGTTGGTTATTTTCACCATTACTTTTACTGGTACGATTTTGTTCCCTTTCAGGTGCTCATATAGGTGGCCCTGTATATACCCCTGCATGCCCAGCCCTTTCGGTTTCTGTTGTAAACCTTGATGCTTAGCGCGATAAAATGTCTATAAGCTTCCTTAATGATTTTTCTTGAACTTGTTTTAGGTGATGAAGAAGACCCATTATTACATAGTGGATACCAGTGGGCTGATTCCTGGCGCCGCTGTATCAAAACTGCATTTCAATGTGATTAAGGAGGAACCATTTGTGATTCACGATCTTAAGGTTTGTAAGCTTCAATACTCCAGGGTCGAACAACCTTTTTTTTTTCTGTGGGTTTTGATTTTCTCGAGATGGATAATGGTTTGTTGCCATTGCTGTTGGACTGGCAATGGTTGTCTCATTTTGCTGACTACCCTTTAAACCAAACTACAAGGATGTTGAATAGTTGACAATAGGAGATTTATATCTAGCTTTAGATTAAATATCTTACAATGAATTAGTATAATCCGAAATGTATATTTTGCCTTTTAAAGTGCGCTTCGATATCATTTACTCATGTCTTCCTAATTCTCTTCAGGTTACTCCTCTACCTGTCTGGCATGGAAAAGGTTACCGTTCTTTGGGTTTTCGTTTCGGAAATATTTGTTACATAAGGTAAACAATTCTAGCTTCCTACATTTTGGTTCAGCATAGGCCTTGCTAATTACTTTCTCATGTGCTCTGCATACTAACATCAGTAATTCAGTGATGTTAGTGACATACCAGAAGAGACTTACATGCTCCTCAAAGACTGCGATCTTCTTATCCTGGTGAACTACCTTTCTTGCGTTTGCTAAATTTTTCTTTATACGTTTCGTATCAGTCCTGTTGAATACTCCAAAAACAATAATTTAGGATGCACTGAGGCCAGATCGTTCTTCTTCAACACACTTCGGACTACCAAGGGTAATTATCACTCGGATCTATCTCTTCTAGTGTCATCATCACTCTTATAACATTATGAGCTTCACTTTGCGTACCTCTTGAACAGGCTCTAGATGAAGTGCGCAAGATTCAACCAAGGCAAACTCTTTTTACGGGTACACCACAACTTTAAACACCAGCAAAGATTAAACTAAGACCAAGTTTCTAATACCTTGATCTATTCACAAGGCATGATGCACTTGATGGACCACGAAAAAATAAATGAACAGCTCGCCAAGTTGCAGGATTCTGAAGGTCTGAATGTCCAATTAAGCTACGACGGACTCCGCGTCCCAGTAAACCTATAGCTGATGCCACTACTCAATGGTACATCTTGACACCTGAATCCTGATCCTACCATACGAATCTGAGCCCCTTCAGGCTCTTCAGTAATGGTAGTGATGGTGGCTAGTCGATAATAAAGCAACGAGTTCGTCCAATTTCAATGCTCCAATGTCTTGCCGATCGATTGTATTCTTCGAAGGTCAGCACTAAATAATTATTACAGGTTCAGATTTTTTGCACCTGTTTCATGCGCATTAAATCAATGTGTATTTCTGATTAGAAATTTGCATCATGGAGTTGAATAGGAAACCAGATAGTATTCATAGAGATCTTCCATATGTGACTCGACATTGTATGCTCAATAATTACTCGACAATTGGTATGTTTTCGGCTCATCAAATAGTTGATTTGCTTTGCTAAGTTTTGTTTGGATGGTGATGCTGGATAAGGAAAAGTGAATGTGCTGGTGAGCATCTTTTTATTAAAGAAAACACATAAATCCTCCATTTGAATATCCTAAGAGTAGCAATCCAAACAAAATAGATTGATTTAATTCAACCACTTGTTTTAATTAATTTATAACTTTCTTAAGTATCTTCATTTAGTTCAGTTTAATTTAATTCAATTGAGTGGATAAATACATTCAATCAGTTCAATAATATTTTTATTTAATTTACAATTTTTACATTCAATAGAGTAATTTCACAGTACTTTTGAAATTCATGTTCAATAATGATTAAAAGGTTTAATTTACAATTTTTACACCCTTCAAGACGACTCCACACACTTTAAAAGAGGATAAATTAAGAAGGCTTATTCAGTCTTAGTCGAGTGGCCTTTCTACATAAGGGGCACGAGGTAATCTGAAATAGTATTTGCACCTATCAGGAATCGCACTATGCCTCTTGGTGGCAAGTCCTGTCCAAGTATTAACTCGACTACACCCGCAGACGCAAATTCATATATGATAATGTATATACTGCAAGATTCATCAGATTCATTCATGTTATTGCACATGAAACCAGACATAAAATAGTCTCAGATTTGCACTATGTCCTGACATCGATCGATAGACACTGAAACACACAACAAAAACGCGGAGTTTTTTGTTTAATTTTGACCACCTGATTGCAGATATAAGATTGAGCCGCATGCCTAGAGAAATTATCAAAACAAGAACCAATAGATTCGTATTCACCACCTTTTTCTTGACCAAAATGAGAGGAAATCAAGTGTTTTCAGAACAAATGTTCTTGCCGTGTAACTGGCAGAATGAACCAGCAGCCAATAAGTTATGGTTTTGGGGCGAAATAGTGGAGACTCATAGGCAGGCATGAAGTCTAAGTGTTTCCTCAAATGAATGCCAGTGAAGTTGATCGAAGGCAAAGTGATCAAATGTCAGATCACCCTTTTTATGTTTAAAGGGCAAATTGTATCTCGAAATAGAATTCAATTGGACAACTGAAACTACTGAAAACAGATAAGTAGCATGAGATGACTACCTACCCCCGACCTTCGGGCTTCAAACATTAGCAGGCAAGGAAATGGTAATGTTTCAAATTCTGTTCCACCACATTGCAACGCATTCATCAAATCGTAATAATATTCGGAAACATAAGAAACGCTGCAACATAAGAAGCTAACCTTCCAGTCATAGTTGTTCCTGCAAGCAATGGCTTCCTTAACAGCTTCCATTTTAAACCTTCAACATCTAAAGAAAATCCCCCAATGTCTTACGTAATGTGTAATGTAGAGAGGCAAAAACCTAATAGCCAAGAAAATAAGTTGGTCTGGAAACAGTCTTTTATGATACCAAAATCAATTTATTAGAGCATCAATCAGATCCAACCCCAGTACAAAGTATGCAGAAATTCCTATTTAAGTTGCAACTTATCAATATAAATAATTTAATGGTACCTTCGGTATAGTTTTCAGTCCAACGGTAGAGAATATCAGAAAGGAAATCTTGGAGTAAATGCATTGCTTATAAGATGAAAGAAAAACTTCAAAGTAGTACGAATCACCGGATCTCAAATGACCTCCAGGAAGCATAAAAGAAGTCGACTTCACTTGCACAGCATGAAGGTGTCGAAACAATTGGACCTGATGTAACAAACTATAAGACCTTGATCAACTAATAGTCGATGGGCACAAATAGCTGTGCAAGGATAGTGATTGCACATTATGCTAATGTTAGATAATGATCCTTTTGTGAAATCACAAATATATAAAAGTAGGTTCTACTTACACTTGTAGGGCTAGAGGCAACTCTTGAAACCTTAAGATGGTAACTTGTATTTAAAAGAGAAAAAAAAACTCTAAACATTTATCAGTGGCAAAGCCATGAATCATAAGCACTTCAAATGTTGTTTACATTTGATAACAATATCATGGTCCAGAAAGCTACTAAATTACAATATAATTTCACAAGCTAGGATTTTAATCCATCGTCCAGAAAATAGTCCTGTTAATTTAACCAAAAGCATGAAAGCAATATACTATTTTTGTGTTACATATGCAACTGTAAAATTGATGTACATCTTGTAACTCATCCTGAAATCAGCAACAAGAAAGCATATTGTCAAATTCTGGATCAGTCCAAGATGAAGACATGAAACTGTATTGGTTTTGTTTTTGATAGTATACTTCAGATTTAAAAAAAAAAAACTCTGAATATTAAGTATATAATTACCACAACAATTATTGCATTTCTAACAAAACTTGTTACGTTGATATCTTGTTCTTTCCTAGCATGATCCAATATAAGAAGCATAAAATGTTGACATTCTCTTCAAAAAGTCAAGAAATCCACAGAGCATAAGATAAATCCTCAACTGTCCAAGGTTGTACATTCAAATTGTATAACGGCATTATTCAGAAAGTTTAACGATATTTCAGTGTCAAAGATCAAAAATAATAAAAAAGGAAGCAACAAGAGAGAAACAACAAAAAGAACATCACGAACACGAGTCCCCATCCCACAAGTCACATGGCTGTAAGAAAGTCCACCCAGTGTTCAGAATTATGGCCCAAAGGAATCAAAAATTAATCGAAACCAGCTACTAACTAGGGAATAAGATCACTACTGAATGGCAATCGAATGGAAACATCACACACTTAGATTTCATCCTCTATATGCGGTCAGCAAGAGAGTCATCCATGTCAGGAACTAAGCCCTGTTTTCCATGAGCAATCTTCAGGAGCTCCAAACCCAACGTACATCGGGTTAGTCTGAGGAATTCAAAATAAGTTTACAAGAAGCATTTTTACCTTCTCATCATGTCACAATGATATGCTTCCAGAGGATTGGAGCCGGTGAGAAAAGTCTTTGAACTACAGTGTGTTCACTGACATGTCTCTTTTTCAATTACCTTTGCTTGTATTTGCTGCATATGAGATGAGGGTTCATCTGCTAAAGTTCATGCAGTAATGTTGCAAAAGATGAGATCCATCTGCTAAAGTTCATGTTGTAGCGTTGGCACATGTGTATTACAAGGCTCATCCAGAATCAATGTTTAGAAGGTCAATATCAAATAATCGGCATTAATGGACAACAATGATATAAAATAATGGATCAAATAGAATATGTTAACCACCAAAAATTTCATAGAGAAATAATAACAAATTGGATTTGATTTTAGTGACGCAATTATCCATGGTGAATCATGATGTTTATAACAAATTGATAACCAGCAACAACAGATGACCAAAAATATGCTAGCTCAATCAACACAGAGAAGCTTTTACCCTTCTTGAAACAGAAAATGCATGAATTGGGTTTTGACTAATTGCTACTCTCACTGGAAATTTTTCACTTCCACACTGCAAACTCATGACTCCTCAGCCTTAGTAACCAACTTGATTTTCTTGTTGTTAACCACAAAGCGAGAGCTTGAATTTATCTGGGAAAAAAGGAATACAAATGTGTTAATGCATCAACATATGGAATGAAAGGGTAAGGATAATAGAATCTTTTGAAGGTTTTACCTTGTCCATTAACTTCGCCTGAAGTTGTTCCTCTTCTTCAGAGGCACCAGATTCTTGGACCATCTTGATCACAATCTTTTGCAATTTTTTAATCTTCATCGTTTGATCTGGAATCTACAACAACCAAAACAACATTTCAGCTTTCCAAGAATTCAAAGGACTTTTTTGTTATCCAACTGTTTAGTGGCAAGATTAGTGTAGCAATCTAATAAGCACATACAGCACCAAGAGACTAGTTTCTTCAAAAGATATAATGTGGGGAAAAATAGGGAAAAGAATAGAAAATGACAGAACCACTGAGTCAATACTCCACATAATAAAGACAAGATAAATAATGAATATGACCATATATTTCCTACAAAAAGATGAATGCACATACCGACTTAAGGGTAGAAGTAACAAGTTTCTTCCACTTGATTTTATGATTGGAATCTTGTTTACTCTTAGATTGCTTATCTTGATCTCCAGGATGCTTCCTTTTCTTTGGTTGTTTATCTGCTTTTTCTGCTTCTCCTGCTTGTATTACCTCGCCATTAGTAAATTCACTTGCACCATCTTTTATCTTTCTTTGCTCCAAATTTCCGTTTTTCACTTCTGCAACCAATTTGCAATTGATTGATTCATCCTTCGATTTATCTTCATTTTTGATATTATTTGATCCATTAGAACTGGAAAATGGTTTGTCGCCAGACACCTCCTTGTTTGAAGCTGGTACTACAGCTAGAGAAGATTGATTATGGGAAGCATGGTAAGCTTTTGCTTTTGCCCTGTGCTTCTTGCCATCAGCATGGAGCAGTAAAGTCTGCTTGCTGGTAGTAGTTGTATTGCAAAGGCTGTAGGGAGAGAAAATAATCTAATTTCACCTCTCAAAAATCATAAATATGGAAAAAATGTTTCAAATTGGTTGTGCTTATATGACAAATAAATGGAATGGGCCAACAATAGTTTCATATACAGAACCAAAGTTGAAAGGTGCCATCTTCATCCTCAAGGCTCAAACTACAAAAAACAGATAGAAAGTTCAACAATCCCATGTCATCTACTCTCGTCATCCATCAACTTAAATTCAGGACCAATAAAGGATGAAGTTCTATTATAGTTGGACAAGGGAGATATTCTAATGAAAAGAATTGCCCATGTTCTTAGTTGCCAAGCAAAGTGAAATGGGAATAATCAGACCACCTTTAAGTCCAAGTTTATTTTATATGTACAACACCTATCCACAAATAGGTCCTCATATGCCAACTAAGGATAATTCTTAATTTTGGTTTGTTTTGTCAGTTTCGATAATGATGTCAAACGACGCATCAACTGAGAGTCAATAACAACTTAAATTCAACATGGAAAATCGAAGGTTGACTATGAATATATAAAAAATCTTGATGTGTGAAATACTAGTAACATGGAATGTGGTAACTTAGACCATCTGGTTCAGGCCTTATACAAACTTGGTCAGCACAATCAAACTTGGCTCAAGCAGAAGCCATAGGGCAAAACTTGTGATGTAAGAAATCATTCTATTTTCTCAAAGCCCAGTTGACTAGCTAGGGCCTTTTCTATTCAAGTAATTTTAGGTTAGACATAATCTAGGGCCTTTCTTCTATAAGATTTTTAAAAACATGTAAAATCCTCAAAACAAGGGGAAAACCAGGTGTCTTAATGTTCAGCGGATAAATTGTATAATGTTAAATAACTAATTACTTCACTATACATGTCACATTATCTTACAATCACTGAAGAAAATATTATCTATTTCTAATTTCTGCAGCTAGATTCTCTAATATATATATATTAAACACCAAAGAAGCACTTATAAACGGTGAAATCAAGACTATGTTGCTAGAGGAAATGATGAACAGATTATCAACTAATGGTGCAGCACATCAGGCTACATGCATATGTTAATGCCTCAATGGTCAAGTTTGAGGCATACCTACAGGCCCAAGGAGGACGCGATGACAAACCAACATTAACATCGACCTCTGCGTTTGGCTTGGGCTTCTCAGGCTTAGCTGGTGTATTTTGTGAAGCTTTTCCCTGGTCTTTAGGACCGTATTTCTCCTGAAAGTTTCAGTATGAAAAATCACAAAATTCTTAAAATTCCAAATGAATCTTTTGAAACTTGCACGAAACCGGCAACCTAGAGAAGCAATTTTATTCCATGAAAAATAAAAACAACAAAAATTAACTTCCAAGAAAAGGCAAAAAAAAAAAAAAATCATCAAAACATTCTACTACGAATCGAGAATAAACGATGCGATGTGCATACCGCTTCAGATATGCACTGCGTATGGCTCTGCACGCTGTTTTGGTCGAACGTCTTTCCGCAATCAATGCACGACAGCTGAAATATTTGGCAGGAAAAGCAAAGTTAGATTGAGAAAACTGACAATGCATCCGTCAACGGAGAGATGAAGCGGATAACATTGATATAGGCGATCAACAACCTTGTAGGCGGAGCAGACTCGGAAGTGATTGGGCAGCTTAGGCTTCTTCAGATTTTCCCCGCAGTCTTCGCACTGAAACCAAACCATCTTCGCCGCACTCTCGATCTCTTCCTTCTCTGCTCTAAGCGGCGGCCTTCGGGTCGTCCGCTTCTTGCTCCTCTGTTAGGGTTTAATCGAACTGGCGATGGAAGTTTCTAGAAAAGCACTCGTACATGGTTAATTTACTCAAAACCCCTCCGTTTTGAACTCTTAAAACAGAGACCCTAATTTTACGGTATAATTATTTATTTATTATTTATTATTTTCATTAATATTGCTCTCACATATTTTTTATCTAAATTTTGATTTAAAAAATTATTATAATAATTATAAATATTAAAAAAACTTTGAGATGTCAACTTTTATCTTCAATTAAAAACTAAATGTATAATATATTAAATCAAAATTTATTCAGATATTGTTTAAACGATAAAAATTATTTAATTTAAAATTTATAAAAATTATCTGAATGATAAAAACTATTTAACTTAAATAATAATTTATATAAAAAATATATAATTTATTTGATAATAAAATTATATATATATATATATAATAAAAATAATCATTGAAGTCATAATAATTAAAATATATAATTTATGTGATATATATATATATATTCGAACTCGTAATCGAATATTCCACGCAGGTTTTCCTCTCCACAAGAAACCTGTGCTATTGCTGGAATTGAATAAGAATGATTCATTCTCTTTATGATCTTAATCCAATACATTTCAAAGAATCATTCATTTAATTACATCTTCTATTTCATAATTCAGGGAATGAAATGAAACAGAATGATACAGATGGATCCATACAAGAAGTGCAGCATGCATTGTTTCTTCCTTCCCCACCAGTTTTCTGAGTGCTGCTGTGGCTCAAGTCAAGAGTTAAAGGTACAGGCAGGCCTATCGCAAGGAATTGGAAGCACCTGCATTAGATTTGCCAAGGCTAGAAATGTTCTATAAATATCTATAAGCATACAATCTTAAGGCCCCAAACAAAGAAACAGAAGGCCTGAGTATAGTGTTTCGGCATATTAACCAACTAAACTTAGTCTAATGTACACATGCTTCTTTTCTGAAGTTCGAAACCGCGATAATGTTAAGACCGGCTCTTGAACTTCCGCTGTGCTTTGAGATCCACCACGATAATGGTGATGTTGTCCTTGCTTCCCTTCTGGGAAGCAAGTCTCATTAGACAATCTGCAGCTGCTTGAGCTGCAGGATCAGCTACTGTGCCACTTTGAGATGATGGTGATACGGGGCCATTCTTTTTGTGCCAGAGCAGAATCTGCTTCCGGGCGACATCACACACCTCTTCGTTAGACATGACGTCCCACAAGCCATCACTAGCTAGAACAAGGCATTCATCCTCTCTTACTCGTGGGGTTATCGTAACTTCTGGCTCAGGAATAATCCATGGCTTCAAGTATCGATCGCCTGTAAACATCAGATACATCAATAACCATTCCAGTTTTTAGCCTTAGTGAAGGGTAGTACGATAACAGTTCAGGCAGTGGCGGAAGTCATGGAAAATGGATACCTATCTTCTGAACAAGCTTTCTCAAATGAAAAACACAATATTTGCTGTCATAATGCTGTAAAAGGTATAAGGACAAGTAAACAAACTTGATTGTTGCCGAGATAAAAGCAAGGAGCCTTGAGCACAGACCCATCTACATACAATAGAATTGTGACAATAAATGGCAAAAAGGAGATGACAACCTATGCACCAAGGGTGGGTCGTACCGAAATTTGTTTGCCTGAGTATGGAAAAAGATGATAAAATCCATTTGTACAACTCAACCTACACTTTTACACGAAATGTAAATATATAGATCATTTCAGGTTCCGTGACTAGACTTGATAGGCCCATTTAAACATGACCATATGCAATCTGCCTAAACACAACCTGTTTGAATATGACCTTGGGAACAATTTATGTTTCAAATCCTGGATGATCCATAGCTCTGAATCCCTACTCATAAACTTGGCTCCGTTGGCTGCTAGTAACCTAGAACCCATGAGACCACATCCACTCCCAACTTCATGAAATACCTAAGCACCCACCGACGCATCACTTGCCGTTGTGTTGTTTGCATCGCCTCTATCCTCCATCTCCATCTTTTGCCACCGTTTGCATATCCATCTCTATTCTCAACCTTCGTCCTGCATTTCCTTATTCCTTCACATCTTCCTCTACACATGTTCAAGTAGAAGCCCCTACTTCCTCTACTCTTGTTTAAGCAAAAAAAAAAGAAAAAAAAAACCCTATCCCCATGAGTATGACAATGGCCACAAGTTAAGTTGTTCTACTCACGAATCCCGATTTCCTCTTTTCATTGACGTCAAGAAATTCTTGCTCACATGATCTCTCCCTATATAATGCTTCTGTGTGAATCCACTTTCCACATACTGCCTATCACATGTATAAATTAATGCTTCCATTACTGATATCTCCTTTGTCCTCTCCATATTTGGCAGCAAAACAGTATTCCTTTCTTCCTTCATCATTATGTTAAATTGGGGTAAAGTCTTTCTATCCAAAAATATATAATATATACACATACATATGTAATGAACCACCACATTTATCTACATGGGACTAATAATATATATATATATATAAGCATAATAAACCACGATAGTAGTTCAGTTCAAAATCAAGGAAAGGGAGAGGTACTGCAGTTGTTTTTCCATCGCTTGGAGCAGACAACTGAAGAATAAAGGGAGCCATCATAAGAGTTGCAAATGCATGAAGATAGCATTATTGAGACTCAGAGTCTGTTAGTCCTAGGTAAACAAATGTGGTGATTCATTATAGTTACACATTAGAAGGATATCTTCCCCTCACATGACAAATTATTTTGGGATAGAGAACTAGGCTGGTACCCAGCCCCTTCTACATTCTACATACAACAGGTTTAAATTGACAAAAGATGTGTTTATTCTTTATATTCTTTTGCAGAAGCAAAAGACACTTGAAGCTCTCCAAGAAATTTTGCAACTTAAAGGGTTTTTATTGTAGACCTAAAGTATTGTTTTCCACATCTAAACTTCTGGTTTTCTTTTAAATTATGCTGTGCTGCCAAGGCATCTTACAAGTTCCTTCTGTTACTTTGTTTTTGATATATACTTGCTGAGGAATAGGTTGGATGAGTGGACAAGAAGAGTTCAATATTTGTGACACTATACATCATCCTGTTGATTACTTCTACCAAATTAGTCTTTCTCTGTCCAGCACTTCTTTAGTCTTGTTGATCACTGGACAAATTTGACATTGACTTCTTAGGTTAGAATTGCAACGGTTGGAAAATATATCTCATTCTTACCCCTCAGTCTAGAAGGTGATATATATATATATATATATATATATATATATATATATATATATATATATATATATATATAGTAACATGATATATTGTCATGTGTATTGTTTAATGTATTATGATTCTAGTGTATGATTGTTTGTTAACTCATCTTTTGGAGATTTTGGAGAAAGTCACATATGCCTATTGGTGTGGGGAATAAGAAAGGGGAGGAAAAGAGCTGTTATTTACTTTTTATGTCAAAGATTTTGAGAGAATATATTTGCTAACTATTTGCAAAACTATAAATAGTTCTTTATGTTTTCTAAGTAAAATTTAGGAAGATGTATTTGTACTCTTAATTGGATTTCCATTCGTAGTGGAACTATTTATAATCAGTTACAGTATCCACTATCATAGATAAAGTGATATTTCATAGATGTCGTTTTGTTGATAGACCAATCAATTGCCATAAAGGCTAAAAATGTTAGGGACCTATCACGGTTCCTCTGGCATTACTCAAAGATCAACATTTTTGCTTGACACTTGAAATTGGAAAATAAACGCTAGATATACGAGGTCTTGTTATTGTTTTCTATAATCATTTACATTGAAATAATTATCTTTTTCTTTACTGATATGCCTCAGTTGTGATTTGTGGTTCCCTTACCTGCTTCTTTATACTGGTCGTGTCATACAACTCGTGTATGACAAGCCTAACTGTTAATTAAATAGGTCATATGACATCACCCAGCCAGACACGACCTGCTTAATTAACAGGTCATGTCAGGTCAATCTGCTAGAATTGTGCCATGGACAGAATATAAAGTTTCATCTGTATATAAAACCCTAAATGTGCCGCAGATCAAGGCAACAAGACCTGTTTATGCCTGCTGAACTAAATTTTCCTCTCTTCTGTATGCTTGTGTTAAGGGACTTTCTAGTTACTAAGGATATATGGGATGATCTCAATTCAAATTGAGGTGGAATTCGAAGAGGGATGGGTTAAGAACTCATGTCTGAGTCCAGAAAGTTATCAAGCAAGCAGTGTCAATCAACAGTGGAAGCTCTTATTTGGAACTACCTGCTTGAAATTTTGGCAATGGAAAAATCAAATTGTTTTCAACAAAGAATTTCAATGCCCATTCGAACCAGCAATGCTGGCTTTCAATATGACCTCCAACTATGCTGTATCTCTGTCACCAACTGTTGTGGACATGAAAGAAGTAGCTTGGCATGAATAGGTATTCCATTCTGATTAGAACAAATGTAATCGACATACCACTTCTAACTGAACCATCATTCCCTCTCAAACTTTCTTAGCTATTCATTTCATCAATCCCAAAATACTTGTTCTAAATCTTGGAAACATTATGACCTCCAACTATGCTGTATCTCTGTCACCAACTGTTGTGGACATGAAAGAAGTAGCTTGGCATGAATAGGTATTCCATTCTGATTAGAACAAATGTAATCGACATACCACTTCTAACTGAACCATCATTCCCTCTCAAACTTTCTTAGCTATTCATTTCATCAATCCCAAAATACTTGTTCTAAATCTTGGAAACATTATTCCATGAACCAAACCAAATAATACATATTCCTAATCCATTCCTCCCTTCAATTTTAAGAATAACTATACTATCCTTATCGATTCCATTACATGAACCGAAAATATTATAATCATAGAGAGATTAAGAGTCTATCAGAATCATATTGGTGGTCTTGTGTAAATATAATCCACCAGCAGCAGCATTTAAGTTGGAGAATAATGAGAGGTTCTAGAAACAACAAAGGAAATAAGTTGCCGCATATAAGGAGCTCTCTATTCCAAAAGCTCTTCTTACATATCTAACAATGTAAACAAAATACTAAGAATAAAGTACTAGTCAGAGCATCAAAACTAAATAGTCTAGTTTGTCTAGTTTTGAGTGAACCATTTGACAAGGAATTACAAGAGAAATGCAAACATAGAGAACAGATGGCTGGATGTTTTTAAGGTGCAAGTACCTAGCCATCTGAGGACATTTACATTAAGAGTGGGGTACTAGACACTGGCACTGCTTACTTCAAAGGTTAGTTATTGATTTGTAATCCAACAATTACATAGGAACAAATATCATACTTTTGAATAAATATTAGCTTTTATCATTTTCAACAATATGCTATACTGACATTAGTTTTGATCATTTCTTTCTCTAGAAGTTACACAGTTTTTATTTTTCAATGGGATTAAGACTCAGGTCTTTACAGAAGTTACATATTGCAACCAAAATGACATTATGTTGCTTTTACTGATAAGCACAATACAGATTTAAGATAAATGCAACTTAAGCAAAAAGAAAAATATTAATACCCAAGCTCATTCACGCCAAACAAGATGACAAAACTTGAGGTTTCCTAAGTCAGCAAGGAGAGGAAATGAAAACAAAATTTCACATGAACATAAGATTATTTTATCATTTTTAACTAGCAGCTTTGTGAGGAAATATTGAACAATTTGTATTAAAGGGTTTTGGGGCACTATTCCCTAGGTCTATCATTGTCTGAATTCAAGGTTGCTCTCTAAACATAAACCAACTGATGGTAGATTCTTATCCTAGCAACAAGTGAACAATAACTTTTTTGCTTTGATTGCATGATCATCATGTAACATAGGAACATTTTATTCAGATACTTTGCATCCAACAATTTCCTAAACATTATGTTGGTAGAAATAGCACAGGTACACTACTTTTAAATTGGAAACAGCACCTTATCTTGTCTTGATTTTGTGTTTTTAGTACCTCAAGTCATTACATAGTTGCCGGTCCCAAATGATTCAGACTTGTGGCTTGTTGTTAAATAAATATCTAGTAAAAATGTAAAGAGTGTGCATGATATTGTCATGTGAAATATTTGTTTTCGAAAATAGGCTCTAGAAATCATCCATGTTAAAGTTCAACATCTATGAAACAGTAATGAAATTGAAACAAATCCACAGGCAAAGTATCATGAAAGTTCCACAGTGCTTGCAAGTATAAGAGAGAAGGATATATACCAATAGACCGTGACATAGCAAGAACACCAAACACACGGTATCCATTCCAGTGTATGACCTTGCCACCCTGAGATTCAATCCTCAAATACTCATCTTCCCTGTTAGGCTGAAGCACAAAATAGATAATTTGGTCTGTTCTGAACTTTCAAGGAAAACAAATAGATCCTGTGGTAAAATCAAAAGGACAATCTTACCTTATGATCTACTGATAGAGGAATGGGCTGCCTGCCACGGCAAAGTACTGCCCTTGAATCCCCACAGTTTGCGACAATAATGTGTGTTGAGCAAACAACAGCAACCACAGCTGTAGATCCAACAGTTTCTGGTGCAATAGGTTCTGACAGTGCTCTGGAGTAATGATGATCGTCTTCATTGAAAGTATCAACTGTGCTTCCCATATTTCTGTTGCTTTCTTTCCCTCCAATCTCATCATCAATCTTTTGGAAGCAAACAACAAAGGCTTTCTCCCACAGTTTCTTCCGATCACTACAATTCTTGCCTCCAATATCGTTAACCAGATCTGTCAAAAGTTCTGTCAACACATGGTGGAGGCGCTCCCGACAATAGTTGGCAACCTACAATATTAAAACAAAGGTCCACATATCGATCACATAAACAGTATGCATGAATACAAATGAATGATTTCTACCAAAATGTTGAGTACCTGGGCACCCCCATGACCATCAAACACACCAAAGAAGTTCAATGACAAGCGAATGGTGTCAGGGTCTAAGCCATCCATGACTTGATCACCAATAAGAGCTCGAAGGGGTACTTCAAAGAACTTAGGCACCACAACCATTGCATCCTCCATTTCTGGCCTCCGTCCACATATCGTTACGCATCCCCAAAGAGGCAAGCTTTCTCTCAAATACACATTCCGTAAGCCTTTGCTACTTCCACTCAATTGTTTTCCAGTAGCTTCAGACTCAACAGTAGGTCTGCCCACACAATGGTCATTTAGTGGATTGTCAGACAGCTCTTCTAAAACTCGCACTGGTACAATCTTGCCAAGGTTGTTTCCTGCATCCGCAGATGTAGGTGTCCCGAGATCATAAGAAGAATCTGAAGTCTCCTCCACTGCACAGTTTACACTGCTACCATCGATAATAACTGAACAAGAGCTTCCCGCAGACAATTCAGGCTCGATTGACGTCAAATCCTCCTCATCACTCCCTGGAATTGTTCGAATCTCTAGATCATCTGCATCCATATCCCCATCCTCTTCCAAGGAGGTCAGGGCTGCGGACTCTATTTGCTCAAGGCCAGCAGCCAAATCAGTAGCAGCCGACTCCATTGAATCAACTATCACATCCTTCTCTTCTGCAATTCTTTTGGGGCAAGTGACCTCCACTGAAGCAGCGTCACAGCTCGCACTACTCGGTTGAGATGGCAAAGCAAGCGCTGGAGACATCTCATCCATCAACCTCCCCTCCCGCCCCCCCAAGCGTAGTGAACTCGGCGAACCCAATGACCGTAAACACTCCTTGTGTGTGCCCACTTCAAGGTTCACGCGTACATCAACTTGGTTGGAGGTCGATCTTGTTCGCCACGGCCTTATCTCTCTCGAACGATCTCCAGCCGCGGAGTCTCACGGGTTCCACGGCGTCGCCTCCCGTGCCTCAAACAACTTGACAACAACATCCAGCCAACCCCTTCCATAGACGATAGATCTGAGGAACGAGGTAGGAAATCTACGGGATTAAATTCATCTCCAGCCAAAATTACAATTTTCATGCAATCCAAACAAAAAAAGAAGAAAAAAAAACTACTGCTACATTAGCATTAACCAAAACAAAAGGAGGCAAAAAAATTAGAACAAAAAAAAAAAACAATTTTTTAGGTAAAGGAAAGCGTTTTACGCTATTTTATTTGCGATGATCCAAACAATTTCACCAAACTGTACGAGAAAATAACTAGAATGGGAGTGAAGCTGAAACCTAGGAATTACCTTCTTATAGGCCCCAAATAGCCACTTTTTCGGCGTAGGAGGAGGGATCTACGAAGAGAATGCTCGAGAATCAGAACAAAAGATGTGCCCTTCTTTTCAACCTCTTTTCATCGCGCAATCTGAGTTCCCTGGATCTCGTGGAACCTCCACCGCCTCAATAATTGAAAAGTCGACGGACGCTTGAGAAGGAAGCCTAAGCACCCACGCCTCTCCTACTATTTCCCCCTCTCTCACTGTATTTCTTCCCCAGAAGCGAGCGAGACTGCATCAATCTTCCTAGTCTCGAAATAAATCGAGCAAAAAAATAAAAACCAGAGATCTGAAAGAGAAAAGCCTCGGCTTCCGCTTCGGACGCCTCCCGCCGAGTGGCGAATGGGACAGGTGTCGAGCGTAGGCGGTCTGGCGCGACGAGTCCCGCAGATTGGCTGCTTCGTCCCCGACACGTCACGCTCGTATGGACCAGTAGGAACGAGGCGCGTCGAGCAGGAATCCAACCACGTGAGCCCATTCCTTGGACTGCCTCCCCGCGTCTCGACGCGTGCCCCGGGGCGGGGCCCGCGGCAACGTGAGGCAGCTGCCCTGCTCGCTTCTGTGGGCCCCGCAGCTAGGCCCCGAGGGCGGACGTCCTAATGTACCCGTCCTCGCTTCGCCGGTCTGGTGCGGGCACGTGTCCCGGCTCTGCAATTATTTGCTCCCGAATCGGATCCGGTGCTCCGCCGCATCAACCGAAGCGATTTATTCATTTTATTGCCCCTGCGGTCGGTGGTGGCTTACGCTCACAACCGGTGGCGGGGAGATGACAAGACGGCGCCGTCCAAATTTAACGGCGCCTGCCGCACGGACAAGGAGGACGCGGATGACGGAGCGCGGGGTACCGGCTGCCGTTAAGGGATGATACGTCAGAGATCTTACAAGAATCATTTCGACCGCATACTTTGTTGACTCGTATTTGTCCTACATTTTTATGCAAATTGACAGCATAATACTAAAATGCAGCAAGCGTAGGTTCTGACGTCATAGCACCATTATTGACATATAAATTATAATGCCTCAAAAATTACTTCGTATATCAAAAAGATTTGGAGTAGCAACGCAGTAATCACCGGGACGGTGAAGTCTAATTAAATTTTATGATATTCATGTCAAATTAAATCGAGTCCTTAATTAAATAAATCAAGTTATTAAAATAATTATTCAAGTGATTTTTTTTTATAAGTTTGAGTTTGATTATTTAGTATGAGTTATATTCATTTAGATATTATCAAATTCTCAATTCAAATTTTGTTCATTTTTAAAATATTTATATTTTTTTAGTTATTAAATTTAATAATATAAATTTATTTATTTATTTTAAAATTTTATTTATTTATTTAATATATTGATAAGAATTTTATCGATGAAGATAATTCAAAAATATTATTCATGAACATTAATACGAATTGAACACATATGTATTCAAATTTGTTCATTTAATTGATCGTATATGTATTGAAAGAACATAAATAAACTCTTACTAAGTAGAACATCAAATTTATTCACGAACGTTCGATTTACAATCCTAGTAATCATTATTGTTCAGGTCAAATATCGTGAATAATCAAGCCACCGATTAACGAACAAACTGACATGCATGTTCCTCGAAAATTATTATTGGAGATGAGAAAAATACCTGAAAAACACTTTGAGAGAGTGTAGAATGGCGTCGGGGTAGATCTCAATAGGCCACTCTAACAATTAAGTTAGGATTTATTGTAGGAGAAGCAATTAAGAGAAATTAAGATTTTGTATGTGTGCATACCTATACTCTTGGAGGAAGTAACCTTTTAAAGAACTGTTAATGTGTTTGTTCTCTAAAATGTACGCTTTCGTTTATGATCTATTTCGAAATACCTATTCTTGTCATCCCGTCTTTCGAGATATGCGCTACTATTTCTCCCTTTTTCGAGAGAACCAATCTTTGTGACAAATCGATCATATTGGCCCAAGCAAGGGCTGAAAGAAAAGATCGAGATCGATAGTCGAGAGACCAAGCTGAAGATTAGGTCAGTCGCTAAGGTCAAGATCAACAACCGCGACTAAACTGAGATTGAGCGGCCAAGATCGAGTTGTGGTATGCGATCGAGATCGAGCTGAGGTCCGTAGTCAAGACCTAGAAGAGGCCAGCAACCAAGATCGAGAATAGGTAGGTAGCCAAGACCGAGCTGAGGTATGCAATCGAGACCGAATTGAGGTCGGCAATGGAGATCGAGAGAAGGTCGGCAACCGAGATCGAGCTAAGATCGGTAGATGAGATCGAGAGGGGATCGACAATTGAGATCGAGCTAGAAATGAGGTCTGCTGCTGAGGTCGAAGTCGACAATCGAAATCGAAAAGAGATTGACAACCAAGACCAAGAGGAGATCGACAATCGAGATTGAGTTAGAGATGAGATTGACCGTTGAGGTTGATGTCGACAACTGAGACCGAGCTAGAGATGAGATTAGCCACTGAGGCCGAGGTTAGCAAACGAGACTTGAGAAGAAATCGACAACTGAGACCGAGCTGGTGATGAACTCAACCACTAATGTTGAGGTCAATATAGACCTAAGAAGAGGTCGACGACTAAGATTGAGGCTAGATGAAGGTTGGTTATTGAGGCTAAAGCCAATAGCCAAGACCAAAGGATGACACTCTTTCATATATAATTACTCAACTACCCTTCCAATATATTATTCTCATTATTATCTCTCTTATATATTTTCCACCTAAATCTTAAACCACGACGTGTTATAGAAGCTACGAAATTGTAACTACTACGCAATTGTAAGTTTGTAACAACCACGATTTCATAGTTATTATAACTATAAATATTAAGTAAGCTTGGAGAGATCATAAATTTTATCTTGAATTGAATCACGAAACATATAATATATCAAATCAAAATTTGTTTAAAAATCTATATTTATTATTGAATATAACCCATAACGACCCAATCTTAGATTAAAAAATATCATTTAAAGATTTTTCAAAAGCTCTGAAAATTTTAATCCTCTTTATTTAAGTTTATTTTTTATATTGTAACAGCTTCGATTTCGTAGCTCATAACTATTAAACTGTTATAGTTGCAGTAGTTATGAAATCGTAACTACTACAACTATTATAATTGTAGCAACGACAATATCATAGCTGCTACAACATGTGTAGCAACTACGATTTTGTAGCTGCTACAATGCACCCAATCAATTTAGAATTTAGATAGAAAATATAAATGAGATAATAATAAAAATAACATTGAAAATTAAATGTATCATTTTCCGTAAGGAGAATGGAGTGCTCTTTTGATAAAAAAAATCAAAATGGAACACAGGGCCTTTATCGATTAAAACATACAGATTTGTCACAATTGAATGGAAATGGTAGTCGGAATACAATCACAGAGAGTTTGAAGCAAAACATCCATGGATTCAAGAAAAATGAGGCTCCTAAATGCTGGGAATAGGCTTGGCTCGAATGAGCTGCTTGAGGAAGAGCCTTCTCCTCTTCAATTTTCTTCTTCTCATCCGGAGCATTCGGCTTGACCTTTCTCTTTTCCTCTAGAATCCATTTGAAGAGCTCTCGTTGCTCCTGCTCTGTGATCGGAGGTAGAACCTTTGTTGCAGGTGTAACAGTTGCAACCACCGTTTTCGTATCAGGGGTTGCAGGTTCAATGGTGACAGGAGCAGCAGGAACCATTTTCGCAGCTTCTTCACCCTCCTTAGATGGATCTTTCTTTGATGTTCTCAAGAGGACATATACTGGACAGAAAGGATTTGTTGAGTTGGAGAAGACATACAAGAACAACAATTTCAGATGTTCTAACTGTGGGCAACATCTTATCCACTAATGAAGAAGACACACTAAAGATAGAACATTACAGTTCAAGCAACCATTGTCATGCCGACAAGCTTGCAGTGGTTCAATAATCAAGTGGATCAAAACCCCAAGTCACCAACAACAATGAATCTATCAAAATTGTTTAGTTCCACCATCTCTAGCTCCTTAAATAGACCATCAACCAGGTCCAGGATGATGCCTTTCTAATGTGAAAAAAGTAATAAGGCCTCTAAAGTTTGATATGGCAAGCTTTTGTACATTAGAACTAAGAAAAGATTATAGACTGGGACAACCTAAAGGTGTTACTACCAATAGCCAAGGAATTTAAAAGTAAAATACTAAACCATTTACTTTTCAGGATCATACATCTATATTTTTCCAAAACAAAAACAAAATTAGGATGATGGTTGCACCAGTTCATAGTCAAAAGACCCAAAACTATCTAACAAAGTTACACAAGTCGATAACAAAAACTAGCAGTGAAAACCACAATGCTGCCTGAATGAGTGCAAATCTTGTTTCTTGCATAGTTGCATTCACTGCCCCTTCAGTTTATCTCTAGTTTCCAATTACATTGAATTATGATGAGCATTTTGCAGTCTTGGTAACGAAGTGACGACAATGCAAAGAAAAACCAAACATTTAGTAACAACTATAAAGGAGAAGATGTACATCAATCAGCCGGCTTATACATGAAGCCTCATCAAGGAGTTAGATAGGAATATGTAAATAGTTCATGCTTACTGAGAGAAGTGATAACTGCTGAAAAAAAACCACCTTTCACTCTTCATATTAAACACAAGCTACAATTTGTAAATATTTCTATGCATGAAACTCAAAATGCCTAAGAACCACAAATTAGGGCTTAAGGTAAGAATTGAGAACAATGCACTAAATCTACGGTTATCGGAAAATTTCCTTAACTTGTGGGCATTCCTCAATTCCTATCTGCACCCAGCTTGCAACATATTCACATTTTTGATCTCATCTTATAGTCTTTTAAACCTAACTAGTACTTAAATCTAGATAGATTTCGATACAAATAGGTACACTGAAGTACTAAACCAAGCTTGATCATACCGCAAAATATTCGACAATGACCAAATAATCACGGCAAAGAGGAAAAGAGGAAAGCAGCCAAACCATTCCAGTCCAAAGACCGGATTCTTCGATGAAAACGAAAAAAAAAAAACACTTTAACAGTGAACAAGATCCGATTAAGAGATCAAACCCAGCATCACCATGGATCGCCAAGGGAGGACCCGACTCCCCTCGATCTGGTAATGAGCAGAAAAGAAGGCGTTTAAATTGCAGAGGGAGATGTGAGATAGAGAAAACACCTCCGACGGCAAGATTAACGGCGAGAAAGAAGCGCAGGGATCGGCGAAGGAATCCCTTCTTTGCTGGCGCAGGCGGCGGCGGAGGGTTAGGAGGCGCCGGAGGCGGCGTGACGGCCATGGCGTGAACGAATCGGGTTTGCGATGGGCGAAGCAGTTTGTGACGGTGGGCTTTCTTCCGCAATGGATCTTATCCAATGCCAACTACATTTTAAAACGTAAAGTTTACGTATCGTATCAGAGCCTTATATCATTTTGGAGAAAACGTTGCAAGACTTTTTGGAGAGGATCTTAAAAACATTCCTTTTTAATAATTCATATTTTGGCAAATTGGCAGCCGCTGATTTTGAATTAAAATTTACAACTTGAATTGTTATTATTATTATTATTTTGACAAAAAATAAAAATGGCGCATTTTTATTGATTTTTATAATAAGTATAAATTCATAGCTACTAAGTAATTATATCAATAATAATAATTATTATAACTATATAATTGTAATAATTATAAAATCATAATTATTATAATTATATAACAATCTAATAGTTATAACTATATAATTATAACAATTATAAAATCATAATTACTATAATTGTATAACAGTTGTTATATACTAATTATTATAATTATAAGCATATATTACATGGGATACAATACTTTTTTGATAATAAATAAAAAAGAGATATCATACTCACGATTAATCTAACTTGATTCCACCTCTTGCTATAAACATTTAGAAAATGACTTCTCATTTTCCAGAAAATGAGATTGGAAAATACAAAACGTATTTTTGATAATAAATAAAAAAAGAAATATCATACTCACGATTAATCTAACTTGATTCCACCTCTTGCTGTAAACATTTAGAAAATGACTTCTCCTTTTTCAGAGAATGAGATTGGAAAATACAAAATAAACAGTAATTTTTAAAAAATAAAAATATGACCAAATCAAACACTCCTAAAATATGATATCATGTATCATTGATTTGTAAATTGGCAGAATTCTACAGAAGAAAGCTTGGAATAAGTTGCAGAGAGAGCAACATTAAGCAAGAGGAAAGTGCTTTGATAGTTTCATGGAAGGAACTAGTGTTCCCACATAACATATGTACAACCTACAGTAGTGACCAGAGGACGGTTCCATGGCTGCCAATGTCTTAGGCAGTAGCAGCTGCAGCTTCTTCCGCCATTTGCGCCACAGGAAGAAGAGTGCAGATCAGGTTTCGGTCGCCATATACGTTATCGACACGCCCTGTTAAGTAAACCACAGCAAACACTGGTCAGAGTTTGTTCTCTCGATGCTAATCAAAGAGATGACTGGGAAATCGAGTACCTGTAGTCGGCCAGAACTTGGCACCTCGGAGCCAAGCGGCAGGGAAGGCTGCATACTCCCTCGAGTAGGGTTTGCTCCAGGTGTCGGCCATTAGCAATGAAGGAGGATGAGGAGCACCCTGCAGATAACATTTGTTGTTTATATCAATCTCAAGGGAGGGAGAAACGATTACTCAAAATGCTTCGATACCTTCAAGACATTGTTGTTGATATCAGCTTTTCCACTCTCAATCTGTGCAATTTCTTCCCTGATCGAAATAAGGGTGTCGCAGAACCTGTCTAACTCTGCCTGAGGGTATGAACATCATTGCTTAAAGTGATGGTCTATAGGATACATTTGAGGAAGCAAGAAATGGTAGTAGATTTAGATTGATACCTTGCTTTCGCTCTCTGTGGGTTCAATCATGAGTGTCCCTGGCACTGGCCAAGACATCGTTGGTGCATGGAATCCGTAATCCATTAGACGCTTGGCGACATCTTCAGGCTCGATACCAGCAGTAGTCTGCAATGGTTCGAATTTACAAACATCAGAATCAAACATATTTTACGAGGTCGTATGGAATGGCAATAAGTTCATTTTAAGAACCTTGAACCCCCTCAAGTCTACTATGAATTCATGAGCAACAGTCCCATTGACTCCTCGGAAAAGAATAGGATAATAGTTCTGCAGGAAATTTAAAGTGGTTATAGAGAGTCTAAAACAGAATGGCTGAAACAAATATATTTTGGCAAAAGTAGAGTTTCACATAAAATCAGCATTATCTGAAGGACATGAACATCCACACGGCTTAGCACTGAATAGTGTAAATCAAAAGTACCTCGAGGCGCTTTGCCATGTAGTTCGCATTGAGTATCGCAATCTTTGAAGCATCAGTTAACCCCTTGGAACCCATCATGGCTATGTATGTGTATGAGATTGGCAGGATGAGTGCAGACCCCCATGGTGCTGCAGAAATGGTACCAAGTGGATGGGCATTCTCAGGGCGAGGTATCCCACCAGTAGCCACCTAAGGTCACAAAAAAGAGGGAATCAATCAAACACAAAAGCAGAAATCCCTATATTTTACTCAGATGTCATCAAGAGAATACAGAGATGAGACATAGAAAATGCAGTGTCTCAAACAACTGTGCAACAGTAATACAAAGTCCAATGCTGCGAGCTGAAAATTTCATACCACGGGGTGTGATGGTAAGAATGGAGCCAAATGCTTCTTCACTCCAATGGGTCCCATTCCTGGGCCGCCTCCGCCGTGTGGGATGCAAAATGTCTTATGGAGGTTAAGATGGCAGACGTCGGCTCCAATAAAACCTGGACTAGTGAGGCCAACCTGAATAAAACATAAGAATTGATGGTAAGATTTGCAACTTCCAGAAATACATACTGTCAACACCTATGAAGGCATGTATTAATCCCAATTGATCCTTGTTTAAGCATTGCTAAATTTTAACATATTACAAAACAAGAATCGTGCAGGTACACACTACATTAAAACTAACTAATTGAAGAGAATAGGAGTAGGCTTCACAAAATAACTAAACTACTGGACCAAAATGATCACACTTAAGATAGTCATATTGTTTTGATTATCGCCATTTTTTCAGATGTCAAGGAAGAAAGTCTATCTTAAGAGAGATTTAGCAATTTAAGTAGACTTCCAAAACATTACTGAATTGGAATAATAAGTAGGGCAAGGCATCGTCACGCCATGAGCTATGCACAGTGATCCCCACTGTGCATTTGCTTAGAAGCCATTTGGCCAGGGCATTTAGCATGCAGTTTATCTACGACTATGATTATATTACTTCCCAGATAATAGAAGCTCGAACAACTGGCTTCAGGGCATCCAAGGATTGAATGACTGACCTGAGCATTCATGTTAGCACCATCCATGTAAACCTGTCCACCATTGTCATGGATAATCTTGCAAATTTCATCAATGCCTTCTTCATAGACTCCATGAGTAGATGGGTAAGTAACCTGGAGCGAGACAAATCAATATGTGAAGCACAAATATAATAAAGTAAAATACTTCTGATAAATGATAGAATTAAATCCTCATAATGCCTAATATTACTACAACATGCAAATTAAGGGTACATTTTTCTTACCATCAGAGCAGACAAATTGTTCTTGTTGGCCTCAGCTGCTTTTCTTAATTCTTCTATGTTAATATTACCCTTGGAATCTGTTCCGACAGCAACAATCTTCATTCCGCACATAGCTGCACTTGCCGGATTTGTCCCATGAGCAGAAACAGGAATGATGCAGACGTTACGATGGCTATCTCCTCTCGACTAAAAGATTTAACCAAGGAAGCACATAAATGATAAAGTCTAAATCTTAATAGTTAATTTCTTAACTTAGTTGTCTCAACTTCCAGATGACATACAAGATGGTAAGCACGAATGACCATGAGCCCAGCATATTCACCGGCGGCACCAGCATTTGGTTGCAACGAGAAAGAATCAAATCCAGTGATTTTGCACAGAAGCTCACCAAGATCATCAAACATTTCCTGTCACAAACCAAACAACAAGGATAAATAGAAAGTTGGGCTCATACTTCAAACAGGATAGAGAAAATAAAATACGTATTACTTGGTATCCTTGAGTCTGGTCAGTAGGGGCAAAAGGGTGAAGATTCGCAAAGCTAGGCCAAGTCACTGGCATCATCTCTACAGTAGCATTCAGTTTCATTGTGCAAGATCCAAGAGGGATCATACTGTGGCATAAAGAAAGATCTTTGGATTGTAGCTTGTGGAGATACCGCAGTAGCTCATGCTCTGTGTGATACCTGAAGAATAAAGAAAAGGAAAGAATAAGTGTGAATAAACTCTATGAGGCAAGTAGTTGAAGGGGAGTTTTGGCGCAACGGTAAAGTTGTCGCCATGTGAACTTGAGGTCACAAGTTCGAGTCGCGTAAATAGTCTCTTGCAAAATGCAAAGTAAGACCGTATACAATTGACCTAATGTAGTCCAACCCTTTCCTGAGATCCCGCATTAGCGAGAGCTTCGTGCATCAGGCTGCACTTTAAACCCTATGAGGCAACTAGCTTTTAGAGAAATACTAAATTGCATACGAGTTAAAGATTTGGTGTGTCAAAAATGGACTTTCTCTGACAAGGCCCTTTGGAACAGATATCTGTATTTCTGGAGCTAGTGACTCTGCAGTGAAGTTGATCTGAGAATTTCAACCAAAATTAGTTGCATCATCTGTGTGAAATATGAAACCCACATCGGAAAAAGTCTTTTCACTGTAGATACTTACAGGCTTGCCACGATTAAAAACTTTGAGAAGCCTATCAACGTCCTCAATCGTTGTTGTCTCATCAAAGGATGCAGTTATCTGAAAATATAGAAAAATTACTTAAGGATTTAATATATAGAGTATGTTGCATACTTATATCTCAGTATCATATGTTCAACTAACAGATTTGATGATAGAACATACCGTTTTGGAGTCGACAACCCGGAGATTAATTCCATTCTTGCGTGCCTCTTCAGCAATTGCATTTGCATCAGAAGAATGGACTTTTACTGTATCAAAGAATGGAAGGTCTTGAACAGTCACAGTCCCAAGCTTCTTTAATCCAAGTGCAAAGGCCCCAGCAAGACCATGGACCCTCTGGGCAATAGCTTTGAGGCCTTCAGGGCCATGGTAAACAGCATACATTGCGGCCATGTTTGCAAGCAATGCCTGTTACACAGTTCAAGATTTGTTTTGCAATAAATATATTGATAAATGAAACATGTGAAACGAGAACAAAAAAAAAAGGCCACAAACAATTAATCCGAATAAATTTGGAGGTTCCTATAATTCAAAGTAAACTATATCAGTCATATCCTATCCTGAGATCTCATTTGTCATCATCGACGACATTGAATTATTATTGTCATAAATGAAGGTTTGCAATCATATCAAGTGAAATGGAACAAATATTTATGAGAGTAGGTAGAGGAGATTTGAAACCTGAGCAGTGCAGATGTTGCTGGTGGCCTTGTCTCTCCTAATATGCTGCTCCCTCGTCTGCATTGCCATCCGCAGTGCCGGCTTGCCGGTGGAGTCAACACTGACTCCGATGATTCTGCCGGGCATCATCCTCTTGTACTCCTGCGACGTCGCCAGGAACGCTGCATGTGGACCACCGTAGCCCATCGGAACTCCAAACCTCTGTGCGGATCCAACAACGATGTCGGCCCCGAGCTCACCCGGGGGCTTAAGCAGGGTCAGTGCAAGCAGGTCTGTCGCCATCACTACCTTGACGCCGTGAGCGTGTGCGTTCTTGATGAAATCCCCGTAGTCCAAGATCTCACCTTCAGTGCCGGGGTACTGAACCAGGACTCCGCACACATCGTTTGACCTGTAATCGAAGTCCTTGAGGTCGGCGACCACGACCTTGATGTCGAACCCGTCGGCCCTGGTCTTGCAGATGTCGATAGTCTGTGGGTGGCAATTCGAGGCGATTATGAAAGTCTTCTTCTTAGCCTTCTGGATGTTGTTGCACATCGCCATGGCCTCTGCAGCAGCGGTGCCTTCGTCGAGGAGGGAGGCGTTGGACATCGGTAGGGCGGTGAGTTCGGAAATCATGGTCTGGAAATTGAGAAGCGATTCGAGGCGTCCCTGGGCTATCTCGGCCTGGTAGGGCGTGTACTGTGTGTACCACGCTGGGTTCTCCATGATGTTGCGGAGGATGACGGCAGGGACGAAGGTGTCGTAGTAGCCCATCCCGATAAAGGACTTGAAGACCTTGTTCTTGGAGGCGAGGCGGCTCATATGCGCGATCATCTCAGACTCCGTGAGTCCAGCGTCGAACTTCGAGAACTCCATTCCGGGGAGGCGGATGGCTTTCGGGACGGTGGCGTCGATTAAGGCGTCGAGTGAGGGGAAGCCGCAAGATGTCGCCATGGTGGATTGTTCCTCGGGCGTGGCGGAGTTGTGGCGGCGAGGAAAGGTGTCGGAGGGGCGGAGGGCTTCGACGGAGATAGACCGGGATTGGCCATTGCGGAGCAAGGACTCGGCGGCGATGGGCCGGAAGAGAGAATATCCAGCGGGAAAGACCGAAGACGGCGCAAGGGAAGATATCTGGCGCGTGCCGGCAGGCGTCCCCGACGACGACCTTGTCTGCGAGATCAAGCGCCGTAGAATCGCCCGACCAGCCAGCTTTCGCGCGCGCTCCATCGTAAAACCTAGAAAACACCAACAAAGATCTCCTCTTTACACCACACAAGATCAAATCTTTCCTCCGAATAAACAACAATCTCTCTGCCCCGCTCTTCTATATCACTCAAGAGACAAGAGGTGAGGTGAGAAAGAAGAAAGAGCCACAGCCACAGAGCTCTTCCTCTCCTCCGACTCCGCCTGCTACAAGCTCGCTAACGCCCCTCCTTATATTTCGGCAACACCAAATCCTCAAAAGCACCATTTATAGAGAGAAAAAAAAATTTACCAATTTTTGAGGTTCCAGATCCAGATCCAACTCAATCTGGGAGAGCAAGTAGGTGTGGATTGGTGGTGGGGTTCAACCACTGGACAAAGCAAGTGGCAGGCATTGGCGACAGAAGGCGACGAGGAAGGCTGACGCGGAGCGGCATGCGTGTGCGCTTGTGCGCGCTGCGCTCGAACGCATGAGGCGATATGCTTCGTGCGGAACGGGAGGCGGAGCGAGGGGATGGGAGATGGATGGACGAGGAGCGACGGGAGCCGATCGCCATGCACGGAACCTGTTTGCCAAAATGCCGAGCCGAAAAAAAAAACAATTTAGTGGACGGGGGCGGGGTGGAGCAGCGGGGTGGTGGCGCGGCGACTGAACGATCACAGGTGGCTTATCGCTTTCGAGAGCCGCACGAAATTTGGGTGGAGGAAAAATCTCCCGTGGCTTATCTCTGGATTGGGTGGAGCAATGCTACTCAGGGATTGGGTGGAGCAATGCTACATTGTCCCCGGAGCATAGATGAGTTAGTTATGATTTGAGTTGATCATTGTGTCCCTAGTTAGTTACAACGCAACAGAGTTATAAAAAAAATAAAAGTTTGAATTCTTAGACAATACCCTTCTGTATTATGACCAATTGTAGTTTCTCGATTTACCTCCTAATAGATGGTCATAGGATCGATCGTGTGGAGCCGCTACGGTGACGGATTCCACCTTTTGCATAAGAGTTGATCATTGTAATTAATTGTAATTTTTCGATTTACTTCCTCACAGATGGTCGTGGAGCCGACCGTGTCGAACCGCTGGAGTGACGGATTTCATCTTTTGCAGAAGAGTTGATCATTATAGCTTCGGAAGATAGCTAAGTTGGTTATTATAGAACAGAATTGTAAAAGAGGATAAAGATTCAAATCTCTTATGATCAATTATAACTTCTCAATTTACCTCCTCACATATGATCAATTATAATCGATCATGAAATTGTAGTTTCATGGTTACCTGCAATTTCATAATTTACTTCTTCATATATGTTTATGAAGCTGATCATGGGATCGTTGAGTGGAAGATTCCACTTTAATGCTAAAAAGAGTTGATCATTATAAATAGATATTATTATAATGGATAAAAATTGAATCATGATAAAATTAAAAAAATATCTCTCATATAATAATCAATTATAATTTTTTAATTTATTTTTTTATAAATGATTATTGTAGAATGGATTATATGGCACTATTGAAATGATGAATTCCATTTTTTTACTCTAATAGATTGAGTAGAGCAAACCCAAACGAGATCCTAACAAAATCCAATGGTGGCACAAGATCATAAAATTAAAAACCGTGAGCATTTGTTGAGTCTCTAAAAATATTGTTATGATAAGATTGAATCTCAATTTCGATGAGAATTACTCATTTCATCAATTTAAAATTTAAAAATATATATATATCATTTTTCCATTATACCTTTTCTCTTTTCACTTCACTTGCTACGCTTAAAAATTTATCTCTTTTTAAAATTTTTTATTTTATCTATTCAGAAAATTATTTACTTAATAATGTGAATATTAAAAAGATTTTTAAAAATATATTATATTTTTAAAATTGATTGATAAATTTTAAAAATTTTGAATCATTTTAAATTAAAATAAATATATTTTTGATCAGCTGTCTTCTTAATATACTCATATCTTCGAATTTAAATTCTACAACCTAAAATTGAGAATATTTTATTTAAAAAATCAAAATATTATTTATTTCAGTACTATTATAATATATAGAGATTGACTTTATTTGAAACAGGAGTAGTTATAGTTAAAATTGCTGTAGATTATATCAATTTTGATGAAAGCGATTAGAATAAAAGAATTTTTTTTAATGAAAATTTGAATGAGGTATTTTTTAAAAAAATAAAATAACAAGAATAGGAGGATTATTTTAATTTTTGTAAAATAAATAAATAAACATGAAGTTGATCGAGATGGGATTGGACTAGGAATAATTAATAAATCAAGCTTCCGTCCAGAGACCAAAAACAATAAAAGCAACTAACACGTCCAGAGAGACATCAAATGTCTTTGTCGAGTAATACAACATTAGGTGTTATTACTTCATTATTGTGATTACTCGCTAAAATTAAAACCGATTTGATTTGTTCGGAGCCTTTAAAATCAAGATAATAGTTGTTCATTTATGAAGAGATAAAGTGAGAAATTGTCAATTGATCACGATGAAGAGATAAAAGAGTATTACAATTGATTTTGTCGAGATTTGAATCTTTATTTTTTTTTGTAAGTCTGTTCCTGTTGTAACCAAAAATAAGATAATAATTGTTCAATTCAGGTTGTTCCCGTGTGAAATCACATTCCGACGAGTCAACGGAACTGAAGGAAACTGCAGAGAGATCTTCAAAGGTGAAGAAAATGTCTGAGACGTTGTAGCACCCAATAGAGATTAGGATAAGCATTGACGTTGGAATCCACGTAACCACTTTAATGCTAAGTTAGCACAAAGGTTGAAGAAAGATATAAAAAATAACGGAAGTAGTAGTAGGGGATTGGATACCTTGTGTGTGCATACCTGTGCTGTGCTTGCCGAAGCAGACAACCTTTTATAAATGGATTGTAATGTCCTCCATGTCTTCAGAAAGAAATGACTATGTTGCTCAAGTCTTTCGAAAGAAACAGCTACATTGTCTTCATCTTCCGAGAGAAATGGTTGTGTTATCAACGCTCTTTGAGAAAGACGGTATTGTAAATCATATAAGGTGTAGATCTTAATCCATGGCGGAGTCGAGTGAATTAAGCTGTCGAAGTTAGGTGACTAAACTGTTGGAGTTTAAGGCCCAATTAGGAGGAGTGATTTGGAAGAGTCGAAGCCTACTAGTTGGAGAGATCGAAGAGGTTAAAGACTCGGGCTGAAGGAATCAAGTGGCTTGAGTTGCTTAAAGTAGTTGGAGAAGTCGAAGACTCGAACTAAAGAAATCGAATAACTTGAGTTGCTTGGAGTAGTTGAAGAGGTCGAAAACTCGAGCTGAAGGAATCGAGGGGTTTGAATCGCTTGAAGGCTAAAGTAGTCAAAGACATTGAAGACTCGAATTGAAGGAATCGAGTAGCTCAAATCACTTGAAGTAGTAGGAGAAGTCAAATATTCGAATTGAAGGAATCGAATGGCTTGAGTTGCTTGGAGTAGTCAGAGGGATCGAAGACTCGAGATAAAGGAATCGAGTGGCTTGAGTTGCCTAGAATAGTCAAAAGAGGTTGAAGACTTGAGTCAAATGAGTCGAGTGACTCGAGTCACCTGGAGTAGTCAGAGAGGTTGAAGACTCTAGCTGAAGAAATCAGATGGTTTGAGTCTCGGCCCGTCGGCCTGCTAAAAAACCTTTTCTACTGGGCCGGGCTCTTGGGCCGAAGTGATTAAGATACCACCCCTCCATCGCTGTTGCGCATCGAATCCGACGCAACTCAAAAAAAGGCGAAACGGCTTCCTCGGCCATGTCGCCCCTCGCGAGGCTCAGAGCTGTGTGGGAGTCAACATCCGTCGTCCTCTCTGTCCTCCGGGCCTCCCCTCGGTCGCTCCTCCCCCAACTGCCGCCCGCTCCTCCCTCGGCAGGCGTTTGAATAATATCTCCCACCTGCTCCCTTGGCCTCTTCCCCAGCTCGCATTCGAGGGAGGAGTCGCCTCGCCGTCAGATCGGGAATGCCAGGTCTTGGATTGCGCAGATGGGGGAGAAGAAGAGCGTGAGGCCGCTCCGCTCTAGGTCCCTTTGGGGCTCCATGGCGCCGCGGATCGGGCTGGCTCGGGGCTGGAGCTTCCTCCGCCGATCCCCCTTCCCCGTGGCCTTCCTCCTCGGCTCTCTCGCCGCATCCGGGCTCGTCGCCGTCGTCTTCTACTGGTTCGTCGTCTCTGCGTCTCACCGCGCCCCCGATCCGGCCCCCTTCGGGTGCCGTCCGGACAGCGAGGGTTCCTGGTCCGTCGGGGTCTTCTACGGAAAGAGCCCCTTCTCGCTTTCCCCATCGAATTGGTACGTATGTCTAGAAGCCGGTGTCTTGTTAGAGCTTGCGGTTATGATGGATTTTCTTTCCTACAGCATGGGAGCAGCAACCCCAACAGTTCCGCTTGGCCGATTGCCAATCCCGTGCTAACTTGTGCGGCGCCATCAAGTGCAGGATATCCTAGCAATTTTGTTGCCGATCCGTTTCTTTATCTTCAGGTTCGAATTCAGTTTTTCTCCACTGTTTGTTACTTGGTAAAGGTCTTAATTCATCAAGTTGCTTAGAGTTCATTTACAAATAAAGAAAGCTCATTTATTGGGAATGCAAATTTAGGGCACACCTTATACTTCGGATACCAATATCTGAATAGTCTACTTTACTTTTATATAATTGAGTATAAGATGCCGCTTCTGATTTGGAACCTAAAAGAAAAATTAGTTCTTGCCATCCTGTTCAAATCTGATAAAGTATATGTCTGTTAAGTCTAAGATATAGCTTCCGTGCTTTGAATCTAAAAGAAAAATGGTTCGATGCCTTGGTCATTAGTGAAAGAGTATATATATAATGCAAATCAGGGGGTTTATTGCATTCTTAAGTAAGGGTTTATTTTGGTATGTTCTCTTGTCTAGGAGGTTAAGTCACTGAAGATATTTTTTAAATCGGTAATTGTCTTGTTTAGGAGTGTAGCATAATTTTGGTAAAATTTTAGTTTAGGTTGGATTTCTTTCCTATTTTGTAATCTAATCTATGTCCTAGTTTTTTTTGGATTAGAGCCTTTAAAAGGGAATCAATCCCTCCATGGTTATCTCATTTTTTGCATAATAATATTTTTTAATGTGTTTTGTTTTAGACACGAGATTATTTGATTTTTGTATTGTAACAATTTGGGAGTAAAGTCGAGTTCCGAATTTAGTTTGTTTATGTGTTCTCCATGCCGTGTAATGCAATCTTTTTGTTGATTGCCCACACATCACACAGAGATTGACTAAAGAGCCCTCTATCAATCCTTCGAGTCTTCTAAAGAGGCTCCTTATAGTTCATCATCTTTAAGAAACATTTAACATTTCAGTAATCATGACATAGACTCGCTCTATCAAAAGAGCAAACTAAATTAAATCAACATAAGGTAACATTAAAATTAGGTTTCTCTTTCATCAATTGATAACATAAACATTTAGCATGCCATTAATTCTGATGTAGTCTCATATTACCCTAAGAGTACAAAATAACAAACAAAATTAGATCAACATACAGATAAATTACAAATGCAAGTTTCTCTTTTATCAATTGATAAAATTTCTTAGGGCAATTCTATTAAAATATCTACCAGCATGCATACATTATAGTTACATTTTGAGTCAAAGATTTAGTTTTTTCCCTACCTTTATCTATCACGTTGAGTGTTCTACTCTATATACAAGAGAGACACATTGATATTAGAAGAATTGCATTAACTAATGGTTATTGTAAAAGATATGCTAATGCACCTTGCAGACTAAAATACAGCTATGTAGGATATGTGAATGCAAACTATGCATTCATTTGCCTAAGTAGTCCCATAATGACTCAACGAACATTTATATTACCAAATTGATTATAATGTATATTTGTTTAAATTTTGAACTTAATGAAATATTGGTTTAATTTTCAAATTAGAGAATTGACTAATTTAGTTTTGAGATTGTCAAAGGTCACACTTGGTGCCATCAATCTCAATGCTATCATATTTATACTCCATGGCAACTGTGTAAATGGGACACCTTTTGCTCCTCATGGTTAGATGTGTTGTTTTCTTATTTATTGAAAGGGTGATCCAAAAAGAAGAGAATAAGGGAAGAAAAAGAATGATAATATATCAATTCCTCACTCTTTGTGCGGGTGACCAAAGAAAGATGACCAAAAAGGTATATTGACTTGACCTAGAGATGCAATGGTTCCTTGCGCTTGGAAACAATGAACTAACAAAGACGTTGGCAATTGGCGTGAAGGCAAGGTCTCCTTGGTGGGTGAGAGTAATGCTAGTTAGGGAACTATTTATTTTTAAATTTTAGACAAGGATATTTTGACAGATTTTCTCCTAGTTTTGTTTGGGCTGGAGCTTTAAAAGGGACTCAATTCCCCCATGCTATCTCATCTTTGCATAATAACATTTTTCTTCATGTTTTATTCTTTGTATAAGATTATTCTAGTTTGGTACTGCATCAATATGTCCCTTGCCAACTGTAATGAGGCCTTTTTTGTTATCTCTAAGGTTGGAGCCACAACTAGGTTTGATGGGAAAAACAAGTCTTGCATCTCCATATTAGAAATCCATGTGCTCCAGTCTCATATATCTCAAGATATTCCTAGTTGAAGTTTTTTGAACTTGTATGCCATGTCGAAGAATTGTTATCCAAAATCAGTCAGTCCGGTTTTTAGTTACCAAAATCTGAAATAATGTTATGTTCACATATTGGTAAATGATGACTTATTAACAAACCTCGAATTCTGATCAAGAATATTACTTTGAAGTAAACTTTGTTATAGTTTGCCTCTCTGAAGTCTTAAATGCCTCATTCCTAGCTCCCGCTCCCACATTTTAGATTCTAGTAAGTTGTCATTTGTTCTGTTCAAAACTGTTCTAACTTGCTCAAATTTTTGATTAGTGACTGTCGATTCATTGCAGATATAGACATTCTAATGCAACAAGGAATTAAATTTGGAGAAATAAACTAAATTAGAAAAAATAATTTAAAGACAATATGAGATTCATTGACGCATCTATAATTAAAGGAAACAAACTGAAGAATCATTTGAGATTGGCGTCTAATTGCAGAATAATATGAGATTAACACATCTGCAGTTAAAAATAAATTGATGAATCATTCAAGATTGGTGTCTAATTGAAGCATAATCTGAGATTGGCACATCTGCAATCAGGAAACAAATTGAAGAATTATTCAAGATTGATATTTGTGACAAAGTTTATTTTTTTTCCTTTATTAATTTAAAGTCCATTAGCATTTTCCATTTTGGTAGTGAACAGGGAATAATTATAATTACAATTAAGTTTATCATATTTTCATTATTTAGAATAATTGTTTTTGCATTTGTTGTTGGAATTATAAAAGAAGCCTAGAGCCTTGAAATTTATCTTCTTTGAATTAATATTATGTCTTTCTCTACGTGGTATGATTTGATTTTCGTGCTTCATCAAGTTTATTGTTATTTGAAGGCTAAACATGAGAGGTCTAATTGAGCTAAACCTTAGGGGCTAAGTTCTACCTTTTATAAAAACTATATTCACTAAGGCAATCTTTTTAATTGCGAGCACATAAGGATCTTGTAAGAACCCAGGCTTGAGCATCTACCAATTACTTACAGCATTTCTTTTTATAGAATAACTCCAGTGGATTGGCACAAACATTTTTAATCTCAGTTAAATTATAACATCTACTATGGTTATTCTTCTCTCCTATCACAATTTACCATCTTACCTGTGAAGAGATCCCCTGAGGCTCTATTTTATTGCAATTGTGCACTCTTGGGCAATCCTTGGATATGTTTTTCAGAAAGGAATGTGAACTCCAATATAGTAATTGCTGGTCAAGTACCTTCATCTGATGTGAAGTTCATCTTGAAAAATGATTGTATGATTGGGTCTCATGAATGAGTTTTGTCAATCTTTGATCATAGTCACTTGTGCAACAGATAGAAGTGGCCTAGAACAACAAATTGTCATGAAGAAACTGCTATACCATACGAACATGGACCGTTGGTCTGGTAGGTCATGTGTGTACCTTCAAAATGTAATCTTTAATGGATTATTGTAGTTCATAGTTCTTTTTTTCCCCAAAACTCTTTACTGTGTTATTTCTTGGTATCAGTATATTTGTTTGTTTTCTCATATATTCGAATTTAGTTCTCTTTATATTTATCTGTACATTGGTATATACTGTGTGCTTCCTTGTTTTCCTTTGGTTGGCTCATCATAGTTCAGAATATGAACTCTTAGCTGGATGTAAATAAGTCAATAGAAGCAAACACATGGAAATTTATGTGCTTATCTTTTGATGTCAGATGATCTCTGACATCCACAGTGTCCTAATTTCATTTTCTGCTATTCGTGATTGATTTTCAAGAATGGTGTTGTGATTTACGAGTCCTGGGAAATTGTGTTCTGATTGTTCTTTTACTGCCTAGCTCAGATATGCATGTATCATTGGATGTTCTATGTGTGTTTTTTTTAAATGCTATGTAAATGTAATTTTATTTGATGCAGTTTATTTTGTTCAGGACTTTGTTCTGTACTTATTCTTTGAGTCAAAAAGTACCACTGCTATGAAAGGTGATATTGGTGTTGCAAGAAGCTTTGATCATGGTGGCACATGGGAATTTCTGGGCATTGCTTTAGAGGAGCCTTGGCATTTGTCTTATCCGTTCGTTTTCAGCTATCAGAACCAAGTAAATAAAATCTGTCATCTTTGGGTTTTCACTATAAAGACCTATTAGGATCAGGAACAAATCATAAATTAAAGATGCATTTATTTTCAACTGTCATGAAATTAATTGTCAATTGTGTTTTATTAAATTAATCAAGTAAAGATAGGAGTGAATAGCTGAAAAATGTATGAATTTAGAATGATAACGTAGTATTTTTATCTTTTATAAGCTAGTACAAATTATCGGTTTTATGAAATGACTGATAGTGTCCCTTTGTTAGGTTCATTCTAGCGTGTTCAATAAACAAAAATATATTAACTATTTAATTAACTTGAATTGTAGCATTTTTCATAACAAAGTTGTAGACTATTCCTAAATGTGAAGTTCAGGTTAGCTTCAAAAAGATTATTCCCTTGTTCTAGAAATTAATATCATAATCGAAATACTGTTGGTGTTTATATAGTGTATCTAATATTCCACTTCAATGATCTTTCAGATTTATATGATGCCTGAGGGGAACAAAAAGGGTGAACTTCGACTCTACCGAGCTGTAAAATTTCCACTTAAATGGACTTTGGAGAAGGTTATCATAAGGAAACCTCTCATAGATGCTTCCCTGATTCAGTATGAGGGTAACTATTGGCTCTTTGGTTCAGATTTTAGTAGATTTGGTGTTGAGAAGAATGCTGAGCTTGAAATTTGGTACAGTAGCTCACCTCTTGGCCCTTGGAAGCAACATCCCAGAAATCCGATCTACAGAACTGACAAAAGTTTAGGAGCTCGAAATGGCGGAAGACCCTTTATATATGAAGGTTCTTTGTACCGTTTGGGCCAGGACTGTAGTGGGACATATGGCAGAAGGTTGCAGATTTACAAAATTGAAAAACTAAATAAAGAAGAATTCAAGGAAGTTCCTACCAATCTGAGGATTGAAGAACCAAAGAAAGGTCGAAATGCCTGGAATGGCATCAGACACCACCACTTAGATACTCAGCAACTTCCTTCAGGTAATTGGATTGCAGTTATGGATGGCGACCGTGTTCCTTCTGGTGATTCCACAAGGCGTTTTATCACAGGTTGCACATACACCCTGCTGTTGTTTTTCCTGGTCGTGGTCATGTCCATCCTGGTAGGTGCAGTAAATTGTTGTATGGCATCTAATAGAAGACATGAATATGCTTGGCTTAGAGCTCGTATGCATATGAACTTCAGGGCCTGGAGATACATTGCATGCATTAAAAGCTATGGTTCTTCCATCAGGTCAAGGGTAAATCCAAAAACATGCACTGGCAAGCTAGTCCTCAGCTTCCTTGTTCTTCTTGGCATATCTTCTGTGTGCATGTCTGTCCATTTTCTAACGGGAGGTAATGGAGCTGAAGAGGCTTACATCTATGGGGGCCAATATTCTCAATTTACAATGGTCACAATGACTTACGAAGCTCGGCTTTGGAATTTGAAGCTTTATGTAAAACACTACTCCCGATGTGAATCAGTAAGAGAAATTGTAGTTGTATGGAACAAAGGAAAGCCTCCAAACGAGAGTGAGTTTGACTCAGCTGTGCCTGTGAGGATACGTGTGGAAGAGCAGAATTCTCTTAACAACAGGTTCAAGGTGGACCCTATAATCAAAACAAGAGCAGTTCTTGAACTAGACGATGATATATTGATGACATGCAATGATATAGAGAAGGGCTTTAGGGTGTGGAGGGAGAATCCTGAGAGACTCGTTGGTTTCTATCCACGATTAATTGATGGTAGCCCATTGCAGTATAGAAATGAGAGATATGCTAGGGGAAAAAATGGTTACAATGTTATCCTGACTGGTGCTGCTTTCATGGACAGTGATTATGCTTTCAATAAATATTGGAGCGAGGAAGCAAGGGAAGGAAGAAACTTTGTCGATCATTCTTTCAACTGCGAGGACTTGCTGATGAATTTCTTGTATGCTAATGCAAGTTCAGTGCGGACTGTTGAGTATGTACATCCTGCATGGGCTATCGATACTTCAAAGCTGTCAACTGCTGCAATTAGTCGCAACACCCAGGTGCACTATGACATTAGAACAAACTGCTTATCCAAGTTCTTATCCTTGTATGGTTCTCTTCCCTCAAGGTTGGAATTTGGTACTAGGGTGGATGGTTGGGATAGATAGACAACGATAGGTGTATGCATCCTGGAATCTCCCATGTTTCGTTCGATACTAGTGTTATGTTCATGCCAACTCCAGAACAAAGATTTTGCAACGTATAAAGATGAGTAGCAGATCATCTGATGAAGGTTGGTTAGCTGATCTCAAAGACAGGACCTTATTGCGACATAAGACAGACACTGATTGGCAATGACTCTCTTTGTTTCTCTTGTTCTTGCTGGAGTTGTTTACGTTTCCGGTTTAAGATGTAGCCTGCACTAAGTTGCTTGTATCCCTATTGTACTCTGTTTCTTTCGTGTAACATTTTTTATTAGCTAAAATACATTATTATTATTATTATTTTCTCTGATGTCATGGTTTTTTGATGTAAAGAAAAACCTAGGAGCCACATCAGAACTCAGTTGTTGTGTTCATGTACTACATATTCTCCCCATTGATTCTGGTGATTAAATCTGAAGGCATCAGCAGTTGTAAATTATCCAGACAAATCATCTTTATTAAACTGTGCTTATTTAATTGTTGTGGATCTTTATTAAACTGTGCAATTTCTCACGTAAAAGTTGAGAAATTTTCAACAGATGTTCTAAATTTTATTTTATTTCATATCTGACGAAGTACCATTTGAGAAGGTTCCATGGCACTAAATACATGCTTTTTGTACCATCTTACATACCAACAACATCATAACTACCAACTAAGACAACCCACTAATCTTGAGTACCAACTAAACAAGCTAACACCCACATCAAAACACCATCATGCAGCACCAGCCATATTCCAGCTCCGGCGATCATCCCTGGCAGTTCCGGCGATTATCATCAGATTCAATGTCCAACGGGAGGAGCACCAGCATCATCAGCAATTCCAGCAGCATCAGCAGCGATTCCAGCACCAGCATTCTCAGCGAAGACTCTCCTTCGGGACATCAGCCACCAGAAGATACACAGCTCCTCCTGCCACCCATTTCACAAAAGCCGCAACCAGACTGCCCAGCCGCTGGTAGTGATCGGCGCCATCCATTCGTTTGCCTCCCTTTCCTCCGTGGCATTCCAACGGGACTGTGAAGGCTCCCTTGACCCATCCACCAACTGGCCACAGGACCAGCGGTCCCGACGCTATCGATCACGGTCCCGGAGCTATCAGCCTGCTGCTCGAGCACAGTAGCAGCAGCAGCACCTCCATGCCTCTTCTCCGGCATCTGAGCACCGCAGCACAGCCAACTGCCGCTCTTCCAATCGTTGCCGGTCTCCAGCACCACGATGGTCCATGCCGGAGAAGGACTCATCTTGATCTGCGCACAGCACTCCAGCGGTAACAGAACAATGATCCAGGCCTTGAAGGAGTTGTCAGGCACGTCAATCTCTGTGATCCAGCGCCGGAGAGGCCCTCTTCATCTTCAGGTCACAGCAGCGGTGGACTGTTGCCCTCCTCCACCAGCAGCAGGCGGTCCCAACCTTGCGATCACGCTCCCAGAGTTATCATCCTGCTGCTCGAGCACAGTAGCAGCAGTAATACATCCATGCCTCCTCTCCGGCATCTGAGCACCGCAGCACAGCCAACTGCTGCTCATTCCAATCGTTGCCGGTCTCCAGCACCACGATGGTCCATGCCGAAGAAGCGCTCTTCTTGATCTGCGCACAGCACTCCAGCGGTAACAGAACAATGATCCAGGCCTTGACGGAGTTGTCAGGCACGTCAATCTCTGTGATCCAGCGCCGGAGAGGCCCTCTTCATCTTCAGGTCACAGAAATCCACCAGCAGCAGGCGGTCCCAACCCTGCGATCACGGTCCCGGAGCTATCATCCTGCTGCTCGAGCACAGTAGCAGCAGCAATACATCCATGCCTCCTCTCCGGCATCTGAGCACCGCAGCACGCTCAACTGCCGCTCATTCCAATCGTTGCCGGTCTCCAGCACCACGATGGTCCATGCCGGAGAAGCGCTCTTCTTGATCTCTGCACAGCACTCCAGCGGTAACAGAACTCAGATCCAGGCCTTGACGAAGCTGTCAGGCTCGTCAATCTCTGTGATCCAGCGCCGCATTGTGGGATGTTGCCCTCCTCCACCAGCAGCAGGCGGTCTCAACCTTGCGATCACGCTCCCGGAGTTATCATCCTGCTGCTCGAGCACAGTAGCAGCAGCAATACATCCATGCCTCCTCTCCAGCATCTGAGCACCGCAGCACAGCCAACTGCCGCTCATTCCAATCGTTGCCGGTCTCCAGCACCACGATGGTCCATACCGGAGAAGCGCTCTTCTTGATCTGCGCACAGCACTCCAGCAGTAACAGAACAATGATCCAGGCCTTGACGGAGTTGTCAGGCACGTCAATCTCTGTGATCCAGCGCCAGAGAGGCCCTCTTCATCTTCAGGTCACAGCCAGCAAGTCCACGGGACAGCAGGACTGTTGCCCTCCTCCACCAGCAGCAGGCGATCACGGTCCCGGAGCTATCATCCTGCTGCTCGAGCACAGTAGCAGCAGCAATACATCCATGCCTCCTCTCCGGCATCTGAGCACCGCAGCACAGCCAACTGCCGCTCATTCCAATCGTTGCCGGTCTCCAGCACCACGATGGTCCATGTCGGAGAAGCGCTCTTCTTGATCTGCGCACAGCGCTCCAGCGGTAACAGAACTGCGATCCAGGCCTTGACCTCCTCCACCAGCAGCAGCGATCCCGTGGTCTTCTCCGGCGCCGTCAAACAAATTAGGGCAGTTGTGGTTTTAATGGCACATCTTTCCTTTCTCAACGGGTTTCGGGTGTCGGATCAGACCTACAACCAAAAACCCGATCCAATAAGAGGAAGGGAGGAGAGAGAGAGAGGAGGGGGGGGGGGGGGGGGGGGGGGGTGGTCGGTGGGGCCGGGATTCAAAATCGAAATTTGAAATTTGAATCTCCTTGGCGCTCGTCCAGCTTCATCCGTTGACCGTGCACGTGCCCAGCACGCGCAAGGTGGGAATTTGAAATTTGAATCTCCTTGGCGCTCGTCCAGCTTCCTCCGTTGACCGTGCACGTGCCCAGCACGCACAAGGTTTGCCTCGGGTCCGCCGATCACCGGAACTCCATCGTCGTCCATCCGTCAGCTTACTGCTTAGTGGTGCAGCAGCGTCAACCAGGTTCCTCTCCGGCTAGAGCCTCCCAGCACAGCCGTCTGGAGCACGCTACATCAAGTTGCCGGCTCCGCCAGCTCCAGCACCGGCGGTCCCAACCCTGCCATCACGCTCCCGGAGCTATCATCCTGCTGCTCGAGCACAGTAGCAGCAGCAATACATCCATGCCTCCTCTCCGGCGGCTGAGCACCGCAGCACACCCAACTGCCGCTCATTCCACTCGTTGCCGGTCTCCAGCACCACGATGGTCCACGCCGGAGAAGCGCCCTTCTTGATCTGTGCACAGCAGCACTCCAGCGATAACAGAACTAAGCTCCAGGTCTTGACGGAGTTGTCGGGCGCGCCAGTCCCAGCACAGGCATTTCCAGCACGCAGCACCTTCAGCAGCAGCGACGGCGAGGAAAACGAGCTGGCCGACCAGCCATCTGCACCTCTCTCCTTGCTCCAAGCTCCAGCCTCACGCTTGAACGGAGCAGCCCGGAATCCGGCGATGAAACTGGACAGTTTCATCACAAGCTGCCGCTTTTCATGTCCGTCGAGGTTGTGCTCCCACAGCCTCTCAGCTTCTCCGCCGACGCCGGCGGCGAAGCTTCCATCAACCAAACAGCCCTCTCTAGCTACACCACCGTCTCCGGCGATGTAGCCCCCAAACCCGACCGGTGGGGGAGGGGCTCCCCCCTCCCCCACCGACGCCCCTGCTCCTAGTGGCGGACCTCCGGCCGGCAAGACACCACAAGCTCTCCTCCTATTCCCGTCGCTTCTCTGTCTAAACGGGTGGTAGAGGAGACTTACAAAGACACTGATTTATAGGGCTTGAAATTATTTTATATTAATTTTTTTATTTTAAATATTGCCATCAATAAGAATAAATTTATAGCCTCGGGGGGACCGTGCAACGGTAAAGACCCATGATGATATTCAAAATATAACGGGTCGATTCTTGATTTGCGCAATATTATATTTTTTAGTGAGAAAAATATTTGAATAAAAGATTAAAAAATGATAAATTTCAGTTAATTCCATTGACTATTTCTGAGAATGATCAGCTTGGTCTCATGGAAGTTTCCCACCGACCCAAGATAAATCAGAAAATACACCAACGCCCAACAAGCAAAAAATGAAAAATATTTATAAGAGTAATTTGTTATACTCTTATAAACTATGATTGAGTATCCAATAGATCATAATTAACCTTAAGTGAGAGAAATATTGTGTGGTTATTGATGTCCAACAATTTAGTGTTAAATCGAATTAATCGATCAAATTAATTAAATTTAAAAATTTAATTTAATTATTTTAAAATTTAATTTAAAAAAACAATTAATCCAGTTCGAGTTTTATTTTAAAATTCCTAATTATGTTAAACTGAATAAGTCACACCTTAAATCATTATATTAGGAAATCATAAGTTTCTAATTTTGAATTAATCAAAAGTTAAAATAGGATAGAAATGTATAATTATTGAAAAGTTCAATTAATTTGATTGAAAATTAAATTAATTAATATTTTATCAATTTAATTTATTTGATTTTTTAAAAAAAAATTGATCTATTTGATTTGTTCGAAAACAGTTCAATTTCAATTAAATCAGTTTAGTTTAAATCGATTGCTCAATCCTATCAACAACGTAAGCACTATTCAGATTTATCCAAATAGTGGAAAATTTTTGTATGACTAAATTGATCAAAATTAGATGATTCGAAGAATTAAATATTTATGTTATAAAGAAATTATAAAATTATAACTTGAGAAATTTAGGACGTTCACTATTGACCGTGCAAGAGAGAAGGTCATCAACTTTCAAAAATTAATTGACCCAAGGTCTGCACACGTGGATTATTAAAAATAAAAAAAACTACAATTAAAAAAGGTCTGCACACGTGGATAAAATTAAAAATGACATTTTTGAAAAAGCAATTAAAGAATAGGGTAAAATGAAAAATTCTCATTTTTATATGAAATGGGCCGTTTCGGCCCAAAGTCCTTATCGATTTCGAAACGAAGCCCAAATCAGAAGTCGATATTATCGACTGACGCACCGGCGTCGTTCTCACTCTCAGCTCATGTTCATGGCGTCGCCGTTTGCCTGCTTCCCCTCAAACCCTTGCCCTCCTCTCTCGCCCCCTTCTCTTGTCCCCTCCCCTTCCTCCTCCTCCTCGATCGTGGCCGTTCATTCGACCCAAAGATCGATTCTTACCAGCTCCAATTTCTGTTGTTCGGTAGTTCGTCGCTCTGCCGGGGGTCTTCGATGCTCCGATGAGGAATTCCCGAAGGAAGGCCCAGTTGAAGTTGAAACAAAGGGGAAAGATATGGAAAAGACGAGAACGAGGAGGAAAAGAAAGCCGAGGCCCAAGTTCAACGCCCCGACCCTTGAGCGATGGTCCGGGAAGGTCTCCTCCTCGAGGTCCGCTTTCGATCAAAAGTTTCAGACTTCTTTGGACTTGGTTTCTTCGGATTCTCCATTTGGTCAGCCTTTGGATGAATTTGGAGCTTCAAATGAGAGCGTTGATGAAGAGCGAGGAGGGAGTAGGTTGCGCTTAATCATTGAGAAGTTAAATGCAACTGAGGGTGGGAAGTCTTCAGATTCAGACCTTTCATATGGATCCTTTGGGAACTCTGTTGACGCAGTTCTTCCTATGGCGAGTCGTATCATGGGCATGCAGACGAAGAAGTCGGCTCCTTGGGCACACTCAGCTAAGCATGATGAAGACGGTATCCGTCATGGTAACAAAAGTGAAGCTTTGGTAAAAAATATTGATTTTGGCGAAGATAATGTGAAGCCTAAAGAACTGAATTTGGTGGACGATAAGGGTGGAAGCTTCAACTATGGTGATCCTATAAATGTATTTCTGGAGGAAGAATGCCCTGCCCTTTCTTCTGACATGGACGCTCTAAGCTGTCCAACAGTTAGTGTTCCATTTGGAGAAGAAATATTCAGCTCTCAGCAAGCTAGTGTTCCAGTGAGAGATGATGAGTTGAGTGAAAAAAGAAGAGAGTACTGTGTTAGAGAAAGTGCTGAGAGGTTCAACGACCATAAGGGCTCAAGTTCCTCCAATGTCAGTATTGGCGTTCGTGTCTCTTCTGAAAACCCAGACATGGAACTGGTGCTTAATTCTGGGCACGATGACCTTGACGTAGCCAGTCCAGTGCCTTTCCCATGGGAAAGAGAAATTGATTCCATGGAGGGTGAACAGTTGCAAAGGAGTAACACTGAACTAGCAGAGAGGACTATACCAGAGCCGGAACTGCAGAGACTGAGAAACACTTCCTTAAGAATGAAAGAGAGGATGACTGTGGGGCTAGCAGGTGTGACTGAGGCTGTTGTGAAACGCATCCATGAGAAGTGGAAGGAGGTAGAAGTCGTCAAGTTAAGGTTTGAAGGCCCAGCCAGTCTGAACATGAAGAGGACACGTGAGATTTTAGAGGTTAGCTTTTCCTTTTTAAAACCAACTCTGTCATAATGTGGGATAATTATAATTGCTCTTTGGCACAATTCTGTCGAAGAAATATGATCTTAGCCTTGAAAGATATGTGTTTTGAGACCAAAGATCTATGCTTTATTACCAAAAGGTAGTTGACTGCAGCTAAAGGAAGTGTAACAAGAAAGGAAAAAAATGAAGATAATAGTATCAGAACATGCTTAATGGATCACTATTTCACACTAACATGATATTTTCGTGTAAGTGATCATAAATTCTCTTCATGGATGTCATAATTATAAAAGGAAATAAATTGAGAAGTTGCAGCTTTTGAAGCAACAAGAATTAATAAAATAAATATCTTCTTGGTGCTGTAGTTATGAATTTTAAGAATCAGAGACATCAGATTAGATATCAGCCTCTTTCTCTCATATTTGATATTATCCATGATATTCTTATTTGTCCCTCTTATTAAAACTAAATTAGGTCCTGAAATTGTAGCAAAAAACATTATTTGAGTAATATTCTTTTTTTGTTGTAAATGTACTGGATTTAGTCTTCATTGCTCAAATAATATTTTTCTTAACACAATTTCCTAACTCCTCAAGTCTAAAGCCCTTTTATCTGAACAACTAATATGATATTTTCTTGTATTTCAATATACTTACAGAGTAAAACCGGAGGCGTGGTCATTTGGAGGTCTGGAAGGTCAGTTGTGTTATATAGGGGAATGGCTTATCAACTTCCTTGCATCAATCAAGCGGAAACTTCATGTGCAATTTCAGGGAGCTCTGAAGCTGATTCTATGACATATGAAAACCTCTCTGAAGGATCTCCAGCTACAGCTTATATTGACAGTTTATTGGATCGGTTGGGTCCACGTTTCAAAGATTGGTCTGGTTGTAATCCACTTCCAGTTGATGCTGACTTGCTGCCCAGTCTAGTTCCTGGTTACAAACCACCATTTAGACTTCTCCCTTATAAGACCAGAAAATCTCTAAGAGATAAAGAAATGACGGTTCTGAGAAGGCTTGCTAGAACAATGCCCCCTCACTTTGTTCTAGGTATGGCACGATTATAAATTCATGCAAATAAATTATACTTTCTTTCATAATCTCTACTGAGATATCAATATTTGTCCATTTATGTAGGAAGAAACAGGCAACACCAAGGCTTGGCTGCTGCTATCGTAAAGTTATGGGAGAAATGTTCTATTGCTAAGATAGCCATCAAACGTGGCATACCAAATACCTCTAGTGAGAGAATGGCTGAAGAAATTAAGGTGGAGAGTATGATATGATTTATATTGGTAGGAATTAGAAATTTCTTTTTTTACTTTCACTTGTGAATATTAGTCGATTAATTTGCGAAGTCAATTATCTGTTCCTGTATAAACATGCTTTTGTTTTGCAAAACCTTATGGTCAATAATTTTCCTTTCACTTGTTCTTTAGTAGATTCTGTTGAAGAACTGACCTTTCTTCCTTCTTCTGTTGGTCCAGTTGACAGGCTTGACTAATTATTAAATGTAGTGATTCAAAGAAGAAGCTGTAAAGCCTTTAAAAGTTAAACAATTTTGTTTAATCAACATCTCTAACACTAGTATCCCCAAACTACGCTAGGAGGATCTAAGTAAGTTTGGGTCATGATACTTTTAGTGTATCTTATAGAGTAATTGAACTGGGCTTCCATGTCCCCTTGTATAAACTCCTGGTTCAGCACTACATGCCCTGATAATATTTTTGTTTTTTTTTCCTTTCTTGTATAAACGATCAACTTCCATCTACCTTTTCAATAATTATACCCACTGTACTGCTGCTCAAAACAAATTGTTAAACAAAATCAGTGGTCAATTGAAAAGAAATAAGTTATGAGACAAGATACAGAAATGTTTCTCCACCAAATTGATCTATTTCTCACCAGCATTAATAATTGTAGCAAGACAAATTGAATCAATTAGAGTAGAAGATGATGTGAGGGGTAGATGGAGACAAGAGAAAACTCTAGTTACTACAATAAAAATTGATTTACTGGTTTTGAAGTTTGCTAGCGCTATAGATTTAGATAGAGTTCAATAGAGGGATAAAATCCATATAAATGAGTAAAGAACCCCAAATAGTTAGGACAAACTTGGCTTGATGATGAAGACGATAATAATGATTAATGATTCTAGTATACAGTTTGTGATTTTCACAGCTGTCACACCCATATGGTTGTGTTTGGATTTAGTATCAGCACAAAATGCCTGAAGAATTATTGTGCTTACCATCTGTATGGTTGTTCTAGCAATATGCTTAGGTGGAATGTCGGAGTTATTCAAGTCTTTTACCATTTTCTCTGTATGATTGTGTGCATATAATTTTTAAATTTACTGAAATATGTCTCTTTCTTGTTGATGTCGAGAAACAGCAAAATAATTCTTGATTCCCAACTTTATCTGCAGAAATTGACAGGAGGAGTGCTTCTTTCTAGAAATAAAGAGTATTTTTTGCTCTATAGGGGTAATGATTTCGTGGCACCTTCAATTAGAGAGGTTCTTATAGAAAAAGAAAAGCTAGAGAACATTCACTACGATGGTGAAGAAGTAGCTCGATTGAGAGCAACGACATTGGTTGCAGATGCCAAAAGTGTCAAGGGTCCATTAGTTGCAGGTACCCTTGCAGAAACAGTGGAAGCCAAACGCCGATGGGGAAAACCATTAAACCCTGAGGAAAGAGACATGGCAAAGAAGAATATGGTTTTGACTAAACATGCATCTCTAGTTCGATTTCTTGAGAGAAAGCTAGTATTTGTAAGTTCTGGAATGCAAAAGATACTCTCATATCCTTCCTTTGAAGTTATAATCTTTTTTTGTTTTCAGAATCATCATGAAATGTCATATTCTTTTCGGATTCAGGCAAAATTAAAGGTCAGGAAGGCAGAGAAAGCTTTGTATAAAGTGCAGGAATTCCTACAGCCTGCAGATCTTCCAACTGATTTAGAGACTGTTACTGATGAGGAGCGGGCTTTGCTCCGTACTATCGGTCTTAAAATGAAGGGAGCTCTACTTTTGGGTAATCACTATTCTCATCATTTTATTTGAAATGTTGTTGATTTTGCTGATAACGACATGATCTTATGTTTATTGTTAAAATATTCAGGGAGACGGGGGGTTTTTGATGGAACTGTCGAAAACATGCACTTGAATTGGAAAAATAACGAACTCGTCAAGATTCTGGTGAAGGGGAAAAACTTTAAACAAGTAAAGCACATTGCAATTTCTCTTGAGGCTGAGAGTGGTGGGGTGCTGATTTCCCTTGATAAAACTACCAAGGGCTATGCAATTATCTTCTATCGCGGTAAGAATTATCAGCGGCCTCGAATTATAAAGCCTACAAATCTATTAACAAGGAGACAGGCATTAGCACGCTCTATAGAACTCCAAAGGCGCGAGGTAACATCATTCCATCATGCACTGCTTTTTTTCGATAAAATATGTACTTACTATTAATGCGCTATTTGCTAACTTTCAGGCCCTGCTTCATCATATTTCCAATCTGCAGGATCAAATTCAGATGCTAAAGTCTCAATTAGTATGCTCTTTCTTTCATATGATTCCATTTTTAATTTGAAGTTTATATTACTTCATGCTCTTGCCAGATTCATTGAGAACATGTCGGCTCCTATTATGTTTTTAGGATCATATGCAAGGTGATGAGGATGGAAATCAAGTCTTGAATGTGCAAGTAGACTTAACATTATGTTCCGATAACGAGAATCAGGTGGAGGTAAGTTTGCAGATTGTTGTCTTATAAGTAGCTCAGTTCCAAGGTATGTAAGCAACTGTTTCATGCTGTTTAATCATAAGAACTCAGAGGAGTTCGAGTAGCTTGGAATTTTAGGTCAATTACAAGCCGAGATCTACTTCGTATCTAATCGCGAAATAAAACTATGCTAATAGATCCGATAGGAATTGGATTGTACATGGATTTTTTATGCCAATCTTTTGCTCATATCAGGATGAAGGGGAAGAAGCCTATCTTGAAACATACAACAACCAAGATGAGGAGGAGGAGGCTGATGCTTCTCAATGAAACCAACAAATGCTAGAAGAGTAAGTCTAGCAATCAAAGGAAGTTGTCTATTCTTTTGTTTCATCGCCATTATTATTGTTATTATTTTTTGATAATTTAGGTGCTCAAGCTTCGCTTGATTAATTTAAAGGTAAGCTTTATGCCTACATAGAGGTTGAGGTTGAATTCTTTTGATCATCTTATTTGTTCTCCTTTAAGTGATTTATTTCCTTTAAGTCATTTATCTTTTCCTTTTCCTTGAAATAAGTCATCGATCCTGTTTGTATTCTTAGTTCCCTTTTAAGTGTCGTCGTGATTCGATTCTTATCCACTTCAATAAATCTGTTCAATCATAATTAACTCAATTATATTTTAGAGATAATTTTTTTAGAAAAAATGATACGTTACGTTACATGAAAAATGTAGCATGAAACTCAACATGACACACTCAATTTCATAAATGTGAGCCTCACTACATGGATGTGGGATCCATTGTACAAAGTGTGTCATGTTTAATTTCATGCTACATTTTTCATGTAGTGTATTATTATTCTTTTTTTAGTTCTGTCTATGATAAGTGGAGTCGGCTTGTAGGCTTGACCTAACACATTTGCAGAATTCATTAAAAAAAAAATTTAAGAGAAAGTTTACATTTTTTCTGATTTTTTATAAATTTTTTTATTAATATTAATATAAAAATATTTAGACTTTCATACATGTATTATGCTAAAATTATGCGGGAAAGGAGTTCTTCTCGCGAACAGCCACGTAAGCCTGCGCGCGATGAGCTGTACTCCAAGTTTTCTGTCCACGTAAAGTCGACGTGGCTCAGTCGAAAGTAACTTCGAGGAAAACAATCTCATCGGTTAAGCCACGTCGACGTCTCAGTTGTCGGTTTGCTCTATCTTCCTTTAGAACTTTCCAGAGTTTGCAGTGTCTTCTCGTCTGACGTGCCACCTCATTTTCCTCTTTCTCAAACCTAATTAATTTACAAAAACACCCTCATTAGCCTTTTAATTTTCCACGCGACGTGGCGGTGGCGTGGCGGCGCCGGCGGAGTCCTCCTTTCGCCGCCGCATCTCCTCCACCACCTCGTCCATCGCGGCGTCGGTGCCCTCTCCCTCGGCGTCGCATCTCATGAACACCTCCGCGATGTCGGCGGGCGTCATCTCCACCTCCGCGAGTAGCGCCTCCGCCTCCGGCATCCGCGGGTGCTCCTCCCCTGCTTCCAGGTAGTTCCTCGCCAGGATACGGAACGCCGCCGGGCCGCAGTAGGAGAGGTGGATCTTCCGGTCCATCCGCCCCGCTCGGAGAAGCGCCTCGTCGAGCCGCTCCGGGTGGTTCGTGGTGAAGATCATGAGCCGCTCCCCCACGCACGACGACCAGAGCCCGTCCACGAAGTTGAGCACGCCGGAGAGGCTCACTGTCGACGACCCGAATCCGTTGCTAGCGGGCGTGTGCTCCTCTTCTTCCTCTTTCGATCCGGGATCTTCGTCGTCGTGTTTGTTCTTCTTCTTCTTTCGATCGCTCAAATCGAGCAAGCAATCGGCGTCCTCGATCACGACGACCGACTTGGGGGTGGTGGAGGCTAGGAGCCGGCGTAGGACGGTGTTGGAGTGCACCGCCGTGAGCTCGAGGTCGTACACATCGAACTCGAGGAGATTAGCGATAGCGGCTATGAGGCTGGTCTTCCCTGTTCCCGGCGGGCCGTAGAGGAGGTAGCCGCGCTTCCAGGCGCGGCCGACGCGGGCGTAGTAGTCGCGGCGGGCAACAAAGCGGAGGAGGTCCTGGCGGATGTCGTCGCGGAGGGCCGGGTCAACAGCAAGGGTGTCGAACGTGGAGGGATGAGAGAAGGGGATCGGAGACCAGAGGCTGCGGTGATCGTCCCCGAAAATCTCAGCCCGGTTGGTGAAGAGGTGGCGCTCGCGGGAGGCGCACGCTATCCGCTCCGCCTCCTCAAGAACATGGGGGATGTAGGCGGAGCGCACGACCTGGCTATGGCGGCGGTGGAAGGTGAGCTCGAGGGAGCGTTGCTCGGCCGCGCTGGAACTGCTACGGAAGGGGTAGGAGGATCTCTCTTGTCCGACGACGACGGAGCTCCACCGGAGCGGGATACCTCGGAAGGAGTCGTGCGTGGTGTGGCAGCCAGGGAGGGAGGCGGCGGGGAGCGGGGACTCACGGTGCTTGGTGAGGCGGACGACGGCGGCGTCGTCGAGGCAGCGCGCGCCGAGGTACACATTGGCCGCGCTGTAGAGCTCGTTGGCGGAGCAGGTGGCGACGTCGTACTCGTCGATGAGTATCTTGGCGTCGTTGATCAAGCGCACCACGAGGCCGCGGAGGAGGAAGCTGATGAAGCGGTGAAACTCCGGCGGGAGGAAGTCGCAGTACGCCGTCCTCAGGAAGAGGATCGCCGCCAAAAGAGAGCCTATTGAGCTCCAATCCCAAATCATGCTCCTCTCGCAACTCCCCAATTCGAGAATGATCTACTGGTTTTGAAGGTTGCTATAGTTCGATAGATTCGGACAAAATCCAAATATTTGGGACAAACTTGGTTTGATGGTGAAGAAGATAATAATGATTAATAATTTTAGTATACAGATTGCGATCTTTCACAGGTGTCGACACTTTGCCATCAGCACAAAATGCCTGAAATATTATTGTGCTTATCAGCTGTACGGTGGCTCTAAGGTTGCACGTTGGAGTTATTTAAGTCTTTTACCATTTTTCTCTGTATGAGTTTGTGCATATAGTTTTTTGTTAAAAAAAAATACTGAAATATATGTCTCTTTCTTGTTGATGTCAAGAAACTTGACAGGGGGAGTGTTTCTTTCTTGGGAACAAAGAGTATATTTGAGAGAAAGATAGTATTTTAAGTGTTGGACCGAGGTCGGTAGAGAGGATGAATAGTAATTCTTGTTTTAGTACGTAACAGAAAAAAAAGATAAAATATAAAGTAGCATCAGTTCCAATTCTATGGTCGATCATCTTATCAAAATTATCACTAGCTCTCTCCTTGTTGGATAGAAATTTCTTACAACATCAATTCTGAGAGTTTTGTGATTGCTTTAGAATGCTTCTTGAGATATAGAAATGTAGTGGTATTTGTCTTTAAAACTCCTAAGAATTGATTGTGAAAACTTCCTTAAAATATTTTTTTATAGCATTAATGTTGATTTTTCACCTAGCAGTCGAGTGATTATTATCACCAATTGATTGCTCTATTGAATTCAACTATTATATTTGTGGAACGGCTCTTAACAATTCTATTTGGCCATGAATAATTGATTGTTACTGTTCAATGTTCAAACAGTCTAGTGTTGCAATCGATTTAAAAATCTTTTATTTATTATTACAGTACCATCAATCAACTGATCAAACTAATCAAAGGCGGGGCTATGTATTGTTCTGCTTGGGCTTTAGCCAGGGGACTTGACGGAGTTAAAGAGGAACCTGTAGTTTAAATTTATGGTAGAAAAAAAAATAAAAATTGTGTGAAGGAGGAGGATAGCTTGGAACTTTCGATAAGTTTAGGATTAGTCCAAAAATTGTAAAATTTCTGACTCCGTCATTGGAACTAATAAATTGACAAATGAGCAACCAGTCGAGTCTTTTATCAAGTTCTGAATTTTTCATTCGCTCGAATGATGACATTACTCAGGATCAGTCGAGTCGATTAAACGATTTCTTAACTTTTCATCTGATATAATAACAATCAACTGAGTGTTACTATTCATCAATCGATGATTATCATAACGAAAACACCAAAATAGTCGTATTGATCGACTTTTTGTTTGTTACCGTAATAGTTGATCGTTACAGTTCAAAATCACGGATCAAGATTATTGTTCTTGATTATTGTGGCACAGTCAATTAATATTGTGCATAACATCCGGTCAATTTTAATTGGTCAGGATTTTTCTCATTATCAAGTGTTCAATCAATTTCGACTTAATTGAATTTTAAATTGTCATGATCAACATTGATTTATTTGGCATCTCACTCAATCAACTAATATATTAATCAAATATCAAATTTTAATTTAAATCAACTTGAAATTGATCAATCGAACTTAATCAACTGATCAATCAAGATTAGAAATCGACTGCACCAAAAATAATAGTAAAATATGGAATGCAATTGCTTGGACTTTTAATCAGATGGAGGTGAGTTCGCATGTAAGCAATTGCTTCATGCTGTTTAATCATAAAAACCCAAAGAAGTTAGAGTAGCTTGACAAAAGTACGCCATAGATCCAATAGAAATTGGGAACTACATGGATTTAATTGAAAAAATATTTAGAATTTTATGCGTGTATTATATTGGAAAAAAAAAGAAGAAATTACTCTATGAAAGAAGTCCTTCATGCTATGGTCCACGTAGGCCCGCGCGCTATGATCCACGTAGGCCTGCGCGCGACGACCTGTGATCGGATTGTTGTGTCCACGTAAAGTCCACGTTGCTAAGTCAAAAGTAGCGAAGAGCAAAACAATCACATTTATTAAGCCACGTCGACGTCTCCTTCTTTCTTCAGAAATTTCCAAACTCAAGTTTGCGGTCTCTAACATGCCACGTCACTTTCTCTCTTTCTCAAACATAATTTACCAAAACACCCTCGGCCTATAATTGTTCCACGCATTCTACTTATGTCGCCGCCGTGGCGGTGGCGGTGGTGGCGGCGGCCTGCTCCTTTCGCCGCCGCATCTCCTCCACCACCTCGTCCATCGCGGCGTCGGTGCCCTCTCCCTCGGCGTCGCATCTCATGAACACCTCCGCGATGTCGGCGGGCGTCATCTCCACCTCCGCCAGTAGCGCCTCCGCCTCCCGCATCCGCGGGTGCTCCTCCGCCGCCTCCAGGTAGTTCCGCGCCAGGATTTGGAATGCCGCCGGGCCGCAGTACGAGAGGTGGATCTTCCGGTCCATCCGCCCCGCCCGGAGCAGCGCCTCGTCGAGCCGCTCCGGGTGGTTCGTGGTGAAGATCATGAGCCGCTCCCCCACGCACGACGACCAGAGCCCGTCCACGAAGTTGAGCACGCCGGAGAGGCTCACCGTAGACCACCCGAACCCATCGCTAGCCGGCGTCTGCTCCTCCTCTTCCTCTTTCGATCTGGGATCTTCGTCGTCGTGTTTGTTGTTCTTCTTCTTTCGATCGCTCAAATCGAGCGAGCAATCGGCATCCTCGATCACGACGACCGACTTGGGGGTGGTGGAGGCTAGGAGCCGGCGTAGGACGGTGTTGGAGTGCACCGCCGTGAGCTCGAGGTCGTACACATCGAACTCGAGGAGATTAGCGATAGCGGCTATGAGGCTGGTCTTCCCTGTTCCCGGCGGGCCGTAGAGGAGGTAGCCGCGCTTCCAGGCGCGGCCGACGCGGGCGTAGTAGTCGCGGCGGGCGACAAAGCGGAGGAGGTCTTGGCGGATGTCGTCGCGGAGGGCCGGGTCAATGGCAAGGGTGTCGAACGTGGAGGGGTGAGAGAAGGGGACCGGAGACCAGAGGCTGCGGTGATCGTCGCCGAAAATTTCGGCGCGGTTAGTGAAGAGGAGTCGCTCGCGGGAGGCGCTCGCTATGCGCTCCGCCTCCTCCAGAACATGGGGGATGTAGGCGGACCGCACGACAAGGCTGTGGCGGCGGTGGAAGGTGAGCTCGAGGGAGCGGTGCTCGGCGGCGCTGGAACTGCCACGGAAGGGGTAGGAGGAACTATCTTGTCCGACGACGACGGAGCTCCACCGGAGTGGGATGCCTCGGAAGGAGTCGTGGGTGGTGTGGCATCCGGGGAGGGAGGCGGCGGGGAGGGGCGAGCCGCGGCGCTTGGTGAGGCGGACGACGGCGGCGTCGTCGAGGCAGCGGGCGCCGAGGTACGCATTGGCGGCGCTGTAGAGTTCGTTGGCGGAGTAGGTGGCGACGTCATACTCGTCGATGATGATCTTGGCGTCGTTGTTCAGGCGCGCCCTGACGCCGCGGAGGAGGAAGCTGATGAAGCGGTGAAGCTCCGGCGGGAGGAAGTTGCAGTAGGCCGTCCTCAGGAAGAGGAGCGTGGCCAAAACAGAGCCTATCGAGCTCAAATCCCAATCCATGCTCTCGCAACTCCCCAATTCGCTAGCTACTCGATCGACGAGGGAACGTAAATTTATAGGGAATCCGATCGAATTGATAATTACTAAAAATAATGAAGAAATTGGCAGGAATGGTGACGTATCCAGTGGCCGACTCAGATTAATTTCGAAAGATTGCGGCGGCGTCCTTCTCGATGTTCTTGAGGCGTCTGAATGCATGGGAATAATTTAGCTAAATAAAAAGGGTTAATTATGTATCATTAACACCTTTAATTGTGGATTGTTTACTGGGATATATGTCAGGATTTTCGATTAGGAACGAATTTAATAAATTAAAAAATTAATAAAATTTATATGATAAAAATTATATATTATTTTCGTATATATATACATGCGTGGTGTAAAAAAAAAATGAGCATGATCCTCAACACCTATAAAAAAAATAGATTAGAATTAAGAGTTTTCAGATTGAGAGTGGTTCAAATTGAGAGTTTTAGATTCGATTGAATTAAATTCGGATTAAATTTAGATTAGTTTCAGATCGGTTCAAGTCGAATTTGAATTGACTCAATTTAAGATTTAAGAACTTTTTTTCGAGGGTTAAATTAATTTTTATTTTAAAAATAAAGATGTTTTATGTAGTATTAATATGATAACGATAACATAGTGAAATAAAAAAAATTTATTGGGAAAATAGTAAAAAAAAATTCTCCCAAGTTGTTCCGGGGTTTTTGGATTCGTGCAAGTTATCCGAGTTCTGATTCGAATTTAGGATTTGAATTAAATTTGAGTTTGGATTGAGATTTTTTAATAATATTTTATTTTAATCCAAATTGAACACATTTAACCCATCTGAATTGACACCCTTATATATATATATAATACTTTTTTATATAGATTTTATGCTTCATTTAAAAATGTTAAATAATAATTTTATTGTCATATCGAATGCATCTTTTCAATATATGATATTAAATAATTATTTATCGTATCATTTCTCAATCGATTATGAAATGAAATTTTGATTATACTCGATGATGTTTTTTCTTACTCCAAAATCATTATGATACTCATTCGAATCAATATAAGTAGATGACGGAGAGGAAGTTGTGGAGGAGATGAAGGAGGAGGAAATGATGGAGTAGGAGATGATATGTTTGAAATAAGTTCATCTATCATCTTGTTAAAATCCATTAATATTTCTATTTCACTTAATTTATCATTAATATAATATTTTACCTACATAATCAATTAATTTAATGACAATTTTTTCTTATAATTTAGAAATAAATAATAAATAATTTTTTTAATAGTCTCAAATTTTATATTTACTTCACAACTACACATAATAATTTTTAAAAAATATATTTCATAATTAGAATTCATCAACATTTTTAAAAAATTATTTAACTTTAAAAACTTAAAATATATATGCTAATTTTTTTTTAAAAAATTTCAAACATCCATGTATGTCGATTTTTACAATCCAAAAGCCTAGATTTTAAATATAAAAGTTAAAAATAAATTTAAATTAAAAAATTTCGACCTTAGTATTTAGTTCTAGTTGATAGAACAATCCTTCGATTTCGAAGTTATTTTCTTTGACACATATTCAAAAACAAAATACAACTAAATTAATCAATCAAATCTTAAAATTTTTGATTCAAGATGTCTAAAAATATAATCAACAATCAAAAATTGAGTTAGGATTTGACTTCCACTCACCACACATCATAACTTTTGAAATCATAATATAAAGACTGAAATTGAGACTAAGTTTTTTCAAATCATCATTTTCGGAGATGAATCGACGGCGACTATAAGAAATACATCGTGCAGCTTCGACGAGAGAAGAGGGCCGACAGATTCATTCTAAATTATGATATTTTCTCGTGAAAGTGGTATCAATAGATAATTTAAATCCATACTTTTTAAAAGTGGTATTAATTTTAACTTACGACGAAGAATGACGATGAGAATTCGTGATTATTTTGAAAAGAAGCCAAGAGAAAAATGAATATACTATTATTATTATTTAAATCTCATGGGCAACAGTCACCCGTCACCACATGGCTTGGAGGGAGGGCTACAAACTAACCGAATGCAATCAAATAATATGACTTAAAAAATTTAATTTAAATTATAATTATATAAAAATAATTTAAGTTCAATTTTAACTTCGTTCCCAAACAACCGGTAAAGAATCGAATAAAATACTATGAATTTAAATTCGATTCAAAAAATTATTAAATATATTTCATAATAATCAAATATTTGTTTAACCGATTAAAAATATATATAATTCGAATTCTATTGAAAACGAATATTTTAATAAATTATATTTTAAATTTATTCGATAGATTGAATTAATAAAAAACCGATTATCTATTATATAAAAAAAGTATTTTCTATATGGTATTTGACTTTCAATGTCAGTCAGCGATTGCCTTTAAAAGGCAACTCCAAGGCACTGCTCAGGTTGCCTCGTGCCCTTTGATCATTGGCTGTTGGCCACAAGGAAACAGACTAGAAAGTCTATCAAATATTCCTTAATCTGCAAACATAACTACTGTTATAATTATTTTAAAAATGATTTTTATCAATTTAAAATAATTTTGATAAAATTTAAATAATTTTAATTAATTTGATCAATAATATTTTAATATAATAATATTATATATTCATATTGTAATAGCTATTTGAATATCACGAGCTGTGCTAAAAAAAATGATAATCCAGTTAGTCGCATGGACTCAATCTCTTAGAGTGACCGATTCGGTCCCACGGAAATTTTCTACCAGCCACCAGGATAAATTGGGAAAACGCACGGGCCTATCTAGATGTCCAGCATCCTTTGATTGCGATCCTGATTTTGAAGAAAAATTCCTACAAATATGTCGTAGTTGAGGATCGAACCGCGGGTGCCTGGGTGACAACCTAGATATCCTACCGCGGCACCATGACCCCGGTGATCACGAGCTGTGCTCAAAGTTTTTACGACAAGTTCATCCAAATAGATCGAATAATGCTCGAAGCACCGGATCATTTCGACGTCGTCTTCTCCCCGGTGGCTTGGCTGAATAGTAGTTCACTTCACATCCCCGTGGAAATTGGAATGAACGATATGGACACACAACAAGTCAACCATAAGTCTTTGCCTCAACTGAAGGTTTCCAAGAAAAGGATAACAAGGCTTGAAGATTCTCCCTGTGGAGTGGAGGAGATCAAACAACTCTCTACCACTCCTCTTCTTCAATGCAGAGTCCTTCCGAGATGAATCAGCCCGACGACATGCCGTTCGAGGTCGACAATTTCCTGGTCTTCACCGATCAAGTCGAAGAAGAACTACAACCCCCTAGCGTCAAGAATAAGAAGCAAGTGTTGAGTTAGTCAAGGCTTTGCTACTCTTATCTTGATTCAATGTGTGTGTGTGTTTGTTCAAGCAGGAGCAGGAGCAGGATCAGGAATGCAGGAAGTTCATCATCTTCCGCGAAGAACACTGGCCCGAAAGTCGGGTTCGTTACAAAGTCTGAGATTGAGATGCTAGATGATGGATACAAGTGGAGGAAGTACGGGAAGAAGAAGGTTAAAAGTAGTCCAAATCCAAGGTAAATGAACTCTTTAGATAACATTCGATAACTTTCTGAATCAAAGATCATTAGGTTATTAGCAGCTCATGCAAGAACAGAGCTATAGAGCAACATATAAGACCTTGTAGATGATGAACTAACATCTCATGTTTAAGGGTATGCCTCCATAACTTTAATGAATCACCCTCACAAGTTCACTAGTTGTCCTCCTACAATGAAAAATTCTGAAGGAACTGTTTTCAATTCCTCTAACAAATCAAAGATCAGTAATATCTGTACTGTAACTGAAGGAAAAGGAACAAATTCTCAAAATGATTACTTTTTTCAACGAGTTTATTCCAAATTGATCAGATTTTGCATCTTCTACCTGATTTAAGACATACCTTAATGAGAGACAGGAACTACTATCGGTGCTCAAGTTCTGGATGCAATGTGAAGAAGAGAGTCGAGCGACACCGCGAAGATTCAAGCTTTGTGATAACCACATATGAAGGTGTCCATAACCATCATGCCCAGCAACCAGCAGCTGAGCAGCATGAAGCTCTCCATCTGCCAAACTCTGATGGCTAATTCATTGGGGAAGAGAGTTAATGAAGATCATATCAGGGCTGCCATCAACAATTCAACTTCAGTGTGTTTTTGTTGATATGACCTGAATTCTGCACATAACAATCTGCATTTCTATCACCTTACTCGGTTGTTTTTCGACCGAGAAACCATGAAATATGTCAATGGATGGATACAAGTGATTAGAGAAATAGAGTTCATCCTGTTAAAATCAATGGCTATGTCAAAATGGCAATAGCAAACTAATCTTAATTACCAAGGCTGTCGGTAACTCGTAACAATGAAAAATACAGAGAATGGAGAAATTCTACATAAAGACAAATTGGCTATAAACATACTTGAAGGCACATTGTGGATGTGCTTTTTTATGTTAAAGGTATATCGAAGAAACCAAAGAGCTTTGCTTTCTGTGTATTTACATGCAACCCAGCAAGTCTTGTTTGCTTTTCTGCAAAATTTGCAGCATCATAGCAAGTTAAGAGGTCAGTAGTCTACAATTTCTGGTCCTGTGTATTGGCCACCGCGTACGACGAGTTCTTTGGGCTCACTCGGCATAGCTTCCAACCATGTGGAGTCACCATCACCTGCCCCTGGAATTGCTGCACCTAAAAAGACAGCAAGTGAGACCACATCTGCTAAATCTGGAAGACTGGAATGACAATCAGAAACTAATGTTTATTCCTTTACACAAGAAGCTTATAAGCCATGAGCTTAGATGCTCAAAACAGATGGGTCTTCTGAAAGTTTAGAGCATTGAAAAACCAAAACAATTTCTGATTCAGATTATCTACTTGCATTGAAAAATAATGAAAGCTTTCAAAGATTATAATAAACAGATAGATGATCTCCTTTTCCTTTTCTTTTTTCTGTACTGTTTATAATTTAGTAGTGAAACTATAAGACAGCAAATTGACTAAAGATTATTGCTAACAAGAGAACAGCAACTACCAGGAAAACTCAAGTATGCGTGCTCTTTGTAATAAGTGCAAGTTCTTCCTTCATTGTCATTGTATGGTGGTCCAAGGACATCAAGAACTGCACAAGGGGTCACTGCCGTGAAACGATGTATGTTACCGCCAGTAGTAGGGTATAAAATGGATGTCTCGCAAGGTGCCTTGAAGACGGCATCAGTGTTCACCTTTGCCAAGCATGCACCTGCAGATTTCCCAAGCAACAATTAGTTAACAATCATCAAAACAAGTCGCGGAGGCTTATGCTTGCTAGGCACTTGTGCTAACTGAACATTTCAGGCAGAGCACACACCGGTCGGGGACATGATTTTTTCATTGGGACTCTGAGGATCAGTAACCCAATCGTAGGACTTAATATGCATGGAGCCAACAAGAATTTTACTAAAAACAGTCATGCCAGGGTGATTATGTAGTGGGATGACTGCTGTTCGTGGGAGGCAAAAAATACCAATCTGCAGCATGGCAGGAAGCAATCAGGAAGAACTAACACACACCAGGTGGTGTTTATAATCAATGTGAAGAATTTAAGATACCGAAAAATTGGGGAGTGCAGAAAGGTGCAAATATGTTACAGGAGGAGGTCTATTTGTTGAGGCATGCTTGAAAAGGGGTAGGTTGCGACTAAGACCAACATCTTGTGGCTTTAAAGTATCTGCAGACGAAGACAAATGATCAGAACTCCATCAAATTCCTAAACAATCCTGAAGGCAATCCAAGAAACAAACTGAAGTATCCCAATGAATGTATCCAGTTCCATAAAGAAATGCATAGTCAAAGTAACATTGGCTACATCAACATAAATCCAAAGTCTTGTCATTCCTTAATAAACAGAGCATCCCAATGATATCATAGACAATCAACAACCAGAGAATTTGACAAAAGTATCACAAATGTAGTGAACGGATCACATCCATGTAGTTCATGTTTTCTTCAAGTTACAAATAAACTTGAAGTTGGTTATGTAGCAACATAAAAAGATTGAAAAACCATGAGCGACTCATTAGGTTTGAACTTGTCCATGCACCACAGTTACTGATAAAAGTTTCTCCCATCTTCCAAAAACACCCCCGTATCCATACAAGAAAAAACAGTAATAACAAAATGCCTTAAACTCCTGTTATTCATCTACCATTGTTAATTTAAATGTTAGCTAAGATTGGCCATCATAGTCAAAGTACCTTGGCTTTTACGATCTGTTTAAATATACTATTCAAGACTTGGAAATTAAGCATTAAATGATATCTTCTCTAACTGTTTGTGTATGCATCTTGACGCAGTGACAGTAAAAGTAAACTAGTTAATCACATTGACAGACGATCATCAAAGAACTCAATAAGCAGCAAAGTAAACCAGGAACAGTGAAAAATTTTATGATCTAGCAATCTCTCATGGTGGATATAAGAACAGTACCGAGGACGGATCGAAGGCGCTCCACATCAGCCGGCGACGGGACGGCCCCTGATCCGACATCAGCAAACACCTCCTTGCAGGTATCAAACAGCCTCTGCACAGCACTCGGCATCGGAGCCAGCGTCGGATTCTTCTGCCGCTGGCACAGCCTCCTCCGAAACCCCAAACGCGATCAAAAGCCGAACTTTACGGAGTCACGGAATGCCACAACGCGAAAACTGAAACAAACGCGAACAGCCCGCGATTGCGGGAGGGAAAACAACGAGGAAAGGTAGTTGCCGCGGTCGGCGATTCGGCGACGAAGGTGTGTGCACAAAAACACACATAAAGTTGCCAAAGGTATTCACTTTTGATTCCTCAAAAGAGAAAGAGGGTGAAAAGGGATCTCTTTCTCCTCCTCCGGCGGGATTGGGATGCGAAAGGGGAAGGATTGTGGTGGCGGATGGAGGTGGAGATTGAGGATACGAGAGAGTCATATAAGCCTGTCTTATTGTTAATTAAAGAGAATATCACATGCTGAGATTTTGTCAGAAGATATGTTCTATCAAGGTGTGAAAAATGTCTCATCATTGTCATAATAATATGAAGTTGTATTATTCAGCACCATACTATGATAACCGACAGCACAAGTAGGGGGCAGGTTATCATATCACATAATTACTTCACTTCTTTGACGATTTGACTAACTAATTAATAACAAGAAGGGGAATTAGTCTATTAGATAGGGTATTGAAGAAAAAAAAAGCCTAATTGGTGGAGAAGTCGACCCCTGAGCGGAGCTAGGACGCCCGAGTTTGAGTGAAGTATCGAATTAGGAAGAGTCGGCGCTCGACCTCGGGCATAAACTTCGGACCACGAGAGGGGTCTATCCGAGTTGAATCGCCGAGTCGACGCTCCATTGCGAACTTGGATTTGGAAAAGGTCAGTCCTCATAACCGAGTTGGGCAGTCGGAGCTTGGTTTCCAATATAAACTCGGATCTTGAGCCCGACCTGAGTCAAGCTTAATCGCTGAGTCAAGTGGCCCGCCGAGTCAAGTCGCCAATCAAGAGACCGAGGAATATGGAGTTCCTAATCCTGACGCCGAGTTGAATTCACCGAGACAGGACGAAAGTCGGAACGGGAGGACACAAATCGAAAGGTCGAAGTCAACCTTCTGTCTGACGTGTCATATACTAAGACCGACCTTGATCTTCGGAGACCAAACCATATCGACCCATAACATACCTCAACGAAAGATTTCATGATATTTAAGCGTAGAGACGCTGTGACTGGACTGTGAACTGTAGTCGGTGGCCACCACACAATCTAAAGCGATGACAAGCGGAGACACGGCAAGTTTCCACATCAGAAATGGCAAATCAGCGCGTAGCCAATGGCAGAACTCTTATCCGATCTTCTTATCCTCCACTGTCAATATACCTCCATCCGATCCAATGGCACCCAGCAAACAGAGGGGGCAATGGCAGCATCTCTGCAAGCCGCCGCCACGCTGATGCAACCGTCCAAGGTCGGCGCTGGCGGCCGAAGCATCGCAGGGCAGCCGGTGAGGTCTTCTTCTCACCTTTCTAAGGCGTTTGGGTTCGAGCCGGCCGCCGCCAGGGTCTCTTGTTCCTTACATTCCGACCTGCGAGACTTGGCGCAGAAGTGCACTGACGCCGCCAAGCTCGCCGGCTTCGCATTGGCCGCCTCCGCCCTCGTCGTCTCTGTACGTGTGCAAAAAGAAGAAAAAAGGATCAGTTTTCTGTTAATTGATGTCTAGTTTGTTGATCGATGGCCGCGGTGGTGATTGACAGGGAGCGAGCGCAGAGGGCGTGCCGAAGAGGCTGACGTACGATGAGATCCAGAGCAAGACGTACATGGAGGTGAAGGGGACGGGGACGGCGAACCAGTGCCCGACCATCGACGGCGGCGTGGACTCCTTCGCCTTCAAGCCCGGGAAGTACAACGCCAAGAAGTTGTGTCTGGAGCCGACGTCGTTCACGGTGAAGGCGGAGGGAGTGGCGAAGAACGCGCCGGCGGAGTTCCAGAAGACGAAGCTAATGACCCGGCTGACGTACACGCTGGACGAGATCGAGGGGCCCTTCGAGGTGGGCCCCGACGGAAGCGTCAAGTTCGAGGAGAAGGACGGCATCGACTACGCGGCGGTGACGGTGCAGCTGCCCGGCGGCGAGCGCGTGCCGTTCCTGTTCACCGTCAAGCAGCTGGTGGCGACGGGCAAACCGGAGAGCTTCAGCGGGAAGTTCCTGGTGCCCTCCTACCGGGGCTCCTCCTTCCTGGACCCCAAGGGCAGGGGAGGCTCCACCGGGTACGACAACGCCGTGGCGCTGCCCGCCGGCGGCAGGGGAGACGAGGAGGAGCTGAGCAAGGAGAACATCAAGAACGTCTCCTCCTCCACGGGCAACATCACGCTCAGCGTCAGCAAGAGCAAGCCCGAGACCGGCGAGGTCATCGGCGTCTTCGAGAGCGTGCAGCCGTCCGACACCGATCTGGGTGCCAAGACCCCGAAGGAGGTGAAGATCCAGGGCATCTGGTACGCCCAGCTGGAGTAGTAGAACAAACCTATCGATTGTAATCAGAAATCGCCTTCTTCCCGCCGCCGATCATCTTCATCATCCTCTTGTTCTTCGCCTCAACTGTAACTTTTTGAAAAGAATTTAATATAAAGTATCTAAGCAGGGCGATTGCAGTGAAGATGCAAACGAGCATCGACAAGAAGGCAGAAATCTTACAGTAATTCTAGAATAATGCAGCAAATGAATCGTAGATGAAGTTGCAAATTCAAAGATCTTACTGATCATCAAGACGTCGAGTTAATAACTAAGAATTTCTTTAGATTCATGATTCATAAAAGAGGGCAATTCAGAGACAGTTCATTCAGATTTTAAATTTTGATTTGAGGATAATATCACAAACTCTATCGGAAATAATATCTTCATCTCTCTCTAAAACTGAGAATGGAAGCTAAGGACAGATAAATTATCAAAAATTTAAGATACTGAAAAGCCTTGAGGTTTGGTCTAAGCTCTTGTATCCAATAACATATATAATTTAAATCCTTAAATTGACTAGGGTACCTCTCAAAGTCTTAAGAATTGAATTACCAAGATTGTAATACAATACACATGCTCCAAAACAAACCCAAGATTATAATATCTCTACGAGTTTTCGACTACTTGATTTGGGCTAACCATGCTTAAGTCATCGGAGGGTCTCCTTCATCCGGTCTACTTGCTCTCAAGGCCTTTAAGCTTGTCCTTGATCCAAGTTATCTACTATTGAGTCGTCTGAGTGGATAATTGATATAGGCTACTTGCTTATCTTCCACATGCTCTAAGCACCTCCTAGATCTAGACTATCCTCCCTCGACCTCTATAGCTCTACATCCACTCAATTCGAACCGCCTACCTCAAGTCCAATTCATCTAGCACGACTAATTTGTCCACACCTAACTCAAGTCCTATTGCTAAATCATCAAAACAACAATCTAACTAACACAAGGGAGGAACCATTTCTTTAATAGTAACAAATATTTATGAAGTCCAACTTTATCATATTTCTACAGGGAGAGTTCTAGTAGCAAGAGGGTTTTCCTCAAAGGATTTGTGACTGCTAAGATTAATAAGCAATAAATGAAGATAGAAACAGTTGATGACTGAAGGGCTCAAGAAAGCATCTTTAGGTTAACCAAGAAGCATTACGCAAGAACAGCTACCTCAAACAATCCTATCAACACACACGAAGACTACTAACAATTGAAGTCTTAAAAAATTGATAATAAACAAAATGGAATTTTAGAACTAAAAACTTCAATTGGCAGCACATCAATCTCAGCCGAGAATATGTCATAACTCAAAAATAAAGCCTGGTTCTTGGCGAGAACAGTGTAGTCTTATTTTGGGAACTAAAGAATGCAGATACCAAACTCTGAAGCCACAAGTAGGAGAAATGTTGCAACAATAACAAGCATCATCATGTGTAGTATTTATTCATCCAGTATGGAGAGTCAAAGCATCAAATACACTTGAAGTAGGAAAAAGAAGCAATCATCCGGACAAAAACACTTCATGCATTAGACTCTGAAATAGACAATCATCATACACTGGATAGGTCAAGTGGCTGTGTTATGAAAACAGTATTACAGGTCAAGTATATACATCTTATCCTAGTATCCTACATGCAATAATCTGATTCCTCTTACTGCAAGCTAAGTAATTACTGAATTTACAGGTATCAAATGCACAAGGTTACTTTACCATTCAGAAGTAAATGCAAAGGGATTACCAGAGGAGGAGAAATGGTACAGAGAATCCATCTTCCGACAGGATTGTTTCATTCATAGCCCAAGCTTATCATCAAGCTTCTTCTTGAGGATGTCCATGACAGAGCCAAAATTAGCCTTGACTGTAATAGGTGGGTTTGCATATCTGCAAGCCATGTCAGTTATCTCCTTCGAGTGATAGGCAACTTTAGACTGCGTGAACTTGAGGCCATGCGCAGTGCTTACTACGATGGTTCGATCGTTGGTGGCAATGACCCCTTTTTCCCTGAGTTTGAATAGAGCAGCGAGGGCAACTCCGGTGTGGGGGCAGGCAAACATGCCGGTGCGATCAGCTAGGGACATGGCATCCATCAACTCCTCCTCGGTGGCTTCCTCGACGATGCCATCTGTTGCCTTGAGAGCAAAGGCGGCGCGGTCGATGGAGACAGGGTCGCCGATTTGGATGGCGGAGGCAAATGTGTCAGCGGCCACCACCGGCTTGAAGTCAGCCCACCCAGACTTATAGTGGAGGTAAAGGGGGTTGGCGTTGGCGGCCTGCGCGCAGACAAGGCGAGGGATGCGGTCAACGAGCTCGAGCTCACGGCACATCTCGAAGCCCTTGTAGAAGGCGTAGATGTTGCCCAGGTTGCCACCGGGGACGATGACCCAGTTGGGTACTTCCCAGTCGAACTGCTGGAGGATCTCGATGGCAGCCGTCTTCTGGCCCTCGAGGCGCAGGGAATTGAGGGAGTTGGCGAGGTAGATGGGGAGCGCTGCGGTGACCTCGCGGATGAGCCGCATGCAACCATCGAAGTCCGTGTCGATGGAGATAACGGTGGCGCCGTTGGCGATGGGCTGAACGAGCTGAGCGAGGGAAATGCGGTCAGCTGGTAGGAAGACAATGGAAGGGATGCCGGCGGCAGCGCAGTAGGCAGATAGGGCTGCGGAGGTGTCCCCCGTGGAGGCGCACCCGACGCCGGCAATGGGGCGGCTGAGTGGGGCTCGGCGGAGGCGATTGACCTGGCTCACGAGGACGGTCATGCCCAGGTCCTTGAAGGAGCCGGTGTGGGAGATGCCGCAGTGCTTCACCCAGAGGTCAGGCATACCTCCGAGGTGGTCGCGGCCAAGGCGCTCCGCCCAGAAGAGATTAGAGTTACCCTCGAAGAGGGAGACGATGTGATCGGGATCGATCTCAGGGAGGACGAACTCCTTCTTCGACCATACGCCGGAACCGTAGGGCCACGAAGTGCCACCGACACGGGAATCAAAAAGGGCACGCCAATAAGAGCCCGGAAAGCGCTTCAAGGCGGCCAGGTCGTGGCGGACGTCGAGCAGACCGCCAGAACTGCTGCTGTAAACCACCTCGTCGAGCGAGTAGGTCTCCGAGGTGTCATCCGGGGCGTTGAAGGGCACGTACCAGGCCGAGAAGCCAGGCGGCATCTTCGCCTCGTCGCGTCGGCACGCCTCCTCGCGGATGTTCTCCTCCGCCGATCGTCGAGTCTTCAGTGGCTTCTGTTGGCTGCTTCCACTGGACGCCGCCGCGGCGGAACATGAGATCGGAGATCTCAGTAGGGGGCGGAGAAAGGGATTGCTGCGGCTCCAAAAGCGGTGGTCGACAGAATTGAAGGGCTCGATTCTCCTACTTTTGTTGATTTTGCAAAGGGGAGGGTGGCGGCGGGTGGAGGAGGAGAAAGGTAGATGGCCGGAAACGGAGGAAGCCATGGACGCGAGCCGGAGCGAGAGCTCGGTGGCAGCGGGTTGAGGGTTTTTTTCTTCTTCTTTTTCTGTTAACCATAAATTGTTTGGAGATAGCTTCTAATTTATTTATTTATTTATTTATTTTTATAATTATCCTTTAAAAAACTTTGTTTTCAAATTTTCTTAGAAATTTAGTTTACTTTTTCTCAATTTTATAATTTTAACTAAAACTTAAATAGAAACATTTGTGATCGAATTTAATTAATATAATTAATAAAAATTTTAATTTATATTTATCATATAATTAAAAAAATTACTTTTGAATTAATTTTAGTATCATAATCATTTCAGTAAAAAGTAGAATCTGTCATTCCAACGGTTTCACACGGTCGATTCCACAATCATCTATGAGTAAGTAAATCGAAAAATTACAGTTGACTACGACAGAGGAAGGTATTGCTTCAGTTTTATCGAGATTCGACTCTTGTTCACAACTCTGTTATATCGTAATCAACTCAAATATACCCTGAGACTAATATCATAGTCATGTTTCATGCTGTTCGCGTCCAAGAATGGACTTATCATGTTCGATATTTTTGAAAGAAAGTGTCGTTCCACTAACTCTAACCCTAATCCTAACTCTAACCCTAAAAAATTATCGACCGCTCCCTGAAGAAACGTGCAAGCAGAAGAACGGACTAACAATGATGCTACAAAGCTCCAACGGCTTGAGAACTCACAGCTAAAAGGCCCAGCATGCCAAGTCCTTATCGGCGTCATCTGATCTGTCGCATTTAACACATGTTTACGGCTCTTCGCAAAAGTTGAAGGACGTTTGATTATTAGAATAGTTGAGAGGACGTTGTCTTTAATTCAGGAAGAAGTCAAGAGCAATATGATTTTTTGAAATGTCCCTTTTTATGTTTATTTTTAATGAAAAGACGTATTATAATAATTTTATAATTACTATAATACATATTTAATTTATTTAAAATTATTTATATTCTGATAATTATAATCTCGTAGATGTTGCTATAATGTGCATTCAACCTTGTTCACTTATCATTTATATTGTAACAACTATGAAATCATAACTATTCATAATCAAAATTATTTGTTTAGCATGTCTATTTAATTTGTCTCCCATCAAAATTATTTTAGTTGGTGGAATGTTTTTTATAATACTTCAGCTAGGTCCTTCCAACATATGTTGTGTATATATGTTAATAACGTTCAGAGTATCTTTGTCTATTACTATCTTGAAAGTTATAATTCTATATCCTTTCTAATTACTTCTACAACTTATTATTTAACGAATTATTTATAATAATACCTACTCTATTTCTTATTTGACTCTTTCCTATATACCATAACTTAAAATTTAAGTTCTCTATCATTTTTGTCTTCTCGCCTACCCATTTTATCTCATATACACATAAATTACTAATTTTTTTCCTAATCATCATATCTGCTATCTCTATTGTTTTACGAGTGGGATTTCTATATTTCATGTTCCAAATTTTAAATCATTAATTTTTCTATAATATTTATTTTTTTAAATCTACGGTGTGAGAACTCTTGCTTATTTAACACTATATTTAAATTTGATGTAAATGTAGCGGTCCTTGTTGATACATTATAGTCAGACCTTTTAACACGAACTCTTATATATTTATCACTACACTCGAATTCTAGAGATGTAACGGTCCTTGTCGAGATATTACAGTCGAACCTTATAACGCGTTCCTTTTGGTGAACAACCTAATATTAACACAATAATTTAATTAATCTATTCATTAAATATTTGTCTTACTTTAACACTGATTGACAATCTAACACAATTCTCCTCCTTTATTTGGGTTTGGGATCGACCATGACAGGATTAATTTGTTATGGACGGAGCTACAAAGTAACTTTTATAAAATATTAAAATAAACTAATTTAATAAAAAAAATTATTATAGATAAAAAATACTTATATATATATTATTAATTTAGTCAAAAATTTTAATAAAATTATTTTAATACGATCGAAAATTTTTAAAATGATTTTTACCCTGTTAAAATAATTATTTATCAAGATTAAGTACAATTTTTTAATATTTTAAAATTTTATTAAACTAAAAAAAGAAAAAATATTTATTTTAATATATTATATAGCCGTGACATGCAGTAACAGAAGAAGAAGAGGAGGAGATGAGACTTGCAACATTCTGTCCGCATGCATTCCCTGACTCCCATATGCGATCACATGCATAGAATTTGGTCCCCCAATCAATATATGCGCCAGAATCTATCGTAGATCCAATTAACTCCCTGTAATAATTGGAACCTTCTTCCTTTTATGACTGCAAACTTCGTTATCTATCCTTTCATTTGCTTTTGTTTTTTTGTAAATTCCTTTTGGCTTTCTTCAAGCAGATTCCAAATCATGGGGAGGAGAGCTGTTGCAGTTTCAGCTGTACTTTTCTTCGTCCAGTGCCTGTGGATTTTGTGGCTGAGTAGGGCGGAGCCAGATCCTGCCGTGGCTGCGATGGAGGAAGCGGAGCGAGAAGCTCTGTACTTGGCGGTTCAGGGGTTCGTCGGAAACCAGTGGGATGGCCGGAGTTTGTTCCCTGATCCTTGCGGATGGACTCCAATTCAGGTCCCTTTTGCTACTGATTGCTTCTTCGTTTTGATGTTCTACCAATTCGAAGCTTTGAAATGTGAGATCCCTAGTGCAGGGGGTCTCGTGCGATGTTTATGGAGGCCGGTGGTACATCGCCGCCATCGACGTCGGCCCTGTGCTGGACAACTCCCTGAAGTGCTCGACGGAAGCGGAGCTGAGTCCGCATCTTTTCGAGCTGAAGCATTTGAGAAGTTTGTCCCTGTTCAGGTGCTTCACTGATCAGTCCGTCGCCGGCGGCGCCTCTTTGTATCAGGACTGGCAGAAGCTATCCGGAAGCTTAGAGACGCTGGAATTCCGATCCAACGCCGGCCTGAGAGGAGGAATCCCGCCCGGTCTCGGCCTGCTTTCGAATCTGCAGTCGCTGGTTCTGGTGGAGAATTCATTAACAGGGCAGCTGCCGCCGGAGCTGGGAAACTTGGTGCGTCTCAGACGACTCTCTCTCGCCGGGAACCAGTTGTCCGGTCAAATCCCGGCTTACAACGACTGGAATGAGCTGCTGATCCTGGACTTGAGCAGGAACTCCTTGTCGGGTCCTCTGCCGCCGTCGATCCTTTCCATGAGCGCACTCCTCAAGCTCGACCTGAGCAGCAACCAGTTGAACGGGCAGCTTCCGGTTGCGAAGCAGGGGAGCCTGACGCTGCTCGATCTGAGGAACAACAACTTCTCTGGCTTGGCGGGACTCGCCGGCATGGCCGCGCTGCAGTATCTGCTTCTCTCCGACAACCCCCTACGTGCAAACCTCGCCGAGCTCGGACTGGAGAATCTCAGGAACCTGATCGCCTTGGACCTCTCGAGCACTGGCTTGCGCGGAGAAATCCCGGAAACGATCGCGAAGCTGAGGAGGTTGAGATTTGTGGCGCTGAACGACAACGATCTGAGCGGAAGAGTGCCCAAGAGCCTTGAAGATCTGCCTGAGCTCAATGCGCTCTACCTGAGCGGGAACCATTTGAGAGGAGAGCTGGAGTTCTCGGAGGAGTTCTACGCGAGGATGAGGAGGAGGTTTGCTTGTCGGAACAACGCTGAGCTCTGCTACAGAGCTCGGGCAGGAAGCCGGCAGGTGGCGCCGCCTGCCGGGGTGCGGCGGTGCTGGAACTAACCGCCGAATCTTTCGGATACATGATTTGTATGCGATTGAGACATGCAAAGATGTCCTCTCTATGTTAAAGTGTGGCAATTATGTAAAACAACTAGTACAGCAACTGATCAAGATTCATCTTTGCATATATCAACAGGTGGTTCATTTCGATCTGGTGCTGGAACTGATCTAGTTTGCATATATAAAACGAAATGTTATGAACGAGAGATTGATCATGATATTAGTTTGGATAAGAGGGGAAAAACGCACAAGTCTGGTAACAATGAAGCTGGAAATCACAAGCGACACAAGAGCAAGCACTGCTCTTCAGATCATCATAAGCACCATAGTTTTTCAGAAGATGAATACCGGCACAGAAAAAGGTCCCTTAGTCACAGGGATGATGAAAGGGATTACTCACTTTTGTTCCATTTGGAATCAGATTAGTTCTCAGTCTCTCATCGATCCTCTTTCTCCTCTGATCTGCACAACGTTTTCAACACCAACAGTACAGCAACAAGAGCTCTGAGGATTTGTATCTACCATTGCCCTCCTTTTGACTGCTTTTGTGCCTTCTTGGCCCTTTCATTCTTTCCCTTCTTGGGCACCTGAAACGAAGATAAGTCTACCAAATAGTTCAGACATACTCTCTAATCGCTCTAATTCTTATGAAGTCACTTGAGACACTAAGTTGGGAACGTCGTCGAGCATGCAGTAGTGTCGACGAATTGAAGGATGCATTATGGTTGTAGGGAAGAGGTCTGTTTCGATGGGATATCATGAATGATCAAGTCATCGGTCAACAATCTATCATCTTAATCAATATTGACTCCACCAACAAAAAAAATTTGAAAAAGAAGGTTGAACGAACGGATTAGTAAGATATCAGGGATTCCTGACAAACCACTTCAACGCTCAAGTCAGTACAAAAGAAGAAGAAGTATGTATGAAGTTGCTGAGAATTCCAGAAGGACCTCATACCTGCAAGTCAATAAGGTTATATACTCATGAGAAAGAATCTCCATTGACATGGCAGCAGACTCCTATTGTGCTTGACGAGATGGGTCTTGTGCATTACTGACAAATGAGTATACAGTATACAGTATGACATCTAAGGACAGAGTCTGTCAACCTGGTAATCACCCTATGACTCAACAATCTTGATTATTTTTTACTTTTTGATTTTATGATAATCCCAGTAGCCACATCTCTGAGGGTGGTTGGCCGGTCCCGCGGAAGTTTTCCCACCGACCACCAGGGGTAAATCGGGAAGTGCATACGGCGGCCAATCCAGATGCCCAACATCCTTTGATTGCGTTTCCCATTTGAAGGAAAATTCCTGCAAATACGCCGTAACTAGGAATCGAACCGCGAATCCCTGAGTTACAATCCGGATGTCCTACCGTTGCACCATTGCCTCGAGATTACTTTTTGATTTTATGCTCAGACACACGATGTAGATTTAGGAGATCAAATTTGACAATCTAATAACCATCGTAATCACACGCTTAAAAGCTTTTGTCGCTTTCTGAGTTGAGATCACTGGCAAGAGAGAACCGATTGACTAAACTCTAAAGCGTCTAAGGTTGAGATGATTGAGATTAGACTGATCGAGATGATGGCTAAAAGGACAAGGCGATTGAGATCAGCCGTATCGAGATGATGATCCCTCCCTGTTTGACTTCCTATTTTACCACGTCGATCAATTTCTTGATCTTTATCACCACTTAGGACCACTCAAAATCCGTACATCAAAGTCTTCGCATCATCTGCCATTGCCCACAGAAACGTAAGGACGATCTCCCATTGGACGAAACGAGCAGTCCATGAGCTCCCAACAGACAACGAAGAAAGGGCTCGTAAAGGGGAAAAAAAAAAGAATTATATTATTTCAACTGATAAATTGGAAAAATATATTCTATTTATCTTTCCGAATAAATAGAATATAAAATTAACACATTGATTAATGGACACAGGGCGGACAGCTTGGCGAGACGTGACAGCGCGCTTAATGCCACATCAACGCAATCACTCGCTAAATCACCGACCGAGACAAGTCGCTATTTAAATCGTCCACTGCTATCTCTCTCTCTCTATCTTCGCTCTTTCTCTCTCCTCGACCTCACGCGTCGGCAGGAAGGTGAATCGACGCCACCGACAGGTTCGCTACTCCCTCCGCATTCCGCTTGCTTCCTCTTCCCTCTTCTCCTTCTTCTTGAATTTTGTTCTGGTTTTGGCAGATCTCGCAGGTAGAGGGAGGAATTTTGAGCGCATGCTATGGCATCGGCTATGGCATCGGCTGCGAGGTTGGATCTTGACGGGAAGCCGATCGAGGCGATGACGATCTGCATGATTGGGGCCGGGGGATTCATAGGTTCCCACCTGTGCGAGAAGCTGATGGCGGAGACGCCCCACACGGTGCTGGCAGTGGACGTCTACAGCGACAAGATCAAGCACCTACTCGACCCGGCGGAGGGGCAGGAGGCGTCGCGCCACCCGTGGGGCGGCCGGATCCAGTTCCACCGCCTCAATATCAAGCACGATTCCAGGCTGGAGGGACTCATCAAGATGTCGGATTTAGTTAGTTCTCTTGCCCCCCGTGGAATAGATCTGATTCCGGATCTCTTCTTGCGTTTTCTTTTTTCAATGTGATCTGTGCGGTGCTGCATTTCTCTCTTTTTTCTCAGCGTTTTTTCCTTTGATCTAATGGTTTGAGCGAATCTTTCTTTCGCTATCATCGCAAGGCATCCTGATGTAGTTATTGAACAAATTCTGTTCTCATTACAGACGATTAATCTGGCGGCAATCTGCACTCCTGCGGACTATAACACCCGTCCACTAGACACCATCTACAGCAATTTCATTGATGCTCTCCCAGTTGTGAGTTCCGAGATCCCTGCGCTTGTTCGTTTCCAGATGGATTTTCTGTGTATTCTTCTTTGGTATTTGTGTGCTTTATTGTGACAAGAATTAGTTGTGCAGGTCAGGTATTGCTCAGAAAATAGCAAGCGTCTCATTCACTTCTCGACGTGTGAAGTTTATGGGAAAACGATAGGAAGCTTCCTGCCCAAGGACCATCCTCTTAGAAAGGTGTCATTTACATTTCTAGATTTGGTTTAGAGATGGCCCATGTTTACTATTCAAGTTGTGTTACGGACTTATGGTCATGCATGCAGTTGGGGGTTCTTCTAAAAATATGTATTTCAGGATGGGAGGTCTTGAGCTCCGATTGATTACAAATTAAAGGGTTTCTTTAAGTTGTGAAACTTCAAAATCCCAAGACTTCGAGATTTATTGACTGCCATTTCTTTGTCAATGACAACCTCTAATTTAAGTTTTGCCTGATCTTAAGGACTTAAGTGGGCCAGGTTGACTTCCTATTCTATTTGAAGTTAGGCATCACAGTTTTTCTTTTCATTAATACAAGTTCCTAGATAATTTATTGAAATGAGTCAGGCATTCATGAACAAACAGACTAAGTTTATAATAGAGCTCTTTCCTCCATTGGAGAGATTTAGTGAACTATCTTCAATACTTTTGTTGCTCGGTTTATGCAAAATGAGGGCAACAGTAAGTTTAACTTTGACTTGTTTGTGTTCATGAGCTAAACTTGTCACATGTTCATGAACAATAGCAGAATTTGTTGCCTACTCAAGAAACTTTAGCTCATGAACATTGACGCACACTTGTAAGTTAAATTTCTATTAAGAAAGTTTGCTGTAATCATTATTTAATCTATCAATATTATTAGAACCTAGAAATTTATTAAAATTGGTGCCTAAAATCTATACCTATGTGGTTGAAATTAATTACATTTACCCAGTTGAATTTGAGATTACTTATGAGTGAGAATGTGGCTCTCTAGGCTAGGACATGCTTCTAGTTCATTAGGGAAAGCCTGAACATAATTTTTTTAGCTCAGTTGAACTTGAGGTCGGCTTGAGTCGATATTACTTATAACATTACTCATTACTCAAAGATACTTTATGCAGTTGCACATGCTACACAAGGAAAAACTGCTTCATATCCTATCTCTACAATCCTATATATGATATGCTAGCAGCACATGAGCCAATCTCTAAAATAGCCAAGACTATAGCATGTTAGTGAGTTAATACCAAATTGCTTGGGTCCACTTTTATGAAGTAAAAGTAGATTTTGTCTATTCAATTTCAGCCACTAATCTTCCTCTAATAAATCGATAAGTTAATTGGGAAGAGAGTAAGGAGTGCATTAATGAGAAATTTATGATTATTATGATAATAATTTATTTGATAAGTTCTCTCCTTGAGAAGATCCATATTTGTGTATCTTTCTGCAAAAGTATTCTGTTTTTGGTGTTAATCTTTTGTGGCTGTGTCAAACTGTATGATATTATATTGCTCTTGCTCATTCATGTTTTTTTATATCAATTGCTTAGATTCATTTATTTGGTTTAATATGCAACAGAGACAACCTGCTTTTGTATAGTTTGATTGGGTTAATTAATTTGATCTAATGTGATCGAAATGATTTGTTTTATATGGATTTCTTGTGTTGATTCATTTGATATATTGTAGGGTAGATGAAGACTTACATTTGTCATTACATATGTATAATAATTGGACTCTTTTCTTGTCCACATATGTATCATAATTGAGCTCTGTTCTTGTTAGCATGTTTATATCAAATTGAAGATGTTGTGTGAAGTTAGATTTTTCTTTGTTTCTTAACTTTTTAAAGTTCTACTCATTATTGTTTATATTACATCAATATATGTCGTATTTTATACAACTAATGTTTAGTAGGAGTTAGTTATTTATTGGCTTGATAATCAATAAATAAGTTGATTTAGTTGTGTGACTCCCGCAATCAATTTCCTTTGTTAGATCATCTCAGGTATTTGCCAAACCATTGCTATGTTGAGGTACTAAAGAAATCCTTTTCTAGTTTTGGAATGCCATGTTGTAGTATAGTTATCATGATAGGCACTTTGTGATCCATAGCCCTTCAGGAAAATAAATCTAAGTATGATTTGTTAATATTATTGGCGAGGAACAGAAGGCCAAGTTTTGAGATGAGTAAGAAAAGGTTGGCAATATTACCTATGGGATAGAAGGAGAATGAGTGCTCACAACATGGTCCTTTCTTGTCCAAGATGGTTAATATTGCATAGACTGGAATTTGGCCATGATGCATATGTTATTTCCGCCGTATCTTTCTTCTGGAATGGTGTACTTATTGATGAAAAATTACTGAATAGGAACCTGAGTTCTTTGTGCTCAAGGAAGATGCCTCCCCCTGTATTTTTGGTTCAATTGAGAAACAGAGGTGGTCTTATGCCTGTGCAAAGCAACTTATTGAGAGGTTGATTTATGGTAGGTTTTTCTTTCTAATTTCCTATGGTGCAGTGGCTGTCTTTTTTCTCCTTACACTTTATCTGGATCATCTACAGCTGAGGGTGCAGAAAATGGTCTTGAGTTCACCATTGTGAGACCTTTCAATTGGATTGGACCAAGGATGGACTTCATTCCTGGGATTGATGGTCCTAGCGAGGGTGTTCCGAGGGTTCTTGCATGCTTCAGTAATGTGTGTGGAGTGCTTCACAGTGCCGAATGAAAACATTTTATGTACTATTTTGCATGTATGATGGAACCTAACTTTTGCTTATGCAGAATCTGCTGCGCCGTGAGCCTTTGAAACTTGTTGACGGCGGTCAATCCCAACGAACATTTGTGTACATCAAGGATGCCATCGAAGCAGTTCTGCTGATGATAGTATGCAGTCTTTCCGTTTCTTCTTTATCTGTCTTATATTTATCACAAAGAGACGAGCAAAACTATATATTCTGGTCTCTCACAGGAAAATCCTGCTCGAGCTAATGGCCAGATCTTTAACGTGGGAAATCCTAACAATGAAGCCACTGTAAAACAACTCGCTGAAATCATGACACAGGTTTGTTTGTTATAACACGTACGATTCACTGCTTTTTGATAAAATTAAAGTCAAAAGGTTTTCAATTAAATTATATATGTTGGCCTGTTTGATCCCCTGCAGGTATATGCAAAAGTATCAGGGGAGCCTCCTTTGGAGGTGCCTACGATTGATGTCAGCTCGAAAGAGTTCTATGGCGAAGGATACGATGATAGCGATAGAAGAATTCCAGACATGACAATTATTAATAAACAGCTTGGTATACACTCGTTAGTTACCACCCATTTCATTTTCCATAATTTGAAGTGGAAATTAACTTTATTTTATGATCAATTCACTTGACTTGTAGGTTGGAACCCAAAAACATCTCTCTGGGACTTGCTGGATTCCACATTGACTTACCAGCACAAGACCTATGCTGAAGCCATCAGGAGGTCACTTGCAAAGCCTGCTGCATCCAGCTAGATGCTTGCCTTCGTATCGTATCTGCTTTTATATAGAATTTGCTAGTGAGTTCTACGTGCCAAGTATCAGTTACGTTGCCTAAGACAGGAATGTTGGTCTTTTGACAGCTAGCCTATAACTCAATTCATCACATTTGGACTTTTGAGAGTGGAAGGATTGACGCAATTGCATTGCCCTTCTATTCATTCAATTTGTTTACTCGGAGATATTAAGAGTGGATTTAATCATATTCACATTTTTTTTATTTCCTCTCAGTTAATCTCTTTTTATTTGTTGAATATATATTTGAATCTAAAGCTAGTTCTCTACTCATGGTTCAATTACTAAAAAACTAATTTGGAAAAATATTGTTGAGTTGGTTACGACGAAATAAATTTATTGATGTTATTATCAAGACGGAATATTGTATCTTAAAATATTGTTTAGAGACGGAAAAATGATTTTCAAATATCAAATTTTTTGTCTCTTATAAGCTCTATTTTCTTGTAGTGAATTGATCACATTTGAACTAACTTTTGAGGTGATGGTCACTCAACTTTTATATCATTCATTGATAGGTGGAAGGATTGAGCCAATTGCCCTTCTATTCATTTAATTTGTTTACTTGGAGATATTAAGACTGGATTTAATCATATTCACATTTTTTAAATTTCCTCTCAGTTAATCTTTTTTTATTGAATATTTGAATCTAAGGCTAGTTATCTACTCATCATGGTTCAATTATTAAAAAATTTATTTGGAAAAAATGTAAAATACGTACGAAAGATAGATTTTGTATAATTAAATATCCGTAGTCGGAGTACGATACCATTGATTACGCTACAACAGTACATGATTTGTAGTATTTGTATGACTGCCACACATGATAGAGATAATTAAATTATATAAAATTCATGAGAACAAATCCACTGTAAACACAGATGAATGTGAAAAGTATATATAATCCATCAAACTTAAGTAGTACAGTAGCATTACAAATTAAACCAAATTTGTAATAATAAAATTTTGTACTACCAAATGTAAATTCAAAGTTTGGACTGAAGGGAGCTCTTTCTTATACTCGATGTCATTCATCAGACAATGAATTTCTGAATGAAATATGGATGCCATCGATGCCGAAACTCATCTCGAGATTGGAGACGGGAAAAGAGGTATCGAACTCCAAAGCTGGATCCCAGCTGCTAGCCGCAGCTAGAACTGGAGAAGGAGGAGCCAGAACCGGAGCAGGAGCCGGATATAAAACTGGAGCAATGGTGTCATCGATGCCCAAATCCATATCAAGATCGGAGACGGCAAAAGAGGTATCGAACTCCAAAGCTGGATCCGAGCTGATAGTCGCAGCAGCCAGAACTGGAGAAGGAGGAGCCGGAGCTGAAGCCGGATATAGAACTGGAGCAGGAGGAGCCGGAGCTAGGGCCGGAACAGGATGTAGAACTGGAGCAATGGTGTCATCGATGTCGAAATCCATATCGAGATCGGAGACGGAAGGGAGATCGAACTCCAAAGCTGGATCCAAGCTGATATCCGCATCTAGAACTGGAGAATGATATAAAACTACTGGAGAAGGAGGAGCCGGAGCCAGAGTCGGAGCCGGGGCCTGAGGAGGATATAGAACTGGAGCAAGAGGAGCCGGAGCCGGAGCCGGAGCCGGATCCGGATATAGAAGTGAAATAACAGAATCAGGAATGTGTATGCCCATTCTCTGCAAGCAACCAGTGTAATTCTGCATCGCTATCCTCGTGGCTTCCAGATCAAAATGATGGGAACTCAAATCAGGAAGAGGAATAATGTCCTCCAAGGCCATCCCCTGTGAACGCTCGTAAGGTTGCAGCTTCGCCATGCTTGGAGGATCCAAAGCAAGAGGAGGAGCAGGCTCGAGGGGAACATGAACTCGCTGATCAGACTTCTTCTTCTTCATCTTGCAGTTCCAAAAATTCTTAATCTCGTTATCAGTGCGACCAGGTAACTGCAAAAGATTAATTATAATGATTAATTAACTGAGTAATTAAGACATACGACAAATTAACAGTCGGCATACATGCATGCAGATATCGATCGTACTTACGTGTTTCACGATCTTAGCCCATTTATTTCCCATCTTTGCTTGAAGTTGACAGATGAGATGCTCTTCTTCAGGTGTAATTGGAGTTTTCTTCAGATTGGGCTTCAAATGCTCGAGCCATCGCGAACGACAACTTTTACCGCATCGACCGAGGCCAGTGGCTTTGGCGATGGCGTCCCAGTTTCGTTCGCCTTTTTTCTTGACGTAATCGATCAGGCATGCATCCTCTGCTTCTGTCCAACGCTTCTTGTTCGGACTGCACCGATTCTCCATCGGATTCGGAACGACTTCCAAATTGATAACGTGCAGAAATCTTAAGACAGACAACAGAGAATTAAGAAATTGCTTGCAAACCATCGACAGAGAAATGGATAGATGCTTGCAAACCACGAAAGAATAGTTATCGACGACGGATTAAATTAAACAAGACAAAGTAAATGAAACTAACCTTGAGGAGGAAGATGCGATCGAAGATGCGATCGATCGAACAAATTGATTGCTGGACACCGACAGAAAGAATACTAATTTCCAGTGATATAGAGCAAGTTGATTTAAGGTTACCGGTTGATTTTAAGTTTACCGCAGTTATTTAAATCTCAATATTTTCCCTATCTTTTTAATTATTTTAGTAAAAGCATTATACAATTGTTATGCTTACCGCCACCACTTCAAGCTCACCGCCATTTGTTTTATTTGAAATTTTACTTTTTTTAAATTATTTTTCTATGGATAATTTAGAGAGCGTTTGGTTTGATCATTTTTTATTTTTATTTTCTTATTTTCTAGAAATTATTGTTTGTTTTATATTTTTCAATTTCATTCTTTGAAAAATGAAAAATGAGAAGGGGGTGTTTGGTTTAGAAAATTTTTTCTATATTTTAAATTTTAAATTTTTTATTTTTTATTTCTGTTTTTCTATTTTCTGATCTAATTTTTAGAAAATAGATAATACATTTGGTATGATATACTGTTTTCTATTTTTAAAAAAGAAAATTAAAAAATATGTTTGATTTATTAATATAAAAAATATAAATAAAATAGATTTTTTAAATAAAAATACCATCTTATATCAATAAAATGAGTTAATTTATATTAAACAATACAATTAATATAACTAAAATATTATTAAATAACACAAACTATATTTAAAAAACTAAACTATATAAAATATAAAAAATAAATTTTCAAAAATATATGTGAGTCAAATGGATAGTTGAACCGTCAATTTATCAGTTTATTGAGGCTCAGCTCTTAATCAACTTACAAGTTTGCGGTTAAACCGGTCGACAAGTAATATTTTCAAGTATATATAGTTTGATTTTTCATTAATCTTACTTTTCAAGATATTTTTAATATTTTGATTATCTTCGTATCTATTATGAAATTCTAGAATACATACAAAAATGACATAGTTAATGAACGATAATCCTTTGTGCTACTTTTTAATAAATCCAAAGATACAAAAATTAATAGACAACCTCAAGGACGATAGAAATGCGTCTTCTAGAGCCGCTATCACTGAGGCGATAATACATCATCTAAGATTGTTCTAATTAAGGGTGACAATCCCTCGCCTTGTCTCCGGTCTCCATCTCCTCCAACTAACATTTTGTGCCTATTTGGGCGAGAAAAGACCCTACCTATGCATTTCCGGGGGTGATTAAAATTAGAACAATTTTATTGAATATTTAAGTATTTTAAACCATGTTAAAATAAATTTTTACTATAATTATCTAATAAACAACTATTATAACAACATTTATAATAATACGAATTAAGTGCTTTTTGGATGTTAATTAAAATAAGGGACGCCATTTAATTTTTACTAAAAATTAATAACAAATCATACTGAATTTCATCACAAAACTCTTTGATAGACTATAATTACCGTATGAGGTATTAGTATGTAATTAATTAAGGTAGTGTCTATCATAATGATCTAGAAGTGTTGTGGCCTCCGATCCGTATATCTAGATCATGAATATCAAAATCAACAATGTCGGATTTATTATTTTTAAATTAATCCAAGTCATAGTAAATTAGTTAGTAAATACTACGTAAATATAAATTAGTTGTGACGATGTGCTTTGCTTAGTGAGTACGTACGTAGTTCATGCATCGATCACATTCATGTGCTCGCCTAAATTCTAAATAACGTCGCAAAATATTGTAGATGTCTAATTTATGATTAATTTATAATTTAGGACCTTAAGTTATTTACTCCCTCCTTATATATAATAACTATATAAATCCACTATAAACACTATAAACACAGACGAATGTGAAAAGTATAAACACAGACGAATTATAAACACAGACGAATGTGAAAAGTATATATAAAGATAATTAAATTATGTAAAATTTATGAGAATAAATCCACTATAAACACAGACGAATGTGAAAAGTATAATCCATCAAACTTAAGTAACAACGGTAGCATTACAAATTACACCAAATCTGTAATAATAAAATTTTAATTGTACTATCAAATGTAAATCCATAAGTTTGGACTGAAGGGAGCTCCTTTCTAATCGATGTCATCCATCAAGAAATGAATTTCTGAATGCAATATGGATGCCATCGATGCCGAAACTCATCTCGAGATCGGAGACGGGAAAAGAGGTATCGAACTCCAAAGCTGGATCCCAACTCCTAGCCGCAGCTAGAACTGGAGAAGGAGGAGCCAGAGCCGGAGCAGGAGCCGGATCATATAAAACTGGAGCAATGGTGTCATCGATGCCGAAATCCTTATCAAGATCGGAGACGGGAAAAGAGCTATCGAACTCCAAAGCTGGATCCGGGCTGATAGTCGTCGCAGCAGCCAGAACTGGAGAAGGAGGAGCCGGAGCTGAAGCCGGATATAGAACTGGAGCAGGAGTAGCCGGAACAGGATGTAGAACTGGAGCAGTGGTGTCATCGATGTCGAAATCCATCTCGAGATCGGAGACGGAAGGGAGATCGAACTCCAAAGCTGGATCCAAGCTGATATCCGCATCCAAAACTGGAGAATGATATAAAACTGGAGAAGGAGGAGCCGGAGCCAGATCAGTCGGAGCCGGGGCCTGAGGAGGATATAGAACTGGAGCAGGAGGAGTCGTAGCCGGAACCGGAGCCGGATATATAAGTGAAAGAACAGAAGCAGGAATGACTATGCCCATTCTCTGCAAGGAACCAGTGTGATTCTGCATCGCTATCCTCGTGGCTTCCAGATCAAAATGATGGGAACTCAAATCAGGAAGAGGAATAATGCCCTCCAAGGTCATCCCCTGTGAACGCTCGTAAGGTTGCATCTTCGCCATGCTCGGAGGATCCAAAGCAAGAGGAAGATCAGGCTCGAGGGGAACATGAATTCGCTGATCAGACTTCTTCTTCTTCATCTTGCAGTTCCAAAAATTCTTAATCTCGTTATCAGTGCGACCAGGTAACTGCAAAATTAAGATTTATAATTAATGATTAATTAACTGAGTAATTAAGACATACGACAAATTATATAACAGTCGATCGGCATACATGCATGCAGATATCGATCGTACTTACGTGTTTGACGATCTTAGCCCATTTATTCCCCATCTTTGCTTGAAGTTGACAGATGAGATGCTCTTCTTGAGGTGTAATTGGAGTTTTCTTCAGATTGGGCTTCAAATGCTCGAGCCATCGCGAACGACAACTTTTACCGCATCGACCGAGGCCAGTGGCTTTGGCGATGGCGTCCCAGTTTCGTTCGCCTTTTTTCTTGACGTAATCGATCAGGCATGCATCCTCTGCTTCTGTCCAACGCTTCTTGTTCGAACTGCACCGATTCTCCATCGGATTCGGAACGACTTCCAAATTGACTATAGCAGATTTTATGGATATATATTATAACACTTAGGGAGTGTTTGGTTTGATTTTTTATTTTTATTTTTATTTTTATTTTTTTATCTTCTGATTTAATTTTTTAAAAATATAAAATGTGTTTGGTATGATATATTATTTTTTATTTCCCTTCTATTTTCTAAAAAAATGATATTTTATCATTTTATATTTTCCTTTTCATTTTTTAGAGAATGAAATTGAAAAATACAAAGCGAACAATAATTTCTAAAAAATAAGAAAATGAAAACAGAAAATAACCAAACCAAACACTTTCTAACTTCTTTAAAAAATTTTAAAAGTTGCACGTCACAAAATTCAATGTAAATAAGTTGAAAAATTAATTTAATAAAAATGTAGAATAATTTCAAATTAAATTTTAAAATAAAATGAGTTAATTTATATTGAACCATACAATTAATATCACTAAAATATTATTAAATAACAAAAACTATAATTAAAACAACTAAACTATATAAAATATAAAAAATAAATTTAAAAAAATATATGTGCATCAAATGGATAGTTGAACCTTTTCAATATATTTTAATATTTTGATTATCTTCTTATCTACTCTGAAATTCTAGAACTCATACAAAAATAACATAGTTACATTAATGAACGATAATCCTTTGTGCTACTTTTTAATAAATCCAAAGATACAAAGATACAAAAATAGACAACCTCAAGGACGATAGAAATGCGTCTTCTAGAGCCGCCATCACTGAGGCGATAATGCATCATCTAAGATTGTTCTAAGGTGACAATCACTACAAAAAAAAATCAGTAATCTGCAACAAATTTTTAAAAAAAAAATGTCGCAAAAAATTTGGCCTATTTGGGTGAGAAAAGACCCTACCTATGCAATTCCGGGGGTGATTAAAATTATAGCAATTATAATCAATATTTAAGTATTTTAAACCATGTTAAAATAAATTTGATTTATTGTTTTTAAATAATAATTAGCATTATTTTTAAATTAATCCAAGTCATAGTAAATTAGTTAGTAAATACTACGTAAATATAAATTAGTTGTGACGATGTGCTTTGCTTAATGAGTAGTTCATGCATCACATTCATGTGCTCGCCTAAATTCTAAATAACGTCGCAAAATGTAAATGTCTAATTATGATTAATTTATAATTTAGGACCTTAAGTTATTACTCCCTCCTTATATATAATAACTATATCGTATAACAATTATATTTATTATAATAATATTAAATTTTTTAATAAGTTAGAATAATTTTAATTGAATTTAAATAATTTAAAAAATATTTTCTATATTATAGCACCCGAATTAATAGTGAATAGATATACTCAAATGACAATTATTGTTCGTGTAAATGGAATAAATTAATATTTTGAATGTACACAGACAGTAAGAAAATTAGAGAAAATTATTTATCTTAATCGGGACATTTGGATTAATATATATATATATATATATATATAAAATTAACATTAGATACTCAAGGTACTCATGATCTATGCAAGTAACATTTTAGACACGAACGCGGAGGTGAAACTTGTAGCGTTATGCTAGGCATGCACCATTCGTGACCATTGTGTGTATCAAATGTAAAAAGTATATATTTTTTATTTTTATTTTTAAATACTAAATCTGATAAACTTAAACCCTAAATAAAAAAAAACTATTTTTATACACTTGGGGCTCTCAGTGGTGCTCACGGATGATACCTACTATATTAAAATCCTATATATACTTTTGATATGCCACATGTCCCCCCTTCGTGCCTCGCGTGCACTCTTGAGGGGGCGACCACATATGGGCCCATCCCCTTCTGTCACATCGCCTGCCCCCTCAAGTGTGCATGCGGATGCGTATGAAGGGGCAAGCAACATAAAAGATATATATATAATTGATATTCTGCGTATTTTTTTTTTTTTTGACCCTTATCTACGATAGAAGATTTTAGGCGCTTAAAAGAAGAATCATACATTTATTATTATTTTTTTTTTTATTATTTATTTATTTTTTTACTTACGGTTAAACCATTTAAAATTTTCTTTTTAGAGGTTTAGGGGTTTGATTATAGTATTATATATAAAAAAGTTTAAAAATAATTAGTTGCTCACGAGGTGTACTGGATAAGAAGTGCAGGATAATAACTTGCACATCTCGTGAGCAACTAAATTTTTTTTATTTTAAAAATTTTTTATATTTAATACTATAACCTAACACTTGAGCCTCTAAAAAAAATTTTAAACAACTTAAGTAAATAAATAATAAAATAATAAAAAGGTATATATTTTGGATGCTCGAAACACTTTCAAGTAGACCCGACCACAGTTCAAAATCGACGGTTCGGAACCGCTGGTTCGACGATTCATGGCAGGTCGACCCTTAACCTTAACCACCCAAGACAGTTACGGTTCACGGTTCGGAACCCGCCGGTTCACGGTTCGCGACGGTTCGAGATTATTATATTAAAAATTTTAAAATTTAAAATTTATTAAAAAAAGGGCTTGCACTTATTAAGTTGCCTACGTATCCCCTTAGGGTATAGGGGAATCAAAGCCCACGTAGTTCTTTTACATTTTCACCCTTTTACATCACTGATTACTTCTATTTCCTCCTGTTGTATTTGTTCCTTCAGTATCAAATTCTTCGGCTTCGTCTTCTCAAAACTAAGATGATGAACTATAAAGTCTAGCAGCGAGTGAAGAAGGGATGTGTAAGTGCATCTCTGGCCTTGAGACGTTCAGCTGGATCGTAGTGGAGAAGCCTCCGAAGAAGATCCACCAAATCATTAGCATTTGTAGAATCACCAATGTGGCTCGTAATCAAATCCTACAATTTAATTTGAGATTCAAAATGATGAGCAAGCTAAGAAGGTTTAATTAAATTAAGTTTAATTATTATTTTGACAACATGAACACAGAAGATATATATATGCCTAGCCTCCTGCACAAATTAAACATATCTATTTATCTATCTAATCTAAAAAAATTTCTTTCTTTTTTATTATTACCTCAACAGAATCCAACAGGCAACTATCTATCAATCTTTCCTCTGAAATAAATTGTTTTGATGACTTGGATTGCAATGCCTCCCTGTTGATGAACAATCAATCGATCGAGGTGAGAATATATATGCACCATAATTTAATTAATGACAAATTAAAATTAAACATGAGAGTATATATATATATATATACTGGAGTGCTTTGTGGATCTGATATGGCAGGGGACCTAACACTGCCTCCATCATCACTAAATGCTCCAAGTCCGAGCCTTCTTTGAAAATCTTAAAAGGCACTTGCCCCTGTTTTCATCATATATAATCATAGATATATAATTAAAAAAAATTCAAACAATTGTACGTAATTTTAAATGCATGCATGTGTTTTAATTTGCATTGCATTATATTTTGGAAAGAACAAGGAACTTACGGTGCAAAGTTGTATCAGAATGCAACCGATACTCCACATATCGCACGGATAGCTCCACTCATTTCCTGAGAAAATTAATCAGACAAGTAGCTAGTTAAATAAATAGATACACACAACGTAACAAACAGTATGATATATTATATATATATATATGAGAAGAAATTAAAACAAGCTAGCTTTTTAATTTACCAAGAATGACTTCAGGTGCTCTATAAGGCCTCGTCGTGATCAAATGTCTATGATTCTGACACCCAAACGTTGAACTTCCAAAATCTATGACTTTGATAGCACTTGATGTTGGTAGATAATGCTACAAAGAAGAAAAAGAAATGATCGAATGAATTTCAATGAGTTTTCTATATATTCGAATTGTATGCATGGGTAATACAACGTAACTTAGAAATAATTAAGAACTAACCTTATGATCAAAAATCGAGATGAAGTCCGAGGAGACCAACAGAATATTTTCGGGCTTTAGATCCGTATGAATAAGTTGAAGCTCGTGCATAACTATAATGAGAAATGATAATAAAAAAAGGAATTGTCTTAGTCTATCATTCTAATTAAAACATTTTTCCTTAATTAATAACTATAGAAGAAAGTAACTAATTAATAATGTATGTTTCATAAACTAACTAACCTGCAATAGAATTGAGTAGTTGTCTACCGATATCGCGGACTAGATCAAGTGGCAAAGATTGATAGCGATTCTTCCGAAGAAGATCATGTAGACTTGGCCCCAGCTTCTCAAATACCTACATATATATATATTTAATTAATTTGTTTTCAAAAAAGTAAAGATTAATTAAGATCACATTATATATCTTAAAGATTAATTTAACAAAAAGAAATATTATCAGAGAAATGACTACTCACTATGCATGTATGATCACGATAGTCAAAGCAATCTCTAATTCGCACAAAACTACAAGAACAAATTAAAGTGTTTAATTACCATTCATTCAAGTTAATTAGTTAATTATATATAGTTGCTAATTAAGAGTTAGTTAATTAATTAATTACGTACTGTTGGTCACTTTTATCAGCTAGTGCAAGTCGCAAGAGCACATCGATTTCTCCCTTTGCTGCATTGCGATATTCAGGAAGAGCACGAGAAACCTTGATAGCTACTCTCTCTCTTTCTTCTCGCAATCCCAACACTCCAAAACTTGCCCAAAAGATCCTGATCATCATGCAACAAATTAAAGTTTAATTATATATATTAATGGGGTCGTTTATTTAATTTGAACTGTATATATATGTAATTAAGAAATCAATACACCTTAATTAAAAGCTTAATTAATGATGAAATGGAAATATATTTTACCTGCACCCATTTTGCTCATTATCTTGTCTGCACAAGGCAAGGAAATTAAACATAAATTAGCTAGCTGTTAATCCTCTATAGGATTATAAAAAAGTTAAACATGATTAATATAACGAATTAATTATAAGATGAATTAGTTGTAATTAGTCTTTAATTACATCTCGTTGTCAGATACGCCTCAATCCCAAATATATAGTGTCCATCTCCATTAGTGATGACTTTGGCAGGTGGAAGATCATTAATCTGCATGTAAACAAAAGTATGAATCTTGTATGTTATTACATTATATTTTAACACGAAAGGTTAACAAAAATCTCCTATTAATACTAATCTCGTAACAAAAACAAAAATCAAATTAAATAAAATAAAGAAAATAAAATGAACCTGCGGAGGAGTAATATTAAGATCCCAGCCGAACATTGACGACCAATTCACTATTCCTAGATTCTTCATCTCCAAATCTTCGTCGATGGTGACTTTTGCAAGTGAAAGATTAATCTAGAATCAAAACAAAACCGATTAAACAAGAAGATATTTCTATTGGCATAACTGGATGATTGTCGATGAATACAAAAAAAAAACCTAAACAAAAGAAAATGAAATAAACCTGCGAAAGAGGAGTATTGAGATCAAAGCAGAATGACGTCGCTATTGCTGGATTCTCCATCGACGAGCGAGAGGATTCACTGAAAGGACGAATAGTTTAAGTCCCAAGAAATGATCGAAACGAGATGATCAAACAAGTTGTTGATTGACTTCTTATCACATCTATTTATATTTGAATTTTTTTCTGTTTAAATAATTTAGCGCCATGAAAATAATACACATACAATTACGTTGTTAATTTTAATTACCGCCACATTTTCTGCTTACTTCATTGATTTTAAACTTACCGCTCACCACTGTTTATATTTTAAATAAGTTGATTTTTCCTTCTCCATAAATAAAATAGTCTTTTTATTTAAAAAAATTATTTTATTTATAATTTTTCATATTAATAATTCAAATGTATTTTTTAATTTTCTTTTTTAGAAAATAGAAAACAGTATATTATACCAAACACATTTTCTGTTTTCTAAAAACTAACTAGATCAGAAAACAGAAAAATAGAAATAGAAAATGAAAAAAAAAAAGAAAAAAAAAAATTTCAAACCAAACGCCCCCTTAGTTTCTCCATCGGATTCGGAACAACTCCCAAACAGATGATCTACTGAGCATTGGAAGTTTTAATTAATTACATGATTAAGGGGAAAACAAAGAAAGTCGATTAACTATGAATGGATGGTTGTTTATGATTCATAATAAAAAAATAAGAACCCGTCGAATAGTAACATTAATTAAGATCCTAGCGACCAATTCACTAGCTAATAGCTATATATTTTTAGATTCTTCATCTCTTGATGAGTTTTGCAGGTACTGGAAGAAGATTAATTGCATATAAACGTAAATACACGCATATATAAATTCTTATTAATTAATATTAATCTTTCTTAATTGTGTGATTTTATCATCTAGAAAATAAAATAAAATCTTAAAACAGTGCCATCGCCAAAGCAGAATTGGCGATGACATCCCAGTTTCGTTCGCGATGAACATGAATCATCATGATACAATATATAGAATCAAAGCAGAATTAAAACGATTAATTAAACATAAAAGAGATTTCTCTTTACATAATTAACTGGATGATTGTTTATATTATGAATTAATTAATACAAAACAATAAAACAAAGAAAATGAAATAAACCTTTGAAGGATCGGAGGAGTATTAAGATCAAAGCTGCAGAATGATGTCACGTCGCTATTGCTGGATTCTCCAGTGACTGGAACTGGAAGGAGGAGGAATATAGTTTAACTCCCAAGAAAAGTCGTAAAAACGTTATACAATTGTTATGCTTACCGCCAACACTTCAAGTCACTTGATCTTAAGCTCACCGCCATTGTTTTTATTTGAAAATTTCTTTTTTTTTAAATTACTTTTCTATTGATAATTTAATTAAGTTGTCATTCCAAATAATTAAGGAGACGTTTGGTTTGAATTTTTTTTTTATTTCTGTTTTTTTATTTTTTGATCTAATTTTTAGAAAATAGAAAATACGTTTGGTATGATATATTGTTTTCTATTTTAAAAAAAATTAAAAAATACGTTTGATTTGTAAATGTAAAAAATTATAAATAAAATAAATTTTTCAATAAAAAGATCATTTTATTCATTGAAAAAGGAAAATCAGATCATTTGTATTACAAAGTGATGATGAAGACAGATGGACCAGACCCAGCATTTGGAAATTATTAGATCAATATTTTTCTCAAAATGGCCAAGCTTTGCAACTAACGAATATAGAATTATAGAAACAATAATTCTATAATTTTGTAGAAATTATAGAATTACGTATTTCATAAACACCTCATGAGCTTTGTTAAGTTCGTTTGGCTAACATTGAAGTATTTCGAGGTTTTTTAACATCAACAACAAAAAGTGAAGAAAAAGGGAGGTTGGACTAGGGTTCCTACGTCCTAGAAGAAGAGGCCCCAACAGACAACGTTCTTGATGGTGGAAGCGTCTCAGACAGCAGAGAGATCGGAGGACTGGTAGCCATTGGTGAGAATTAGGATGTCAACGAAGCCCTTGATGATGAGCAGGAGATCGTCGAGATGAAACCAACCCATCGCACCATCCAACCTCGGTTTCAATGCCCTCAATCTCGAACCGCAAGCAAAGGGGGTGACGCGCTTCGCTATAATCTATAATCTAATTTTATAAATATTTTTTTATTTCTAACAAATAATTTTAAATTACAAAATGTATAAATGTTATGTATTTAAATAACAAAATTAAGAAATAAATCTATGATCAAATTTTACTTAACTTAATAGATAAGTTATTCATATATTATTTATGAAATTTGTTCATAAAAATTAACTAACCAAGCTTGCTAGTGTTTTTATATAGATTATCGAACTAATCTAACTAACTAATCTCATATCGAAACTTCGTTGGGAAATAAAATGAGTCACACTCACACTCCTCTATTTCATCTCAGTGCTCCACCAGTGACAGAGTTGCATCAATTGCTCATTAAGACTGGAATTTTGCTTTCATAAATAATTGCTTCATTCACTCGCTTAGGCATGCATATCTGAACAAACAGAGAAATTGCACAGAAAACACAATTAAGTTCACTAGCATAAGGAAGAAAGAACACAACTCAAATGTTTGAGCTAAGATAAAATGATTTCGTATTTCTTCTTCTCTTTTTCTCTCAGGTACGTAGTTTGCACCTACAGAGTACACTGTAACAAAAAAATTTATGAGATGTACTACTACTACTACTACCACTACTACAAAGACATCCAGCTTTCCCTGTCCAGTCACCCTTTCAGATTCATTATCCACAAAGCGAAAAGATCACCTACCAGGCAAGTTGTTGGCCAAAAACTGCATGTTGGCAAATGGTATAGTACTTCATATGAGCAATGAATAAGACTTTATATGACATATTGTATGAGCAATAACTAAGACATCTGGTATGAGTTTGGCGCATAACGCAAGTTACCTTTGCTGGAGTTATCTGACCATGTCCAGAAAAACCAACAAGGTATGGGCTTCAACAGAACCAGCATAAGGTATTCATTTCTTCTAGCGCCAATCTCGACATCTTCCACATCTCCAATTGGCACTGCCAGAAGGCTCTTCATCCCCGACCCAAGGAGAACAGTGTGAATGAATGAGCTGCCCACAAACCTCACAGAGAAGATCAGCAGGCGGTTCATCGAGCTTACAAATGTTACATAACAGATTATGAACTGCACTTCCTTTGTTTTCCATATCTTCCTCGGCTAAATTCACCCCTTGCGGCCCTAACTCATCATATGCAAGTTCTTCATGCGATCCAATCTTGCCGCAACCTGACAGGCAACCAGTACCTCCTGCAGTAGTAGGGTCATCGGATACATCTGTTCGATCATTCTCAGATGCCAACAGCTCTGTGAATGAGAAATAGGTTTGTGGTTCATAGTTCTCGTCGTCTTCGTACATTTGATCATTCCATTGGTCATCATAATTAATATCATTAAAGGAAACAGCTCCACCACTTGCACTGTCTTGATAATCAAATGATGTTACCATTTCAGAAGAGTTGGCAAAATTTTCGTCATTTGTCACAGAGAAGGTATAGTCATCTATTTCACATTCAATGTTATTCCTTGCCGGAGACTGACTGACAGAACATAAATCCGTCGTGGCAGTCATGTGGGGTCTTCTGACAGTCAATTTTTGCTGGCTATTGTGCTCTGGTTTAGGCGTACTCAGGTGAACTGAAGCTTCCATTGTTTGCATTTGCTCAACAATTCCAGAGGAACGAGGCAGAAGATCACCATTAATGACAGATAAACCTTCCTTTGCAACAGAAGAGGCAGCAATAGATCGGTGTGCTAATGTAGAATTGTCTAGCATGGTCCCTTCAAGTCTATTTCTAATTTGTACAAAGTTTGGCTCAGGTTTCCTAGAGTCAGGGTTACTGTACGGGCACTTGCGGGAGGCTTTTCTTCGGCATCTGCAGCATTTGAACCCAACAAGATCAAAGATTTGGGCTTCCTCAAGTTCCAAAGCATCTGCATGGTACCAATCTGCAAATATAAAGAACAGTAGCTCCGTAAAGGTTCATTGTAAGATCAAAATTATATATATAATAATAGATTATACTAGTTATTGTACGCTTACTTAGGCACTTCTCACAGCGAATGTACATCAGATCAGATCTGTAAGGAGCATTGCAAAGGCAACAAGTTGGTTTTCTCGAGGAATCTATGCCTTCTGTTTTTCTCAGAACAATATTTACCAGTCTGAAATCCTGACCACCATTGTCATTCCCATTCTTCCGCTTCCAAATGAGACCATATGTACTAGTTGTTGCTCGCTTACTCTTGCCTTCTTTCTTAGAACTAGGAACTAGTACATTTTTTCCTTGAACCACCGCCTTACCAGTAGATCCAACAGTGTTGAGTGCTGTCATTGGAAGCATTGTTTTCTTATGAGGAAGAGACTGATCTTGAATTCCTTTAGAAAGATGAGTGTTACGGATCTCCATACGACTTGCATTAAGAGCTGCAGTCTTATCATGATAGCATATTCTGCATGTGATATTGAAAGCTAAAGAGGATCCTGTGCGATCAATCAAGGGTAGTGTACAATCCTTATGACATTTACCTAAAAATTTACAAAGAAATAAATCCCTTTTTTATCCATTGGCAATTTCAAATTTCACAGAATTTAAAAGATGTAGGATCTCAGCATTTTCATACCTTGGCAAATACTGCATGTGCTAGCGTCCCTTTAATTCAATGGGAAAAAGAATAAAGTAAGTTGGCGGTTAATAATTTATTTAGCTTGAAAACTAACTCAAGATTTAAACTACCTTAAATTAACATCTCCTTTGCATGAGGCACACGAACTGTTGCTAGGTTTGTCTCCTTTGTGTAATAGATAATAAAATACATCTCTCCGCCGAAATTTTAGTTGCTTTTCCTGAAACTTTGGTCGAGCATGTAAACCTAATGCAGCTGAACCAGGCAACAGTTTCTCATGAATTTTCTCTTCGTAGTCTTTGATCAAAGATAATGGTACATGATTTTCAGAGAACCAGAATTTGCTATTTTCGCTGTCAATACTTTCCTTTTCCAAAACATTCTTCATTACACGTAAAGGGATATGCTTCTGGCTAGAGAAAATAAGGGCATATATTATCTTATTTTCAATAGACCGCTTATCACATATGACTACATTTCTGAAAGCTGAGGCATCCCCATCTAAACCCTTCCCATCTAAATTGGCTTGCTCTGGAGGAACAAGATCTTTCCATCTTATATGAGCATCCAAGTATCTAACCTGATAATCCCAAGCCAGAAATAAAAAGTTTGCCAAAAAAAGAAGAGAGAAATAACAAAAACTCAGATAACAATAAGATGTAGAACGAACTTGTAGAGCAAGCTGAGAGGTGTTTTTGCACATTTGAACAGCAGCTCTCCAAGCAAATTGGCGGCTTCTTCTAGGAAGCTCAAGACTTTCAGAATAACAAATATCTGGTATCTTTTTAAAGCCACCTATCTTGACACATGTTTCAGAGGTAATTGGAAGTATCCTTAAAGAATATCAGGGAATTAATAGAGAAAAGAACCTTTGCAGATTAATTTTACCTTGACGAGCTGCTTTTTTGACCAAAGAACTGGGAAGAGTCTCAGTCTGAAGAACAACCTTTGAGAGCTTCCCCCCGCGCCACCATTGCACATCTTTCGAGCTACTCTCTGATGATGCCAGTGCAGATTCAGATGCTAATTGTTTCTTGCTCCGCCTTCCCGGCCCACGCTTTTGACTTGGCCCATTGAGAGATGTAGAAATTGTTGTAGCAGGAAACTTGAGTAGCCCATCACTCAGCAGTTTGAACCAGGTTCCAGAAAAGGCAATTGAACGAATACTCTGCTCAAGCTGCATCAGAAGGTCAAAAAACATTTCTTATTCAAGTTTGATACTCCAGAAAATAGGTTCACGACAATAATAGACAGAAACCCTTGGATGAACAAGTTTAAATGAAATGTCAAGAATGCAAAGTATCCAAAATCCAACAACAATAGCAAAGTGGCTACAACTATTTTAGGGACAGCAACATAGAGTTATTGATCTCTATATAAAGATCTTACACCAACCATGTGGTCTAAGTAAAATTGTGGTGGCACTAGAGATCTATTAGGAAAAAACCAACAATATGCTTTGAGTTCCAACAATTAGGATCAGTTAGCAAACTTTTAGGGAAAATGTGCGGAAAAAAAAAAGCATCCACATTTCAGTCATAAAGCACTTCTGCATTCACTCATCCGAACCAAGAAAACACATGTTGCATTTTAAGTCGGCAAGAAATTTCCAGTATCCTGCACCTATAAACACATTTTTGGAGACTAGAGAAAGCATAATCAACAAAAAAAAAATACAAACCCAAGTTCCAAAGTCCATTCCCAATTCAAGACACAATCCCACAAAATCACATAATGCCATTTCCAAATTAAGAGAGTTCTGAGTTATTAGCAATTCCAAGAAGATTAGTTCAAGATGAGAATAAAAAAAAACAAATAACAGATAGGAAATTGTATCGACCAAAATTCTTATCTTCTCAAAATTAAATTAATGATGAGAGCCTAGCGAGTTTACTGGGCAACTAGGCACCTGTATGAACTATTGGCAGCAACATAAGCATGGAAATTTTGGATTCGTTTGTTTTGCAAATGTTCTATCCATCCAGTTGGGTTTTATACTTTTATTAGTCCATATAAAATTCAATGCAGAACATTCTTCCATTGACATACCACCTCTCTTACTGCTCTCTGTGTCTCCTTATACCTAAAACAGAGATGATCACTCTGCAACAGAACAGCCAAGACCTTCAAGCAGCCAAAAGCCATCTAGTCAATAAATCCTAGGATATGGCCTTCAAAACAAGTCATCTGATCTTATCGAAACTAGCAGGTCAACATTCTGCGTAAAATTGGATATTCCTCAAGGTGGCTCGGGTAGACAAGGCAAATGCTACCTATAGAGGCATAAACTGAAATAGGCCCTTAAGGACTGTCGTGGTAGGTAGAAGCCCAAAGGATACATGGATATGTAAACTAAAATAGTTATGCAAGATCAAATATTGCCACAAAAAGTATTTGGAAGGTATGTCGAGCTTCTCCAACGTCGATTGGCAAGAATGAAGTCATTCGATCCATAATTTGGCAGGCCATGCTTTTTCATTGCTAATGCATGTGGGAGATGGATTCTGTCTAATAGTGCAAGCCAGATGCAAGTTGCAATGGTCAGAATGCAGTAATTGAATTAACGTCGTCAATGACACTCAACAGCTAGATGAATTTATTCAGCAGAATGCAGATGCCAAAGAGACCCAAGACTAAAACTGTCAAAGCAACTTACTGCTACATCTTAACCAAAATTAGAAGACATTGAAATTTGATTATTTATTTAGCTAAACCTACTTATGTCAGTAACTCAGTCACCCAAGTTAACAGAACCATGATAATTAAACAGAAACATCATATTTTAAGTTTCATCCTCAAATTTAGACCCTAGGGTGCTACACCAGAAGCTCATTAATATTTTCAGGACACCATGAGAGAAGGCAATGATTGACCAAGAACCACTGCATCATTCAGCTCTACACCATTCCTTGACTATATCTCTGATATAAATATCTTCCTGGCTATATTTTCAGGACACCATAAGAGAAGGCAATGAATGACAAAAAACCACTGCATCATTCAGCTCTACACCATTCCTTGACTATCTCTGATATAAAGATCTTCCTGGCTAAGTGGGAAATTTGATGGTTGAGGTTGTTGTTTGTCATGGGCAAAATATTATTCTAGAGTAATTTTCCAACATTTTGGCGTTGGCATCTTTTAGTGGATGGTATATTACATATTGGTTAATTAAAAATATAATAACCATTTGAAATAATCAATTATCATAACTTAAAGAGCAATTCTTGGCTTCAATATAAGAGCACTAGAGGATTTCTTATTGCTTTGGCAAGAGAATGAAGACATAATAGTAATATAAGGAAATTAAAAAAATAGTAAACTCACTTCGAGCAATAGGATTTTCAAGATTCTACAACTAGAGGCTTCTCGGATTTTTCTACGCCATTGTAGATTATAGTCTGCATCTAGCAATAACCCACCAATGAGGCCATGCAGTGTCTCTTCCATGTTTGCTACATATGCTGCAATGGTAGGGAAGTGAGTTTCACAATGCTTAGTTGGACGAAGTCCAGTATTATTTCTTGCAAAGCCTTTTAGGGCATTTGCAGCAGCTAAATTCAAGAAGCACCCTTTTCTGTTTGTAATTGAACCTTTACATGCAATGCACCATCCACATCTTTCTCTCGGGACATCCAAAAGTTTCTTCTCAAAGGATGGCCACAAAAAGTACATTGTAGCTTCAGAAAATGCTTTCATTTGCAATGAAATGATTGCCACCGGAGTTTTCCGCGAATTGGAAGAAACATGAGCTTCAGAAAATCGCTTCTCTTCTGTACTAAGAACAGCTAAATTTGCTGCAGCTGATGCAGCAACATCTCCATGAATATACTGGTTCCCATAAACTTGAGGGTTGAAGGAAGCTCTACCATTTCTAGTCTTATCATTCCTGATCTGAACCCCGTACCTGCTTCCATCAGATAACCCAACTGCATAACTCTTGTTGAAGACATGGGAAGTACCAGAATCTCCCCTACACGTTAAACTTTCATTTGTTGAAATGCAACTTGAAATGTCAGGTGTTGTTAATCTATGAGTACCTGATGGCAATTTTAAGGATGACATAATCGTCAAAATAGATACTTTGTCAAATTGCTTACTGGACATTGTGAAAAAAAAAAATGGAGGACATTCTCAGTACTAACTTCTAGAGAAAATTGCTCACCATTGAGATATGACAGGGTTTCAAGTGAAGTTAATTCTGTCTTCCTTATAGCAACATTTCGTTTTGTTGTATCAAGTTCTTGCATGTCTGGGAACCTGGACTGTGTTATTGAGTTCAACACAGAAGTGTTGGATCTAGCTTCCATATCAGAACTGCTCTCTCTGTCTGCACACACATTGTTCCCCTCTGTATATTGATAAATATATTAATTTAGAATTCAGGATAATATAGAAGATCAAATAAGAAGTTTATTTTTAACTAGATTATAATAATTACCCATGGGTTTAGCTTGTCCAGCCTCCAAACTGTTTGCTGGAATCTCCCAAAATTTTAAAATTCCATCACAGATATGAGCATATGATGATGCCTTATCCCTAACTGAGGACAGCAAGCTTAACACCTTGTTGATATCAGCTTTGTTGTAGTATCTACAGAATGGATCTGCATCCAAAACTGTACCAATCCTGCAGTATTATTTCAACACCATCAAATAGGAAATCTAGCAACTGACGAATCTAACTAGCAATGTTGCAAACAGACATACAGATTGATTATAAGTTCAAAAGAAAAACATTAGAAACTTCCTAAGATTCTAAACCTACTTGTTGGTAATAAAAAGTAGCCAATATATGCCCAAGTGTCACAAACATTTGTGGCTTGTGAAACATGAGAAAATTTATACATAAATAAGACCAAACTCAAGTATATGCACCTTGAAATAAGCGAGGAATGTGGCATAAACAAGCTCAAATAGAAACAATGGTAGAAAAAGTTAGGAATATGCTCAAAAATACATCGGAAGAGAACTTTAATTCGAACTGACGATTGGCTTCATCAGGTATTTTTTGTGTTACCATGCACTTACTATCAGTAATCGAATAACATTTTATAGGTAAAATTAATGGTTATGTTAATATACTATTGCTGCAGGTGAAACATCTTACACAAGCAAGTAATTGCAAGAGGCCAGGAATATTCGTCCACACACATCAGTTCCAAAATATTCAGCTCCTTTAATTCCCCTTCCAACTTTGATAGATGCAGGACAATTCTTGTCAACCACACATTCTGGACAAAACCACTGCCCAGCAGGTAGAAAAGCTTTATTCAGACCAATACACCTAGAATGGTATGCAGAGGGGCACCCATCACAACAAATCAAAGTGCCATCCATTCCACATAGCTGACATTCATCACTGTTGCCATCTATATTACCAGTGGATGTGTCTGCTTCAGATTCTGTTATTTTCAAAGTTGTTATTTGTGCAGCTGGCACCTTAGCAGAAATTCTGGAAGATCTAGATCGCACATTGCATGGGCCACTGTCAAAAGGATGGCTAAGATCAAGGTTGTCTTCTTCATCATCCTCCAAGTCCTCACGCATTTCAAGTTCAGTTCTGATTTCTGCAGACTCTATTGCATCATCGCATAGTATTTGCAAAATTTTGAGTTTTGCAGTGACAGGAAGTCTGTAATATTCACCATGTGACAATATGGTGCCATATCCTTTCCCTTCCAGACTTCTCATATATCCCATTAGGTAGAGATATTCAGTGACAAAAGCTGGCCATGTCAATGCATCAAGCAAACTCCAGTCATAGTATCTGAATTTTGAGGAAAGTGAAAAATATGAGTGTGGCATCCTAAGAAAACAAACTACAAGCTGCATACAAAAATAAATAAAACAACAAGTATACAAGAGAAAACAACCTTAAGCATCTAGAGGCAAGCTCCAATCCCTCAGAAGAAAGAACTTGAATATGACGCCTCAAGGCACGCAATAGTTGTAGATGAATGGCATCCAACAAAGAATTCTGAACCATACAATTAAGGGATCCAACAAAATCGTCCATTCCAAAGGGAGATAAATACAATTGAACACTAAATGATCTTAAAAATCCATATACAGAGAATAAATAGCTGATTGACTCCTCAGGAATAGCAATGTCGCCCGAAGATGGAGGCAAATCTAAAATCTGACATTCTGCTGATGCAACTGAACAAGAAGCCTGCATATAATCAGGAGAATTATTAGAAGAGTTAGCATCTTCAGAGAGTTCTGAGTCCAACCTCTCGGAAGAAGTCCCACTTCCACCAGAAGCATTAGGCACATTATTCATAGACCCCTTCCCTGGAGAAGACATATTTGGCTCGGTGGAACCAGAAGATACCAGAAGGTCGAGCTTCCTCTTCTTACAGCTAATATTCAAATCGGAGCTAGTACTGCCATCCTCAGCGGCTATAATCTTGGAAAGTAAGCAAGAATCCAAATCCTCCCGAGTCCCATCTTCATAGACAACAGAGCACAATCTATTTTCATGGTCATAAGATGCGACCTTACCAACAAGTGGTTTCTTGACTCCAGAAATCACCTTGCTCACATAGCTACCGACAATAGCAGCAGCATTTACACCAGAGACCTCCTCCTCAGTCTTGCAAACGTCGGATAGCGGGTCAATCGGCTCTTTAGTGGTGTTCTGTGCCTCCATGTTCTCTTCTGGATCAATGTCCATAACAACCGACCCCATTGTGCAAAGTAGAGAATAGAACTAACTAAAGATGCCCTTCAATTGCATACTACAAGAGAGAAGAGTCTCAATTAGAACAACCATAAAAATAAATAATAAATAAAAGGGAAGACTACGTACAGAAACCCTAGACGAACATGGAGAGCGAACTGAAGAGGCCTGAAAAGCCCAAGTTCAAACTTTGCACCACGTCCTAAAGCAGGCAGTGCCAAGGATGACAAGATGCCAGAAACTAGAAGATAGACGCACGTCAAACGCTTCCCTCTCGCACGACGCCCTCGTCACCCTTTCCACGTCTTCTTCGATCTCAGCGTCGACGGAGCGAAAGCGAGAGGCCCAGAGAGTAGTTCGATCTATGCAACGGAGGAAGCCCGAGGGGCGGAGCGAGGGTTCAGAGACGCCGATCGAGGAGCGGCTGCGGCAGAGGGGAGCACCTCGCTGTGCCCTAGATTTTCTTAGGACCAAAAAGGTGGAGATAGAGGGCCGTGACGCCACCATGGTTACCGCCATGGTTGAGCGGGTTCGAAAACTCGCTCCGGTCCACCCACTCGGTGACTCGGCCGAGCCACGCACACGCGTAACCATTCCGGCGGGCTCCACTCGGTTCACGGACGATTTTACCACTAACCCAACCCCAACCGCAATTGCGAGCCCGTCGGGCCGCTGCGCTCTACCAGCTAGTAAACCGCCGTCCTTCAAAAATTCAAATTCGGAGATCGACGACTCGGAGGAAAACAACGGCTACTTAATTTGTTAAAAAATGATAATTCCATTAGCCACATCTCTGGGTGGTCGGTTCAATCCCATGAAAATTTCCCACCGACCACTAGGGTAAATCGGGAAGCACATACGGCGGTCAATCCAGATGGCCAACATCTTTTGATTGCGTTCCCCATTTGGAGGAAAATTCCTGCAAATACGCCGTAGCTGGAGATCGAACCGCGGGTCCCTGAGTTACAACCCGGATGTCATACCGTTGCACCATTGCCCCGGGGACAAAACTGTAGTGGGTAAACTTTTTATAGTGACCGACTCCACCGCCGAAACGACCCCATATCAGAAAATCCCCTAAAGGATTTTTTGGAGGCATGGTACCACTAGGTTGATAAGAGCATACTGCCGAAATAGCACTTTAGGCGAGCTAACACATGAATCGTACAGCACCTCAGTCAACAAATATATGTTGCTAAGAGGATTCGAACTCGAAACCTCAAGCAACAAATGTCTCCCTTTCCACTACTTCATTTGTTACAACAGACAGGAGAACGCCATGTTGTTTAATATGAAAAAAAAAATTAAAATTAGGTTTCCACAATTATAATGTCACTCAAGAGGTAGAATTCTCCATCCAACGGTTTTGTACGATCGCATTCAACATTCATAAATTATAGCTTCACTCAATCCATATCACATTAAGCATTCATAATTTTATAATATGACAGTAAGAGGTGAGATAAATTTTCTAGATATATTACGCTTAATGAATTTGAAAATTTTATAATATTAAACCATTTGTTTGATATTTGAATTATAAAAAAAATTATAACTATGTGATGTTATTAGAATGTTTTTCTAAAGATTAGGAGAAAGAAAATAATAAATTATTAAAATTATTTAAGATTATACCCTCTTAATACATACTATGTGAAATCATAAATGATAAAATCAATTTAAGTATTTTTGAAATTAATCATGATTAAATTAATTAATTAAGAAATCCATTTAGGTGACACGAAATATATATATAGATTGAACAACAGGGATATTCAAGGTTACAATAAAAAAATTTATCAATAATCTAATTTTTAGCTTTTTATTAAGAATCTAAATTTAAAAAAAAAGAATATGAATAAATTTAATGAATAGATGATTTTTGATCAATTTAAAAAATGTAAAATTGGAAAATAAAGATTTAGAAAGTCAATCGGGTGCAATAATATTAATTTGATGTAAATTTAGTGTCATATTGTTTTCATTTTCTTATTTTATTTTCCAATATTTTTTTCTTAAAATATAGAAATTAGAAATTAAAACTGAAAACTCTTCAATAAATAATCTTAAAAATTTAAGCAAAAATGTAATAAATACATAGCCTTTTGTCTTTTTGACACCTGTTAATTTATTAAAGGTGAATGATATATAAATATACACATTTATATATTTAAAAAATAAATAAAAAAAAGAAAATTGGAAATAATTCTCTAATAAAATTTTGAGAGATTAGTCGGGCTCGACCTCTGTCTGGCTCGCCGTTCCACTGCTGTTGTTTTGACGCTCTATTTATTCGACGGAGTGTTACTCCGCGATGACTTCTAACCTCTCCCATCAGCCGCCGCCGTCGTCGCCTGCACACCTTCAGCGGACCAACTCCACCGTCGCCGGTCACCGGTGGCGGTTGCTGTTCCCGAAGGATACTACTTTGGTTCCTGCTTCTCGCGAAGCCTTACGACGGAGCAGCCGCGGCCTCAGCAGATCCCTAATTCGAGCGGGAGTTTTCTTCTTTTAAATTTTCCTTCTCGTTCTAGGGTGTATATATTCCCAAGAGCACCACGGAATGCCGAGCTTTCCGCAGCCAGGAGTGGTCACTCTCTGTGAGATTAACCGTGATATCAGTACGGAACCCTCATCCCTCTTCTCTCGATTTGGGGTTTCGTTTATTTCTACTTGCCTACTTAATTTTGATCATCTATTAAGAAATTAATGCTTTCTGGTCCTTTTATGTTTTTCTGTCGCATAGTAACTGCTGAGAGTCTTTCGGATGAACTGGCCAAGGACACTTATGGCAAAATTTTGGTAAGTTTTCTTAGTAACAACCCTCAATATATAGTTATTTTCCCTTTGTTTTCAAACTACCGATTCATTTGCTGATAAGAACTCATGGATATTAATAACGTAGATATTTTTCTTTTTGGAACAACCTCATTAGATTGAAGTCAAATATTCCACCGAAAAAGATTAAGATCATAGAACTACCGTTGACTAGTTTGCTTTTTCCTCTCTCTTATCTTTACCATTTTGCAACTCTGATGAAGTTTAGATGCTATCTGAGGCTGAATTTGGTAACCTTTTGTAACATCCTTTTCACTAGGGAGTGATATTTAGTCCGGTTCCTTTCCAACTCGAAGCCTCCAATGTAGAGCAAGTAACAGGACAGGAACCAAGTGATGCTGCTCCAACAGGGGGTTTTGCTCGTTTGAAGGAAATTGTGGCTGAGTACACTAATCGTATTTTCTTCCCAAATGAAGTTAGATACTCAACAATGGTACTACCTCTTTCTGAATTTTTTGTTAGTAATCCAATCACAGATATCTGATCAATACAAAGAACAAACATGCACATCCACTTAAGCTAAATAAGCAAGGGTAAGAACAAGACCAAGCATATGATGTCTTATTGTTAAGTGGGAATCTCATAAAAAGTAACTTCAAGGAATGTTCTCATTCTTGTCTTATAATACATCAACTTAGTGATAACTTTTCACATTCCTGATTCTTCTTTTATTACGGTTAGTTGTGTCCATTGTTCACAAACCCTTAATTGTTCTAATTCAACAAGAGAGACAGGATGACCTCCTGGACTTGCTCAAAAAAGTATTTTGGTAGTTTATGTCTTTGTTAGATGAAACCACTCATCTGAACCCACCTTGTGATCTAGCCCGTATCTCTGATCTGTATAATTATCTTCATCAGCAAAAAGAAATTTTTTCGTCATGGCAATATTTAGTATAATTTGGAAACAATCACATACAACTATATATTCAAAGAGAAACTCATATTCATTTTCTGTTTTATTTGGGAATAAGGGACCTCAGATGATTCAATTGTTTTTTCTGACAAAATAGAAATATCAAATAATGTCAATGCAAACCTATTTTATATACAGTTTATGTGGTGTCATTGTGATTTTTAATCCACTGAGACATTAGAGCCCTTACTAGACACGGATCTTGCAATTCACCCTTACAACGATATAGTTTCTTGCTTTGCTAGAACTTTGATCGTAGTTTTTAAGATAACAAACTAAGGCTTTCATGAAATATGGAGAAAAATGGATATTAGTTGTGCGTATCTTGCTGTTTGACAATTCTAGAATATATCCTAAACAATTTTATTCTTACCATACAAATACATTCTCTGTGAAATATAATTATTTTAAAATTTGATATTGCTTTGCTTTCTTTTTTCTATTGGTTATTAGTTGAATATGCTGGCAGACATTGATACACAAAGAGTAAGTTGGCATCCAAAAAAGCATTATCTAGCATTTGTCTCTGGGCAAAATCAAGTAACTGTAAAGGATTATGAACATTCAGGTAAGTTCTAGAGATCATTATTTGAGAAGCAGGAGATATATATATATATATATATATTAAATGTTACTATTGGTTGATCTGTATGCTTCCATAAAGATGACCTTCTTGTGGCCAGATGGTAAAGATCCATGCTTGTTAACCAGTGAATTTCAAAGAGATATCAAGACACTTGAATGGAGGCCAAACAGTGGCATGATGCTTGCTGTTGGTTGCAGGTACAGAATTCGAGTTTCCTAGTGCATTTTCATTTAATCTATTTGCCTACTCCATTATATTTAAATTTGTGCAAACATTTCTTTTCCAGTGGTGGAATCTGCATTTGGTCTGCTTCTTTCCCTGGCAATTCAGCATCTGTTCGATATGAAATTACCTCTTCTGTTAACAGTGTTTCTGGAGGTCCTGGAGTTCGATGGATACTGGTAGATTTTCTCCAAAGCTCTAACAGTGAACTAACAAGTGTACTTTCTTGGAGCCCTAATGGGAGATATCCTTTTCTCTTCTATCGAAACTTGAACCTAACATTGACTGATGTTGATGTTTTTTAGATTTCCTTTATTATAAGAGCTGTTCTATTTGAAAATTCAACTTGTATAGAAGTATTAAAAGATTCTGTAATATACTTGATACGGCATTTATGTACATCTATGGTGTAATCATTTAATGGATGACTTAGTTGCTAGAGTATAGTAATCTTTAGATGGTTTATTCTTGACATCATAGAACATATCTGGCCTCTTCCTCATATGGCAGTTCATCATTCACAGTATGGGATGTTTCTCAAGGTAAATCTATTCAGTCTGTTTGTTTTTTTGTGATTATGCATTTATATTGTTTAAATTCACCTGATCTTACATGCAAATTGCAACAAATCTTCATTATTTTTATGCTCATTAAGCATATAAGAAATACATGATATGCATTTGTTTTAAATTAATTTTCTAATAATTGGATGTTCAGTTCTTTCCTAAGGCAAACTATCCAATGAATGTCTACTTAATCTAATTTTTATCTGGATTTCTTTCTTTTTAATACCAGCTTCAATTTTTTCTTCACTGATTGTTTTTGAGGTACTTATTTTGCAATGATACACTACATGAAAAATTATGAAATTATGCAGTGGGTCCCACATCCATGCAGTTGAGTGTGTCAAAATTGTTTGACCTTGGATTTTACAAAATTGTTTGACCTTGGTTTGAATGATATTTAATGGTCCAATAGATGACTGACTGTAAGCAGATGGACCACTATGTTTTGTATTACATTGGGAATGCCCTGCTCATGAGTGTTATACTATTTGGTATATTTGTTGACAGTACTGTATGGTATTGTGCCAATCTGGTATGTAGCCAGTTTGGTACCTTGCTGGTCTGGCAAAATCTTGCTGAGAATGAAATCCAAAAACTTTTGTGAATGATATTTGTGTTTTGAAATCTAATAATATGACACTTCATCAGGTTCATGGAGTGCTTGCTATCTTTAGCCTTTTGGGTAGAAACTGCATGCAGGTTTAGCTGAACTAGATATTTAATAGTGTAGATTTATTTTGGTGCATCAACCATGCTGAGCTGCGATCATGGTAACCATGTGGCGTGCTTAGTTGCAGTCTATTTTGAATGTAGTGGTATAATGGTATTAGCATAAATTCTTGAACATAGTGCAAGTAATAGTTTTTTTTTCTCAAGTGATTCAAGTAATATTGATGCTATCACTTGTCCAAACTATTTTCATTCTCCAGCTGGGCAGAACTTTTCTTTTTTTTTTTCTCATGGGAATTTCAGTTATCATATTACCATAAAGAACTTAGATTTTGGTGTTTCTAATGTGAGTTTAGATTTGTCATACACAGTACGCGGAGCAAGTCTTATTTTCTTGATGTTATCTGTCTTCATAACAGCTGCAGTCTTATTAAACTAATTTCTGCTGTTTCTGAAATCCACATGTGTAGGTGCAGGAACTGCTATTCGACGTGGATTAGGTCCACTATCAATGCTGAAGTGGTCACCAAGCGGAGACTATTTTCTAACTGCTAAGCTGTATGCTCAGATGCATCCTTGTCATTTTCCTTAATAATCTACAGTTAATTGTTAAAAATATCCTAATAGCTACCTACTGGGATAGGGTTTGGTTGTTGTTGCTATCCTAACAGCTACAATTTTTTCCCAATTTTATCCCACCTTTTTATTTTAAGCTTACTTATCTAATTCCTATTGTTGGATTTATCATCCATTTCCTGTTAAGTGGTGACATGACATGCTATGTTAAGCATAATAATTTTATTTCTGATCAATTGTCCATCAGCAACACTTGAAACAAATAAAAAAGTAATGAATAAACAAAATAGTTAAGAAGAGAAAACCCCCATAACTTAATCTACTTCCCTTTACTCCCATGACTCAGCGCCCTGCCCTCTCAAGTGACCTCAACATTTTATTAGTGGGCACTTCAATTGGCAACCTATGGGCAAGCCTTTGGATAACAAGAATGCTTCCCCTTCTACATTCATGGTTGGCAAAATTGGGCAAATCCTGATCTGGATCGGCTAATGCCGATCTGATTTTGAGCTAGAAATTAGATACCCCTCTGAATTTGTGAAATCTTGATTAGTCAATGTCATATTGGAGAAAAGTCTTGAATAATTGGTAGTATTTGGTTGAGATATTGGAGAAATTGGTTGAATTGGAGTTGACTCACTTTGTTTTGATGATTTCTCCTCTTTTTATTTGAGAATATTTCTCAAATGACAGGAGTATGGATGTTCAAATGTGTAGATCTAGATCTAGAATGGAGCCTTGTGATTTTGAGAGGAAGAGAACCTCAATGAAGGATTTGGTGGTCGTGCGGTGTTGGATAAATTGAAGGTGGATAGGTTGGTGCCTTCTCAAGGAGGACAAGTGACGTTGTCTTCATCTTTTGGTTTCCTTTATGTTCTTTAGGCATTCTTGAGTAGGAAACGAACAACATTTATTGTTGCTGTGGTCGTTGCTATGGGAGGAGGTGTGAAACAACTCTCCTGATCAGTGCTCCCAGTAATCTAATTAAAATAAATAATTACATTTAAATTATTTATGATTTTAAGAATTATTTAATTCCATTTTTTACTACAATTATTTATTTATTTAATTAATAGTATAAAATATTATTTTGTTTAAATAATTAAAATTAATTAGATTAATTGACTGTGATTTAAATTTTACTAATCTGTCATAAATGTAAGTAGCCACATCAACCTTGAAGGCTTTAAAAAGTGTGCAAATCCTTTCATCCTAAATTAAAGAGAGAAATGTTGTAAAATTGTGATTTATTAATAATATAAACTATTCTTAGTTCAAAACAAAAAAGACTTTTGTAATTTGTAGCATTCATATATGCACACCAAATATAAACATATGATTTTTAGCGGTCATTTACAGCTAATGGTGATACAATGATATTATTTAAGTATTGACATTTGCATTAATGTATTTTTACTCGTTCCCTCAATGCAGTGATGGAACTTTCTACCTTTGGGAGACGATTACTTGGACATCTGAACCTTGGTCTTCAACCACTGGATGTGTCACAGTAAGTAATTTGACTAACAATCCTCAGCCTTTAAACAAATTGTTGATTACTCTACTGTATTTCTCCTATTTGAAAAATTGCTGAAGTAGCAGAGAAGTCGTATGATTGTATGGGATGGTTTTTTTTTTTTTTTTATCCAGATGCATTCTGCATATAGCCACTTCAATTTTTGGAAAAAAAGATGATTATTTTCATTACTTTATATTTCTCCTTCGTCCGATGGCTAAAAACCAATTCTTAAGCAAACCCACATCTCTTTTGTTTGTTAAATCTTAGGGAGTTGCATGGGATCCTGAAGGACGAGTGATATTAATTTCATTCTCTGAATCTGTAACCTTAGGTGCAATTCACTTTGCATCAAAGCCGCCTTCTTTGGGTACGTTACCTGCTTCTCATTTGAATCTTAGCTTATTCCTAACATCTATAGTCTTTCTTGGTGACCATAGGCTCGGTCTTTAACTGTACCAACTAGTGGAATTAGTTCTGCTGTTGACTAGGTTATTTTTGTATGTTCTTGTGTTTTATAAGTCAATATGATGTAAGTTTTTTTATTCAACATATCTCTTCTGGGTTGACTAGGCTATTCAAGAGTATGTTGTACTATCTAGATTAAAAATTATCAGCTCTTTAGATGGCTCATCTAGGTTGTTAATCTTGCAGTTTATGTTGTTGATCTTCTGGGTATTGGGAATAATAGGTTGCTCTTCTTTAAGCTAAAAATATTTGGAAGTTCACTTCGCTGACTCGTTGGAAATTTCTTTATCTAATTGATACTGATATGGAGGGATGTCTCTTTGTTGTTGGTGTTCATTCAAGAGCCCAATAATGTCATACAGGAGTACATTTTGAGAATTTTACTCTATTATAAATAAATTTCAATCAAAACATTATTTCAGTAAATAAATTATTTTCTTTGGATGATTGTAGAAGGGCATCCTAAATTCTAATTACTTTACTTTGGGTTATTGGTCTTAGGCTGGGTATACTAAGGTGGGAAGTTAGGGGAGAGGGAGAGGAAAAGGCTCACGGATTATGCATGGAGTTCCATTATTCGTGCATATTTTGTGTAACTTTCCCACCTCCACCCCATCCCCTCCTATCTTTCTGTTGAAGCAAACTCACCCTTAATTCAGTGAAACTTAATACGTTAAAAGAGGAACACTGAGTCACAACTTATGCAAGGTTTAAAATACCTGTAGTAGTTTCCATCCCTTATCTAACTGGTACTGCTTTAGTTCTGATGCATATTAGTATATGATATAATCAGCACTGACCTGCCGTGCCAGAAGTTCAGGAAGAGGGAGAGGAGGAAGAGAAAAGAAAGAAGAAAGAAAGAAGACTAGAATAGGAAGAGGAAGATGAAGATGAGGAAGGGGCTGTTAGTTTTCAAAATTCATTAGAAGACTCAATGGATTTAAATTGTCACAGATATTGCTGAATACAAACAATGCACTTTTTTACGACAATGAACAAGAGGTCGAATAGGTTGGCATGGGTAAAGTATACCTATCTTGCTCATGGCTCTCAAAACCAGCCTTAGATTGTCTGATCTATATGTCACTTTGACTTGGTAGGAGTGTTCACAGATAAGGATCTAGTTATTCCATGCCCTATTTTCTAATAGCATATGGTTATGGAATTGTCTGTATCCAACAAATAGTGTTAGTGGCAAAGTGTCAGATGAGCAACATGAGTACATATGTAGATGAAGTGTCCAAGTATCGATGTAGCTGTTCAGGCAAGATGTCTGCCTTGTCTGTACTAGGTGAGACTGACTCCAATATTTACAACTAGATAGAATTAAGGAAATTGACCAGTATTAGGGTGTGTGCAGTTTCTGAAAATAATTTTTCGTATTCAGACCTGCGAAGGATGAATTTGGAGAACCTTCACACTATACTCCTAGCTACTAAGTTATTAGGCAACTGCAGAACTTGTTTGACAATATTTGTAGTTTATTGTTGAACATTCCAGGGAGATTCTGTATCATTTTGGAAAACTTTTGAAAGTAATGGATTTTTATATAATATATCCAATTAGGAATTCTTTACTATCTGCACGGCTTCGGTATACTTCTACATTAATTCATAAATAATCTCCTATTTAGTGAATGAATCTTTCTATTCTTGTGTCATTAATCTCAGCTGCACACCTTGTTCCATTGGAGATGCCAGAATTAGCCAGTTTGACTGCCAGGTAATACTTGCTACTTTCATTTTAATGACTAACTATGATTGGCAATCTTCGATCCATGATATAATCTTGGTGAAATTTGCAATTTTCCAAGTATTTCATACTACAACCTCTTCGCTTTTGGTTCTTTTCTTTAGTGTTTAGGTATAGCATTGTGTCATCATTAGCTGTAAATGGCCTATCGTCTGTTAATGCTCTTCTGGCACTCTTTCGCAGAGGCATTGAGAAGATGGCCTGGGATGCTTCAGGAGAACGCTTAGCACTGTCATTCAAAGATGGCGATGAAATGTACAATGGTTTGATTGCTATATATGACACTAGGACAACACCTCTTATCTCTGCTTCATTAGTGTTAGTCCTCTCTACTTGGAGCATTATTGCTATGATTTCTACACCAGTCTCTAATGCATATAAATTAATTGTCAAATCAGGGGCTTCATTAGAGGGCCAGGTGAAAAGCCAAAGCCCCTTGCATTTGCTTTCCACAAGTTCAAGCAAGGGCCAATTCTGTCTGTGGTAGGTTCCTCCCCCATCTTCAGTACATTTCTGTTTGTTAATCAATGATCACACTCCTCGAGATGCGTACTTGTATATTAAATCTGTGGATTTCAGTGCTGGAGCAGCGGATGGTGTTGCACATATCCTCTCATTATTCGTTCTCATATTCTTCTTTGATCATCAGGGTAAATATCTGCCATCTCTCAGCCAAAATAGCTAAATTGCTTTTTACTTTTACTTATGAATTCCCGTGGAGTTAAATTAGCAGTGACAAGATTCAGTTTATCATGAACACAATTTGTATCCCAATTGCCTCATGTGACAAGCCTAATTTGAGATTTGGACGTGGTGCATTCTGATATATTTATGATGAACATTCACATTGCACACCGAAATTTCCTATGTTTCTATCCTATCCAAATTTGATATTTGTATAAACAAATTTTGGCTTGGTTATCATTTACTAGTGCTATTAAGATGCAATTTCAATCTGCTCGAGGCTTTATAACTCAGTCTTGAAAGTCTACGATTAGGTTTATGTTTCCTGTTACTCTGCATTCCCATATTTGCATGTCTTAGTGATTGTTCGATTTGTGTGGTTTAGTTGCTCAGTTGACTAGTCCAATTGTACTGTCCATTTCCTTCTTAGGTGGACAGTCCAGCTTTGAGTTCCGAGTGCTGATGATGTTCCATTGAGGCCCCCTGTTGCAGATGATATTCCGTTGAGGTCCGTTCTGTTGGCAGAGAACTGGATGATGTGGACAATTTTCTTCTAAAGCTTATAGTTGCCAACGAATGGTCGAGTAAAATGCTTTTTGGGTTTAAATTTCAAATGTGTGGACACTTCTGAGAGGGCGATTGTATCAAGGGAGTATCGTTGTGATGTGACAAGTGACGAAAAAGATCTTTATGACTCTTGTATGGTCTCTGCTTTGACGAACTTATTACTGATATATATATATATATATATATATATATATATATATTATAAAAAGTAACTAGTGAAAAAAATGAATAATGAGATTTTTCAAAATCGGTTAATATATTTGCGCGTGATCGTGAGATATTACATCATCGGGTTTGCAGTCATGTTCACGCCAAGCAACCAAATCGAAAACCCGTCCAGGTTCACTCCCCTTAATTGCCATTAATAAGGGACATTCCCAGTCTTTCACCTGCCTTCGTACCTTCCGCCCCCTTTTCTCTTGTTTAGGGTTCTTCTCGCATCCAGCTCTCCTCCTTCGACATTGATGGAATCTCGCCTCCTCGCTGCGTTCACCTCCTCCTCCTCCTCCTCCTCCCACCGCTCCTGTTGTTGTTGTTGTTGTTGTTTCTGTTGAATCGGTGTTCGTGTTTTTTGCGTTTGTTCTGCGTGTCGAAGGTTTCTCCATGGATCTCACCCACCCTCAATCAAATCTTTCACTGGGGTTCCACGCTGCTCCGCTTCCGGCTTCGCCGCCGGTGCGTGGGCCGATCCTGGATGAATCGATCTCGCTCCATATCGACGCCGGCCTTCGGGATTCGTCCCAAAATTCCCGATCGATCCCCTTGCAGCTCCTCGACCAGCATCCTGAGAGCTCCCGTGACGGATCCCTGCGGACTCACGAAGCGGAGGAATCCGACGGGGAGCAACCGGAGGAAGAGTTCAGGATTTTGGGGTACGCCATGTGCATCAAGAGGCCGAGGAGAGGGGAATCGAGCTCTTCTTGCTCTTCTACCTCTGTGCTCCCTGCAGCCAAGAAAGCCAAGGTGGAACCCGATCTCGAGACTAGAAGGGCTGCCGTCCGTGCTTGGGGGAACCAGCCCTTATCTGTGGCCGATCCGGATATATTCAATATCATGGAGAAGGAGAAGAAGCGGCAGGTTCTGGGAATTGAGCTCATCGCATCAGAGAATTTCGTTTGCCGCGGGGTTCTTGATGCCCTTGGGAGCCATTTGACCAACAAGTATTCTGAGGGGTTCCCTGGTGCCAGGTACTATGGTGGGAACCAGTACATTGATCAGATAGAGCGGTTATGTCATGAACGTGCACTCGCAGCATTTGGTCTTGATCCTGAGTGCTGGGGGGTGAATGTCCAGCCTTACTCGTGCACCTCAGCCAATTTTGCAGTCTATACAGGGCTACTACTACCAAAAGATAGAATTATGGGCTTGGATTCGCCTTCTGGTGGACATGTTAGTCATGGGTACTATGCACCTAGTGGAAAGAAGATATCAGGGGCTTCCATATTCTTTGAGAGTTTGCCATATAAGGTAAATCCACTCACAGGATATATCGACTATGATAAAGTTGAGGAGAAGGCCATGGATTACCGTCCAAAGATATTGATCTGTGGTGGGAGCTCATACCCGAGGGAGTGGGATTATGCTAGATTTAGGCAAATCGCAGATAAGTGTGGAGCAGTCTTGATGTGTGATATGGCTCACATTAGTGGACTTGTGGCTGCTAAGGTTTGAGTTCTCTCCTCTCTCTGTCTCTCTCTCTGTTTTTTTTTTGTTGCTATTTTGCATTTTACTTTCAGTTTTTGGCATATGGTGCGATTTATCAATTTAGTCATCTACCTTTTACTTCACTATCTCTTACAAAGTCTTGAGATGACAATGTTTTTTCAATCTATTGTCATTTGAGAGCCATATTGTTAAGAATAGAATTTTAGATTAAACCATTTATCTATCTTTTCTTCATTAAATTCTACTTGTACTTTGAGTCCTAATGATGATTGAATGTCATATCATGTCTAAACTAATTGCTCATAGTTTAGCACAAACAAGTTTTCCATGACAAGGTTTGTCCAATCTATTTGTAAGCCATTTTGGTAAAATATAAATTTTGATATTTCATTATTGTGTCTTTGTTCTGTGAATCCTTTCCTTCAATCTATTGTCACTTAAGGGCCATTTTCTTAAGAATAGAATTTAGACTCGTCATTTATCCCATCCATTTATTCTTTGCTGAATTGTAGTTTTACATGGGTCCCAATGTTGACTGAATGTTATATAATGTGCAAATTAATTGCTTAAAGTTAAGCTTTCATTCTTGTGGTTCCGTAGTTGGATTGATTTATTTATTTATATCTTTCCTGTGCAGTGCAACTTTGCTTTTACCTGTACTTGCTATTGCATATTTCTTTAGTTTTATAGATATTTGGGTTGCAAAACTCGCACAAATTATAATATATTATATATTGCTATTTGCCATATCTACCATTTCTTCAAGTTATTTGGCCAAATTTAGGGAATTTGCATTTATATACTTTTTTCTCATCATGACATCCTTTCTACACTGCTCCATTTATACACTTTTTTCTCATATGACATCCTTTATACACAGTGCTCCAGTATATCTTTTTCTCATCATGACATCCTTTATACACAGTGCCAACTAAGTCTGGCATGTGCTAAAAGTGATTTTATACAGATCGAAACATATATGGGACTTATTTTGTTTGGGTAGAGAGGTGGATGCCTTCTTCCTTGTTTAGACAGTTAGAGAGGTGGAAACAATGCCAAAGGCAAGGTTTTACTAGCAGCTTCGTGCACTGAATTATTTAACGCACTTTGTAGGAAGTTCTGTTTTGGGCTACTGTATTCATAGTTTCTTTTTGGATGGGAAACAACTGTCTTGATGTCTTTTACTATCTATATTTGAACCTTTTACACTGGGCAATATGATTGTTATGTCTGGGGCCTATTTAATTTTTCTGAAGCATAACTATCATTTTTTAAATGAACTTTAAATTCTTGGAAAAGCTTTACTGATTGTGTGCCCAATTTAATTCAGGAATGCTTGAGCCCATTTGATTACTGTGATATTGTTACTTCGACAACCCACAAAGGCCTTAGAGGTCCCAGAGGTGGTATAATTTTCTTCAGAAAAGGTAAAAAACAGAAAAGACAAGGATTTTTTCCCGGTCAAACAGAAGGAAATGACAGATATGATTATGAGGACAGGATAAATTTTGCTGTTTTCCCATCACTTCAAGGGGGTCCTCATAATAACCATATAGCTGCTTTAGCCATAGCTCTAAAGCAAGTAGCTACACCTGAATACAAAGCCTATATTCAACAGGTCAAGAAAAATGCTCAAGCATTGGCATCAGCTTTATTAAGAAGGAACTGCAGATTGGTTAGTGGGGGCACAGACAATCATTTAATACTTTGGGATCTCAGGACTTTGGGCTTAACAGGTATGCAACAAGAAACAGGCTTTTACATTCCTTGGAAATGTATAGTCTTTTAAATTTTGTTAATTGTTTTTGAAAAAAAAAACTAACTGTTTCGAGTCAGCTGCAAGAATCTTATTCTCCATTCAGTGCTATGCGAGATTATATCATTAGCAATATTCAATTTCAATTAAATTATTTTTCATTTTATTAACTAATGGTTTCTTTGATCTGTCTTTACCCACTGTAGCTCTCACTCTACTCGATTCAACTCTTTATAACTATAGAATATGGTTGCCTTTCAACATGTCCTTGCCATTTCAATATATTTTCTTTCATTTTATTAGTTATTAGGGCCAGGCCCTATTGCTCTTGGGTACTGATATTTTTTTATTAACTTATTTGGGCTGTACCTTATTAGGTCCACACATCCATTTTAGCATTCTTATATCTACTTTATTAACTTGTTGTGCATGTTTCTTTCTAATAACCAAACATTGATCTGTAAAGTATGACCCATCGTACCATAGTCTGATGCAAATTCCCTTTTAGCCTAAGGGCATGCAAAGATCATATGAGACTCAAGACTTCTTTATTTCAATTCCACATTCTTCATCGTATTAATTATATTTCTCCTTAATCTCTTTCTTTTTGTTAAATGATAGATCTAGAATATCTGAAGTTCTTGTAGGAATTTCATATTATTCCTGAAGTTTTTGTTAATTATATTCCATCTTAGGTATTATGTCTTAACTATTATGCATTGTGTGGATTCTTTTCTTATTATTAAAATTACATTTTATATATTCAGTTTTAGTGCTATGTAACTTGAAATCTTTAATTTCCAAGTGTTTTTTCCTCACTGTTCAAGATTCAAATATAATCTATTTACATTAATCAATTAACACAATATCATCTATTTACACTAATAATAGCATAAGAAGATAGAGAGTTAGATCTAGCCCTTCATTTAAATATAAAGGTCATAGTAAAATCATTTGTTTATTTCCGTTTGCTCCAAATTAATGGAGCAAACTAACCACTAAATCGTTCTACTACATTGTGTTTTTTTCCCCATCATTGTAATTTCTAATTTTTCTCTTTTTTCATAAACCCTTGATTAGAATGGAGCATTATTGGAATACATGATAAATGTTCGAGGGGCTTATAGATGTAACAAAACTAGCACCTTTATTTCTTACTACATACCCTTTGTTCCTTTTCCTGTTAATCATCGGAAATTTGCCCGTTTCTCATTAACTTAGTATGTCTAGCACCTTCCTTCTGGAACAGATTACAACTGTTGCAGCTGGCCATATTTTCACTGAAATTTCCTGGTCAGATAGTCACCGTTGTAACTTAGTTCTCTCAGTTATAGGATTACTGTGAAATCACAGTGCACTTAGCTACTTTATTGTATTTCCCATCTATTTTTTACATTCTCTGTGACTGATATATTTGTTAGATGCTAATATTTGATTAGCTCCTGACATGCATATTAGCCATGGTTACCAAAGTGATCACACTCTAGAAAAGAGCTCCATAAGTAGGTTATTTATGAAGATAGCACTTTGTAATTATTCAGATATTATCTGTGCGCCAAACATATGTTTACTCTATTGGATTCCTTACTAGAAACAGGCACTAAGGAGCGATTCTAATTTTTGAACAGGTAAGATTTTTGAGAAGGTCTGTGAGGCATGCCACATTTCTTTGAACAAAACTCCAATATTCGGTGAAAATGGTACTATTTCTCCTGGAGGCGTCAGGATAGGTGAGTTACTTACTACATCCAACGTTTATTTATTTTAAACATATGTAGTATGTAATTACTTGATGTTGGGTATCGTGAAGGGACTCCTGCCATGACAACAAGAGGTTGCTTAGAGGGAGATTTCGAAACAATTGCAGAGTTTCTCCTGAGGGCCGTACAAATAGCAAATAACACTCAGAAGGAGCATGGGAAAATCCAAAAGGAGTTCGTGAAGGGCCTCGAGAGCAGCAGGGATGTCATCGAGCTTCGCAGCCAAGTGGAGTCCTTTGCTTCACAGTTTGCAATGCCTGGATATGATGTTTAGGTAACTATGAAATGGTTCGCAGAGGTACCCACTATGCCTTGTGGGCTTTTTACTTATCCTGAGTTGACGTACCTTCTGTACAAAAATTACCTGCCGTTATTTAATTTGTCTGGATACAGGTTCACTTTGACTTTCTTTTCTTTTTTTTTTTTTTGCAATTTTGCAACCATGTAAACCCCATACTATTTCAATTTACACTTGAAAAGATTACCAACTGCAATGTGTACGTAAGATAATTTTTTGCATATATCACATTTTTGTTTAAGCCTATGACTTAGGGCAAGAGGAATAGTGATATATGCTAGTTGTGGTGTTTTAAACAAAAATTATTATAAATATAATTATATATTAAATAATGGACTTATTCTTTTTTATATGACGTGTAGATTATAATAAAATCTCATAATATTTTCTTTTCTTTAGTTATATATATATATATATATAATAATCGAAAATATTAAAAAATAATCTTTTATCTATTGAAGTTTTATGGAGATCAATTGTAATGGTGTAGAGGCTAAATGAAAATTGAAAGAATGAATAAATTTTACCGATCTAAATAAACATCACCAAAGAAAAACTACATTTGCACCTTTATAAATGTTGTAAACTCAAAGTTAAACAATATTTTGTTATGATATTTAGGGTTTTAACTTTGAAAGAACATGATCACTTTTTTTTTGTTTACACAAGTTATTCACAATCTCTAAATTAGTTAAACTCTCCATGTTATATCTTAGTTATAAACAATAATATATAAGTAATATTTTAAACTTTTTATTCGAAAATATGTTTTGTTTTTAAAAAAATATACTAAAAGAAAAAAAAAAGATCATAAAATAAAATGTAAAATATGACATATATTTTGGCTTTGTTTTAAATTTCACAAAATAAAGTATCTAAATAATATTACAATATTAAATCCAATAGTTGTTTAGTTTAAGATGAAATTTAAATTTAATAACTTTAACAAAAAATATTTAATAACTTTTGTTTTATACCTATTATTAATATATAAAATTTTATTTTTTTATATAATAGATATTTGTTCAATACTATATTTTGATTTTTTTTATGACAATATGAAATTATGTTAATATTGTTATAATTTTAATAAAATATTTATATTAAATTTTGAATGTATTAAATTACTTTGTGAAAGTAAAAACACTTCCCTACATTGTAAAAATTATTATAGAATTTAAAATTTCAAAAGGAAAGATCTTTAGACAAATGTGTTAAATAAGTTATGAAATACTATATTTGCCCTAAACCCGAATACAAATTAATGAATCTGTTACTTCAACATGCATATCCCTGTTAATAAATGTCATTGCCTACTCGGCTTCTTATTTTTGTCAATAATCCACTGTTCAATTATCAATTAATTCATGTGCTTATCCTTTATCAAAAAATTAAATTCTTTTTCCATGATAATTCATAGAATACTATGTCTTTGTCTTATTTTTGTCGATGATCCATTGTTCAATTGTCAATTAATTAGATAATTCATTGAATATTATTTAACAGAACATAAAAAAGTTTTTTAAATTTAAAATTAATAAAATCTTGTTTACATTCAACAAGAAAGATTAAAACTTAAAATATTCAATTAAAATTTTAAATATAAAAATTCAATTTAATAATTTTCCAAATGAAAAATGATAAAGAACATTTTTAATTTTTTTTAAAAATATCAAAATCTATTTTTTTATTAGGACCTTAAGAACTTTGAGAGTCCGAAGAACAATGAAAAATGAAAGCGTCAAATAAACAAACTTTAATATTTTTCAAAATTTATTATACGTGTAGAATATATCAGGATGGGCTTTGTTATGTTCCGGGCTGGGCAAAAGCCCGGCCCGGCCCGGTTGATTCCTCCAACACGATCTACCTCTTTTAATCCTCCTCTTAATTAGGGTTTGAACTTCATCCCCACCGGTTGGTTTCGTTCTTCTCGATGGCGGCGGAGGGCAGCAGGGAGCTCCTGGACCAGCCATCGGCGCCCGCGTTCCCGCACAGGCTTCTCGTGTCCGGCACGACGGATAAGCGAGGGGATAAGCGAGGGCGCACCGCCAAAGCGGCCACGGCGGCGGCAGCGGTACCTCGAAGCCAAGTGATGGACAGGGTGAAGGACTTCCTGGGCGTGATCGCCAAAGCCAACGACAAACTGGATCTCGACGTCCGCGAGCGATCGCGCGCGGACTACGACGTCGAGGTGCTCAGCGGCAACGAGAAGACGTACATCGAGATGGATCTGCTCCTGGGCGTCGCCGACCTCCACGACGACGAAGCCGTGGCTGCGGCGGAGGCTGCCATGAGCGGCGTCACGCCGCCTTCCCTGCCTGCCGCTAGCGACAGCAGCTCCTCCGACACAGGCGACGAGTCGAGTGACGAAAAGGAAGCATCTAGCGGATCGGAGAAGAAGAAGCGCAAGCAGAACAAGCGGCCGAAGATCGTAGTGCTGGATCCATCTTCGAATCAAAGCTGTCAAATGTAATAGTGATCACAAGACATTGTGCTGTTCTTCCTTGCAATGATGGTCTTTACTCGATAAAAATGAAGGCCGATCCATTGATCTTCACAATGATCTTCACAATGCGCCATGTCTCAGCAGTCTGGATGCAACCGGACCAGCCGCAGGGATTCGAATGAGGTTCGCAACCGCCATTCTCTTTGTTTCTTGCTTAGAGGTCTTCCTTTCCCTGCCTTTTGCCTATTCACCTTCACGTCTGCGATGCCCCATGTGCATTGGCCTGATTCCACATCCAAAGAAACGAGCCTGAGCACGCCATCCGCAACGTCGTCGCCGTCGCCGACATATTTCACGTACATAGCTCGGTCTCCGAACCGTTCGAGCTCCTCCGGGACGCGCACAACCCTTTCAAGACCAGGGGATGAAACCTAGCACGAGCAGGAGGAAATTCATCTTCAATGTTCCACAGGAACCAAGCGGAGAACTGGTAAGAGAGATCAGGCACCTCCAAAGAGACGTCTGGCATTTTCCCAGCAAGCTCAGCTTCGTCTAAGCGGGAGCGGTAGACGGTCGAAAAGGCCTCAATGTCCTCCATGCTCGGAGAACCATACCTGTGAGATGAAGTTTTCTTTAGAAGAACATGATTCGGCAATTGTTAGCTCATAGCATTTACCTGGTAGAAAGCTTTTCGATTCGCACGCGTATGTTTGAATTCATCGTCGTTTTGAAAGCATAAATTTTCAGGTCGCCGGCGAATGTTACCGAAACTTCTCGTGCGATGGCCAACGCTTCATTATCCCACCAGTTGCCGGCGAGGGAAATCCCTCCCCCTGCAGCACCATCTCCGACCTCCGAAGAAACCAGATTCGATAGCAAATCGTGACGATCTAGTCTAAACTCTCAGCAATTGATAGACAAGAAACTTACAAAGAGATTCGCTTCTTTCTTCCAATCCATCTTCAAAATCCTCATCGTCTTCCAATACAAAATCTGTGAAATTTTCAAAAAAACAAGCTAGAAAGAATCGAAATTTTGATGGCTATTTCTAAGTAGAGATTGAAAATGCACTAGAAAAGGGAATGCAAATTGCGACTCACCGTCTCCAAAATCATCAGCAAATGGGACTTCCGTTCCCTCTTCTTCCTCTTCTTGTAGAAATTCTCCCTCGTCGTCTTCCGCTCGTTCTTCCTTGATAGCGGGATGCTTGGGTGGAGGCGTCTGCGGAGCAGAGGCCCTCCTCTTCGCGTAGCTCACTAGAGAGATTGTCCGCGTGCAGGAAGAAAGACAGGTGAAATTGGGGAACGAAACCCTACAAGGTTTCCAGGGGAAGGAAGAGAGATTGATTGACGGAAAGGCCAACATCACCGGAGATAACGTAGTACCTGTAGGAACCAAATCCGCACAACAGGGAAAAAGATACCAGAAGCAAAGCCCAGAAATTAGGGTTTATAGCGATTGGTAGTAACTTTCGAGTGTCTGCGGCACTGCTCAGCGAGAGAGAGAGAGAGAGAATATCGATATAATTTTAAAAGAAAATTCAATAATACTTTTAAAATCATAGTTCTAAATTTAATATATTATTTTGATAAATAATCAAAATTCAAAATAATATCTCAAGTATATTATAACACTCAATTCAGTTGGCATGCTGAAATTGAAAAAAAAAACATTATTATTTTTTATAATTTATTATTTAAATTATAATAATATATATATATATATATTATTGTGTGCATTTTAAAATATACGACCGTGCACGATATCAAAATCGGAGCTTCTTGAAAAATTCTGAACGCCTGAATAGTAAATAGTATCATTTTATATTTTATATTATTTATTTATTTATTTGACTTACGATTAAACCATTTAAGATTTTTATTTTAAGATCTAGAGATTGAATTATAATATTAAATATAAAAAAAATTTAAAATTATTTATAATTAAATCATTTAAAATTTTTCTTTAAAATTTAAGAGTTGGATTATAATATTTAATACAAAAAAATTAAAATTAAAATATAAAATAATATATATTTATTATTTCGGACATCGATATTCTTTTGAACACCCTTTATAATTCACGCATATCACGTATTTTAAAATATATATATATACATATATAAAAGATCCAAATATGATTATTTCAAATTTTAAATCTTCTTTTAAAGTAAGAAAAAAAATCCTATAATATTTATTGAAAATGTTTGCTGTTGTATATAAGAGATACAAGATAAATTATCTTTGCATGGAGATGATCTAAGATTAACTCACAAAATGACCTCGATGTAGAAACAATTATTATGGCTCGTATTCACCAATGCCATGATACAAACGAAGTGTACATATGAGCCAGTTCATCAAGCAAAATGTACCAGCAGGAGCAATCATATAACACAGTATACTGAAATTTGTACAAGTAAACTAACTACCATGAGACATCATTTTCATACTAAGCGGATCGACATCCATTCAACCCTCTCTTCTTTTTCTTGTAGCTATAGAGGCATGTTCTATCGCAAAAGTCTGAAATGTTTCTTGGTTTCAAGATGACAGGAACTGAGGCTGTCTTTTATATTCATCTTTGCTAATCAACATCCTGCTCCAACAACAGTATCACTAGTTTCAGTTGTCGCATGCTGCTCTGTTATTGGTTTTCTATGATCTTCCGGGCTGCCATGGCATGGCTGTCTTGGGTCTTTCCCTGCGCGTCGTTCCTGAACTCAAACATAAACAAGAAGTTGTTGAGACACAAAGTAGTTTTTAAGTTGCTTGTGGGAAATGGGTAAATTTTGTGACTATTTTGCAGTTCTAAAACTTTGATATGCTTTCATTCTTTTGCTCACTTGTGGTTTCTGCACAGGGATTCCACATGTGATGAAATAGTACATGATCTGAAAAGAAAGGCTAAGAACAAATCGGGGTAAAAGGTGATTGATCAAAAAATTGCTTACATCTCGATAAGGGAAGTCGTCGACTTCAAGCATGTGTATAACATGTCCCATCTTTGGCCTCTTGCGTGAATCAGGATCGACACATCGCAGTGCAACTAAAAGTGTTCTTTTTAATGCTCTTGATGAGGGTTTCTCAGGGATCTTTGGATCTAAGACACCTTCAGAGTTTCTATTACTCACCATTGTCTTAAGCCAATCTACCAGATTAACCTACAAGAAAAGAGTAACTCAGAAAGTCATGTCGTCTTCATCTCGCTTCTGTCAGGGAGAAAAAAAGACTAACCTCTCCTGGAGGTCTGCTGTAGTCGACAGGTGTTCGACCCGATATTACCTCCATGATAAAAATACCAAAACTATAGACATCACTGGACTCATTTAGCATACCAGTGCTAGCATATTCAGGAGCCACATAACTAGAGACAAGAAACAAGGTAATGTTATTACTCAATTATATATTGCAATAATCATAGTTATATCAGGTAACTGTAAGTTGTAATAGACAGTATTCACGAACCCAAATGTTCCCATTACTCGTGTTGTAACATAGGTCCTCCCTGAGCCCAATAGCTTGGCAAGTCCGAAATCTGAAACCTTGGGTGTCCACTGCTTATCAAGAAGTATGTTGCTCGATTTAATATCTCTGTGAACCACCTTTGGCTCTAGCCCTTCGTGCAAGTAGAGTAATCTGCATTGTACAGCCATGTTTCAGCAAGAATTATTTTGAAATTAAGGGAAACAAGAAAGTGCAATTTTTAGCAAAGAGGCGTACCCTTTTGCTGTACCGATTATAATATTCATTCGAATATCCCAAGTAAGCGGACTGGAAGGACCAACATCACCATGAAGCCACTGTTCTAGATTCCCATTATCTATATACTCATAGACAAGCATTCTAAATGGCATAAACAAAACATTAGAAAGAGCACTCCGTTTATCTTTACATTGCCTCTACTCGAAATAAGAAATACAGTGTACTTAAATAATTAGTAGGCAAGGTAAGAATTCACAATATACCTATGCTCTCCTTCTGCACAATACCCTAGCAGTCTCACTAAATTCTTGTGACGAACTCGTCCTATTGCTTCAACTTCAACCTTAAATTCCATCTCTGCTTGGCCCCTATTACAGAAAGGCAATAACATAAATACAATTAGTACAGAAATAGAAATCACTGCAAATATGACAAATGACTAGTCCCACATGGTAATTTACTGGTTTATAAAGCATAAACAGGTAACAATTATTAATTATGGTTAAGCATTTTAGACTAGTGATTGAGCTTAACGAGTTAATAGACAAGTTTTGTCTTCCAGGTCATGGCAATTGGTATTAAAGCAGTCTAATCTGAGACTCAGTGAGCTATCGGAGAGAGTAGCTTGTGTGATAGTGGTGGACCATTGGATTTCACATGTTGCTGATCAGACATGATTTTGGATTATGCTAAACAGCTTGACAATGTTGACATTGAGCCAGCCATAAGTTGGGGAGAGAAAAAAATTACATCTATGTTTACTCCCACATGGGTTTGTAAGCAGATGAGTTATTGTTAACTTGCTTAAACATTTTGTGTTAATGAGTTAATTCTCTTATTCAGGGGCATTGTAACAAAAAGCGATTCTAATAACTAATTTCTAATTGTTTCTAGCCTTCTCCTTCTAGATCAAGTGTTTTGTTTGGAGGCTATGATTTGGGAACTGGAACGATTCTCCATTCAATATGTTAAAAGTGATCATGCATGATATACTATTTTATGGAGATTGTGACATAACATATAAAGATATACATGTGTGGTAATATACAACAACGACGACGACCAAACCTTATCCCACTAGATGGGGTCGGCTATATGGATGTTTCTACGTCATTGAACTCTATCCCCTATTATATCATTATTTATATTTTAATAAATTTTATCTTGTTTTATTGTTGCTAATTAAGTTTTCCTTAATCTTCCTCTTCCTCGTTTGATGTGCACATTTGTCATAGTTTCATATCTAACCGGAACATCTATTGATCGTCTACATATATGTTTGTACCATTTTGAACGTATCTCCTAGAGTTTTTCCTCAATAGGTGCAACCTCGACTTTCTCTCTAATATTTTCATTCTTTTCTTGTCCATCGTTGTATGTTTGCACATCCACCTTAACATCCTTATCTCTGCAACTTTCATCTTCTGCTCATGTGCTCAAGTCATAACCCAACATTCATCTCTATATAACATAGCAGGTCTAACTGTCGTTTTATAAAACTTACTTTTTAGTCTTAGAGATACTTTACGATCACAAAAAACACTTGACGCTTTATTCATTTCAACTATCCTGCTTGTATTCTAAGACATATGATCTCTCTATCATTTTGTAAAAATGATCCTAAATATTTAAATCTTTCAGTTACAGACAATTCGTCATCTTTTATCTTAACAATTATCTCATTACGTCTAATATTACTAAACTTAAATTCTATATATTCTGTCTTTATTCTACTAAACATAAAACTTTTCACTTCTAACATTTTTTGCCATGATTCAAGTTTAGCACTTATTCCTTCATGGGTCTCATCTACCAAAATAATATTATTTACAAATAACAAACACCATGGTATTGTATCTTGAATGTGTCCAGTGAGTTCGCCCATGATTAATGTAAAAAGATAGAACTTAAAGTTGATCCTTGATATAACCCTATTCTTATGGGAAATACTTCGGTTAATCCGTCTGAAATTTTCACTCTTATCATTACATACTCATGCATATCCTTAATTAGTTCAATATACGTTATATTAACACCTCTCTTTTCTAAAATTTTCTATATAATTTCCCTTGGTACTTTATCATAGGCTTTTTCTAGGTCAACGAATACCATGTGTAAGTCTTGCTTCTGTTCTTGATACTTTTCAATTAGTTACCTGAGAAGATGTAAAACTTCTGTTGTCGACCTTCCCAACATAAATTCAAATTTATTTTCGATCATCGTAGTCTTCTTTCTTAGTCATTTTTTATATTACTCTTTCTTGAAATTTCATGGTATGACTTATTAGTTTAATACCTCTATAGTTTGTACAATTTTATATATCTCATTTATTCTTATATAAGAGAACTAGAATAGTTACCCTTCACTGATCACACTTTTTTTTCGTTTTTAATATCAAATTGAATAACTTTGTAAGATATTTAATACCTTATTTTCCTAGGCACTTCCATACCTCTATCGGAATATCATTTAGTCCAAATACTTTTTCATTTTGCATCTCATATAAAGCTTGTTCTACTTCTGAAGTTTAAATTTGACGATAAAAATTTAAATTTTTATACTCATTTGTTCTACTTAAATTATCTAAGTTAAGTTGTTCATCTAAACATTCATTAAAAAGTTGATGAAAATACCTCTTCCATCGCCCTTTTATTTACTCATCATTCAGTAGTGTACCCTATTATATTTATCTTTAATATATCTTATTCGAATAAGACTTCTTACCTTTCTCTCTCTCTCTCACTTTAGCTATTCTTTAAATATCATTTTCCCCTTCTTTTGTATCTAATTGTTTATATAAGCGTTCACAGGTTTCATTTTTTACTTCATTCACTACTTTCTTGCCATCTTTCTTGGTTACTGTATACTTTTTAAAAATTTCTTATTCTTACGAGTGTATAATATTTTATAAGTTGTTCATTTTTTTGTTACTTTCTCTTGTACTTTTTCATTCGACCATCAAGATTTTTTACTTGGTGGTACACAATCCGTTGACTCATCGAGTACACTCTTGACTACTATTTCATCTTATCTCATGTCGAATTCAAGTCGCCATATATTTCTCCTAATATTTGTTCTCCTACCTTCTCCTTAAATATGTTTTGTTTTCCATTTCTTAACTTCCACTATTTAATTTTAGGAGTCATGCACATTTGCCTTCTATTGATATTATGCTTAAGGTGCATATCCAACACTACAAATAGATGGTTAAGTTTTCTCTAGGAATGACCTTACAATTTTTACAAATCTTTCTATCCTTCTTCCTAACCATAAGAAAGTTTTCCTACCATGTATGGTAATATGCTAAACAAAAATATGTGATTGAATATCTAAAAAATAATTGGAGATGAATTGGAATGCTATATGCGCAAAAAGATGGGAGATTAACACTTTCATTTAACAGGTATGTGCAAGATCAGTTTGTTGGCAGGACTTTTCCTTTACTGGGGGGTTTACCTGGACAATAATTATGCAATTAGTAGGTGATACCATACTGGTACATGCAACTGCCCTGGGAAATGTCTCAAGAAGGTCTTTGCTTCTAATCAAAGTGAAAATGATTTGATCTTCACTATTGAAAGTGTCCAATGTAGATCAACTATTTTAAGATGCATTAGGAGCTGCGATAATGGGGAGGGTTTGATAACATAGTAGGCGATCTAGAATTGAACAATTAGTGTGTGAATCTAAGACATTAGAAATGGCATCAGGAAAAAGAAAAGGGTCATTGCCAGTTTCTTCATCAACATAACCTTATTGACTGAACATAGATATCAAGAAAACCCAAGTCAGACAGCTGCATAGCAAATGAAAGTCAGATTTGACTCAAAGCTAGGTGAATCTCAGCTTCTATGGCAGTTTTTTTCATGACAACTTGATATAAGCAATGAAAAGATGAAGCCCTAATTCTTTCTTTAGAAAGACTTACTTCATTAGCAAAACTTGTCTGTGCAATGCAATGGTGAGTTGCAGAACTATGTGTGCATAAGAAAAAGGTGTCAATTAACAGACTCTGCTGTGTCCTGAAAATTCTGTCCTAGAAGATCAAGTGTAACAAAAATGGCAAGAAAGAAAACAATCGAGCACCTGTTGTTCAATAAGTTCTTGACTGCAATTTGAGTGCCATCTTCCAAGGCCCCGTGGTAGACGATACCGTATCCACCTTCGCCGATGACGTTCTCGTCGGAGAAGCTGTCGGTGGCAAGCTCGAGCTCCCTCAGGGTGTACCAATGTCCCCAGCCCAAGTGCGACACCTCCGGCACGGAGGCCGGCGCCTGGTCCACCGACCGACTCTCCCCGCTCCCATGCGACGACCCGCAGCCGCCGCTGCCGCTGCCGCTGCCGCTGCGCTCGGGGTAGGTGATGCGGTGCTCCTTACCGGTCTCCACGCGAATCCACTGGAGAGTAATTGGGGACTCCTCCTTCCGCTGCTTGGTGGGAAGCGGAGAGGGCTCGACCTCGGAGGAAAGCAAAAGGGCAAGCGCCGACCCGGCCTGCACTTCCTGGACCTCCTTGGAGACCTTGGGGACGATGTGCTTCCGGGATGAGCTACCGCTTCGCTTGTAGGCGATCCAGAGGGAGATTAGGAAGAGGAGGAGGACGAAGGCGACGCCGATGCAGATGCCCACCACCGCCCACAGATGCAGCCCAAAGATGATTGTTTTCTTCGACAGATCGTAGCTCGACATTGTCGTCGTCGCTCCTACCTCAAGACAACTTCAGCCTCCACTACAAGAAATCGCAATAAGGATGTGGAGACGCAGCAGCCGTCCAAAAATTGAATCTTTAGAAGAAAAAAACAAGAAAAAAATAGCAAGCAGAATGAAGTTACAGATTGATGAATCGAGGAAGAGAAAGGTCGCTCCTACCTCAAGACAACTTCAGCCTCCACTACAAGAAATCGCAACAAGGATGTGGAGACGCAGCAACCCCGCCCAAAAATTGAATCTTTAGAAGAAAAAAACAACCAGAAAAAGGGGGGGTTCAAGATTCTAGCAAGCAGAGGGCATGAAGTTACAGATTGATGAATGGAGGAAGAGAAAATGGGAGGTGAAGCTTATCAAGTGCTAGCTAGAGGAATGCTGGAAACCCATGGAAGAAGAGTGAGGCGAGGCGAGAGTGGCATTGCAGCGAATTGAAGGTGAGAAAGGAGAAAGAAAGGGATCGATGAAGGTTTCGCAGCTGTCACGATGGGACCATAGTGGAACAATCAACGCTGCACTTTAATCTCTACTTGCAGTCCGCCATGGCTTTGCTCCATTCTACTTTTTCACACTGCTTCGAAGATCGCAACTCTTCTGCAAGGACTGGGGTAGGTGCGAACATCGACTGCGACTGGGAGTGTATTTTATCACTCAATATATTTTAAAATTAGTTTACGCATAAAAGGCGCTTATGCGACTGCTTTAACTCGGATGTCCATTTGGATGCATCCATGGATTCCAATTGGATTGAAATAAAAATATTATAAATTTTTTTTTAATTTGAATAGGATTCGAATTTGAATTCAATTCAAAATTTTTAAATTTAATTTGAATCTGTATAATTCGATCAATTCGAATAATCTAATTAATTTTTTTATATAAAATATCTTTTTGTAAAATAAAATTTTTTTAATTAAAAAAATCTTAAAACTTAATTTTTATTTTGATATTTTATCATTATTTTTTCCATGTGCTTTAGATGTGGGACTATGTTTGCACCCTTGCAACCCAACAATCCCCTGAATCCTCGACCCACCAGGACTTTTTCACCTAGCCGCAACTAGGACCTTTTGCCCCCTCGGTCCACCCGACCTACTAGGACTTTCACCTAGCCGCAACCGACCTACTAGGACTTTCACCTAGCCGCAACTAGGACTTTTTGCCCCTCGGTCCACCCGACCTACTAGGACTTTCACCTGGTGTCTGGTCCTCTTGATTCAGACACGGGAGCACCTACTTCCTTTGTTTTTAAGGTTCAAAGCACATGGTTAGATCTGGATCATGGCTCATCCGGCGGTTAGTCCGGTGAAGAGCGGTCTCGCTCTGATACCACTTGTAGGGTTTCCAAGGATGTCCGTATCTCCACAATGACATGATATTGTCCACTTTGGGCCTAAGCCCTCATGATTTTGTTCTTGGGCTCTCCCCAAAAGGCCTCATGCCAATGGAATATTTTAATCCTTTTAACCCCAAAATTTTTTCCATGTGCTTTTTTTATGTTTAATCTTACAACCCAACAATGTCAAGTCAATCAGAATTAACTTGAACTATCTGAATTCGACCTGAACTCAATTCAATTAAAAACATCTCAACTTTAGCTCAACATGAATCCAAAAATTTCTAACTTTAATCTGATATTTTCCGAATCGATTGGAATCAGATTGAGAGGTCGAATTCATTGACACCCCTATCTTCAACCAAATAAATCATGTTTTTATTTTAATGTATAATATTTTTATATTAAAAAATTATTTAAACTCTATCCAACTCACTTTAAATAAATAAAAATTACTTTTAAAATTATTATAATAATTTAGTATAAAAATATTTTATATATAATATTTTTGATTTGGTTGGAGATAGGATTGAATGTTTGTGATTAAATTTGATATTCAATTTGGTAAATATTTATTTATATTCATTTAATAAAATATAATATTAATTAAATGAATAAATTTTAACAACTTATTAAATTAAATAAATAAACTTCAACACATTTATGTTTAATTTATTAACAATAGATATTATAAATTAAATAAATTCATAAATAATATTTATGAATAAAATTTATGAATCATATTCATTACAAAATTTTATCAATATGGTAAATAAATAAATTTTTTTTAATATTAATAAATAAATTTATATTATCAAGTCAACAATCAATTTAATAAATTTAAAAATATAAAAATTTTTAAAAATATAAAAATTTAAACAAAGTTTAAGTCAAATTTGAGTATTTTAATAAAATCTGGTTAGATAACATAATTTAAATAAACAAAGTTTAAGTCAAACTTAACCAACTCAGTATTTTAATAATTTGATTCATCTGAAACTCAGCTCGAACACCATAAAACAATTTAACTGAGCTTGATTTATTTATTGTGGAGTAGATTGTGCTTAAAACAAAATATAAAAAAGGCTGTGATTTGGTGCCAAAAGAATGATGAGGAATTAAGTCGAACAAGTTGCGGTTGTTGGGATGGTAACATCGTATTGTCCTCTTCGCGCAGGGTGGCCAGTCCTGTCTCATCACTGATTTCTCAGCCGTCCAACGCCAACGCAATGCGGCAATTATGCTTTAGGTAGCGAGTGTACATTTGCAAACGCTCCGAGGACTTCAACTCGGTGCGCCACCAAATAACGTGAAAGCGCCTGAGCAGCCACACCAGTCGGCATATATCTGATCGAAGTAGGACGTCGCTCTGGAAATAACTCAAACAAGCAAGAAGGTTCTCATCTAAATTAATGGTTTGGGTTAGAACTCCCTCTGAAATTAATATGCATAGAGGTGGATTGTCATGTTCTTCACGTGTAAGTGTGCTTAGCCGCATATGAAACCATTAATTTAACTTTGTTTCCCCTGTATTTCTCCATCCAAGTAAACTGAGCCAGTCGCAAGCTATCAGGAATTTGGAATTATCAGGGATTCAGAAGTAGCTTCGCCATCATTGCTATCGGGAATCTGTTCGTCTTCAGCATTGTCTCTATGAGAACCTTTTGATATGGCCTTCCATTTCCTCATTCTTCTGCAAAATGGCCGACTTTCTCCTCCCACTGCACTCAGCAGATGCATCCTCTCCTCTGGATGAAACATCAGTGCTCAGAAGTTTTAACAATTGCATTGTCCACTTCATTCATTGCCATTCATCCCTTTCTTAACTTCCCCTCCATTTCCAGTCCTTCAGAAGCGAAGGTTCAAAAAAAAAAAAAAAATCTGTTATACACACAACTGAAAGAATAAACTAAAAACTTCCACCTATTCAACTAAAGTCCTTTCTGCATTGAGTTTTGATATATTTTACTTTTTCTTTTCACTTTCCATATGCATTGATTTATGTGAATGCCCTGAATCTGTAGAGCGCAGTCATGAGGAAATTGCTAAAATAAGATCATATTCGCTAGTGAATAAGCAGATCATCTGTATCAATAAGAAAGAATGCATTTTATTTTCTCAATATTAAGATGTCAGGGAAACATGTATCAGTATTGTACAAGGTGTAGTTAGTGTATCTGTTATTTCCAAAGCCTAGGAGAACCTAAATGAACGTGATAAGTACATAAGAGATTTAAGTTAGGATAAAATTTCCAACCTTGAAGATGGTATCGGTGTTGTCGAGTGCCACAGAATTTGATCACCAGTGATCTTTGCAGGAGCATAGTCCATTATCAAAATGATGGAACCTTTTCACATCCCTCACAACAATCTCCCGGTTTGCTATTTTTGCAATGTACTTGATTGCTTCATGGCAATCTCCACATACTCTTAAGTTCTTTATGATGACAATTCTTGTGCCAGGACTGCTATTCAGCAACCCAAAAGCAATAGCCAATCTCTCACTGTGGTTGCCTAGCATTTTCTCTTTCACTTCCTCCTCCAAGTCATGGAATACAAACTCAGTCTTCGGTATGTAACCCAATTTCTTCATCTCAAAGTCCAACCTCTTCAACAAATCAATGATCTTTTCATGTTGTGGATGGCTTCTATCCTCCATCAGGAAAGCATGAAGTTTTCCCTTGATCTCCACTAAACTGTATCCAGGCACTTTTCTTCTGCCCATGGTTTTCATTGCCTTTCTTACCTCGGCGACCTTTTCCCAATTCTTTGCTGCGGCAAAAGCGTTTGAGACCAAAGAATATATGCCCAAGTCATCAGGATTTAACTCGATAACCTTCTGTGCTACATGTCGCCCCAACTCCAACTGTTTGTGATTATGACAACCAGAAAGAAGTGCCACCCAGACGGCAATTCCCGGTCCATCAGACATCGACTGGATGAGTTCATGGGCTTCTTCAACATGACCAGCACGAGCTAGAAGATCTACCATGCAAACATAGTGCTTCTCATTTGGCTCGATGCCGTGCTCCTGTGTCATGAGATTGAACCAGTGCCGCCCTTCTTCCACAAGGCCCGAATGACTGAAAGCAGACAAGAGAGAAGCAAAAGTCGCGTGATCAGGCTTTAACTTAGTTTGCTTCAATGCTAGGAAAACTGAAAGTGCCTCGTTTCCATGGCCGTGTGCACCGTAGCTAGAGATCATTGCATTCCATGATATTATGTCTCTGGAGCAAACCATATCGAACACGGTGCGAGAGCTCATGAGGGAGCCACACTTGGAGTACATGTCGATCACTGCAGTGCCTAAAATCTGGTCAAATTCAAACCTCCTCACGATAAACCCATGAACTGATTTGCCCATCTTCAGAAACCCAATATGTGAACAAGCCAAAAGAGCACTCACAAGTGCAACAGAGTCAGGGCACAGCCCAAATTCCTGCATTTTTATCAGCATCTGCAATGCCTCACTGGCAAAACCATTTTGAGCATAGCCTGATATCAAGGCGCTCCATGAGACGACATTTCTACGAGATATCCTCTCAGAGACGAACTGAGCTAGTTTCAGGAAGCCATTCTTTGCATACATGTCCACAAGGCTAGTGCCCACGACAACATCCATTTGGAGGTGATGGCGCAATATATGCCCGTGAACGGACTTGCCGATCGCCATGTCGCCGAAAGCAGCACAGGCCTGTAACAGGCTGACCATAACAATCCCATCCCCCTCAAGACCTTCCTCCAGCATTCTCCTGTAGAAGCCAATTGCGACGACAGGATTCCCTGCAGTTGCGAACCCAGTGATCATTGTGGTCCAGGAAACGAGATCCTTCTTAGGCATTACGTCGAACACCTTCGCGGCATGGTTCATCTTCCCGCATTTCATGTACAAATTGAGGACCGAAGAACAAACGAAGACGTCATGGATGTAGCCAAGGTGGGAAGAATGGGCCATAATCTCTTGCCCAGTTCTGAGATCCATTAACTGCGCGCAAGCCTTAAGGGCAACAGTGAGCGTGGAGCTATCCGGCCGCGGGTGGCTGGCGGAGACTAAGAGGCGGTACAGGCGAAGGACCTGGCGCGGGGAGTCGCTCCGGGAGTGCGCGACGATGAGGGCGTTCCAGGTGGAAATGTTGGCGCGGGAGGCGGCGGCGAGGAGGACTGATTCGGCGGCGGCGGCGTCACCGAGGCGAGCATAGGCGGTGATCAAGTGGGCGGCAGAGTGAGGACGGGACAAGCAGCCTTCGACGGCCATGCGGGCGTGGATTCGGAGCAGTGTTTGGGTGTCGCGGCATGTGCTCAAGAGATGCACAAGATTTGACCAGAGGAGCATCGGATCTCCCGCACAAGCACCCACATCAAATGATTGCTTGAAGCATCCCTTGATCGTCGTACCACCCAATGACCTCAAACTCAATTTCCCGTTAAAGAAAAAGAAAGAATCAACAACTTCGCAGAATCGCAGATCAAAAACGCTACTTTACTCTCCCTCCCGGTGATCTCCGATGGTTAGAAGCCGACTGTGTTGGCGTCTGCGGCCAAACCACTTCAACAGGCGATTAGAAGAGGATTGTGCTGCTGTCTGTAGGCTTGGAGCGGTCAGAAGAGGATTGCGTTGGCATCTACGTCTACGGGCGACGATCGACGCCTGCGCGCTGCGACCGACATTTGCGTGCAGTGATCGACGTCGGAGAGGAGATCGATGCCTGCAGAGTGTGCTGGCGGGCGACGAACGGCCGGCGACTGCGCTAGACTCTGTTTTGGGCGCAGTGCTCCTAACTTTTGTTTTTGCCAAAGAGCCCCTAAATTGCAAATATTTCTATATATGTGCCAAAAATATATTAACCCTAGCTACAGGCACAGCGACTCGGCTTCTTCCGTCCTGCAAACCCTAGCTGGTCCGAAATCGCCTCCCTAAATTGTTCGCATTCGCCTTGTCCGGAATCCCCTAATTGTCGTTGGATTCAGCTGACTTCTCTCACCTGTATACACGAGCTGCGATGTACGCTGATCAGATAGCATCGGGGCGGAAGAGATCCATCAAAGAGCGCCTGCATGGCGATCTAGGAGGAGATGTCAGCCGCACTAGCGTGGTTCCGGCTAAAAGGTATACTTTTCAAGCCCTTATCTTTTTTGTTGTTCTGCTTCTTCTTTTCCGAACTACAAGCAGGCAGTCCTTTCTCGTTTTACTTACATTTGTGAAGTACATATTCTGCTGGTGTCCATACTGGTTTGTTGCTGCATCTATCATTTGCAATCTGATATTCTCTAGTCACTAGTTGAAAAAAAATTTGTCAAGTCATGCTACTTCGCATCCCCCGCCCCCTTTTTTTTCTCGAAATGTTTCTAACTTGAATTACTAACATTTGTCGTGATGATCGATTTTATGATTTTTGCTCAGTTAATCTTGATAGCATATTGATTGTGGAAACTGCTATACATTAGTTGAGATGGCGTGGATGACTACTCTGCCAACTTGGACTATAATTTGCCAATATGTGAACAATGTTTGTGCGCTTTGATCTGTTCTTTGGTGTAGTAGTGGATACGATACAAAACACAGCATCAGGATAGCATGGTTTGACCTCAAATCAGCTCTTTTTTTTAATGAGTCCCACAATGGGTTAATGTATTGACTAACTTCAATGGTTTTTTTATATTTTTCTTCTACCTTTTCTACTATTACAATGTCATGTGGTCATTGACACTATGTGATCCCTAAATGAATATTCAATCATGGTGTTCGTTGTTTTAGTATAGTTTTTTTTTTTATTTTGTTTTGTTTCCTTTTGAGGTTGGTGCTGGAATTACTTTTTATTTATGGAAAACAGATCCTAGGTAGCACTAGTAGTCATTTGTAAAACAAATGGTCCAATTGGGTAATGGCACTTTAATTTTGATATGTTTCTTTTAATTGCCCTTTAATTGAGTGGTATACCAACTTTTTTTTTACCATATATTTTCTTTTAATCGAATGGTTGCCAATTCCACGCATGCCAAACATTTGATAAACTGAATGGTATATGAATTAACGATTCTTATTCATTTATACATGGTAACCAGGTAAAATACTCACAATTGCATACTGGTATGACCAGTATTAATGAAGCATGGCTTTTGTTTTATGTGGTTCATCTTGATTCCTGGCTAGATTGGTTAAATGGGATTTTATCATGTTGGAATTAAGAAATACAGTTACAAACTCAAACTCAAGTTTGGCAAGCTTGGTTGAGACTAGCCAAAGTTGCAGTATTATGAAAAATTGCATCTTTACTATTGAAGCTGAAAATGCTTTACTTAGTCCTCTTATTGTGTGACTTGCCTACAATTCATATTGTTTTGACACAGTTCAGATATCTTCACCAATAATAATATTTTGCTGCAAGGTATACTTCAAATAATGTGTGGATTTGATTTTTTATGACGATTGCTGATAGATATACTGAACTACTTGGTACACATGGATTAAAATGCAAGTTACATTCCATTTGATATGGGTGGCATGAACCATTCTGCTGATAAACAATGACGGAAATAATTTGCCTTCCTCTCAAGCTGCTTCTTCTCCATCTCTGAATACGTCCAATGCTTCGTTTCCATCTCATGTTGCTTCATCACCATCTCAAGCCACTTCTTCTCTTGAGTGTGATTATGGTTTCCTCCATCTCCTCTAGGTAAGATGCTGCTGCCTCTTTTTCTTCTTCTGGATTCCTTCCTCCTACTCAAGGCTTCTTCTTCTTTTTGTTGATTTGTTCCTCCTACTCATTGCCACTGGCACCTATGTATCTCGGCACGTCAACACTGCACCAAGAGTGTATCATTCCAACCTACTACTGATATTGTGGCTCAGTTTGATATTTTAAACCTTGCTTAGTTCTAGAAGCACACATAACGGAAGTTATTTAATAATAGTTGGTAATAATTTGAGCCTGCTATTTTACAAAGTCCATTGTAGGTGTTGGTTATATTTATTATGCACTCTTTAAGTGTTATGTATTTTTGAAATCATATTATTCATTGATATTCTCTATGACAGCGGTTTCTTCTGTATATGTGTTAATGTACTTTTTCTTTTGATGTTACGGGCATAAGCTTCGTTTATTTAACATTCTTACAAGTAATTTCAAACTGGTTATTCTGGACATCGTGCAGGCAACGGCAAAGTGAAGACAAATGGAAGCATGACCTTTATGATGAGGACAGGGAACATGAAACGTTCAGTTAAAACTTTTATGACCTCCCTATATTTGCAACACAGTTCCTTATTTTGTTGTGTTAACGTTAACTTTTCAGTGATACATGCCACACTTTGTATCTCTAGAATCTGTTAATCCCAATGACCTCAGATGGAAGCTTCAGAACAGAGGTTCTCAGCAAGCTTTCCAGAGTGGAAAAGTTTCTGCAGTCAGAGATCTTCGTGACAAGCTAACTGCTACAATGCCCTCACAGCCATCAAATAGTGAACCTTCAAAGGCTAAGCGAGTGTCTGAAATTTCTGAAGCCATCAAGAAGAGTCTCCGAAATGATCCACCCATACTGGAAACCAAAAAAACTAATAACCCAAAAAAGGCATCTCAGAGCAAGGTGCATCAATTTATATGCATTATTTGCATGGGTACTTTTATCATATGAAACTAAATATTGGGTGATGCATATTAAAGTAGTTAGGCATTTGTAATTTTATACCTTTTCATCTTGAATATGATTCTCTTGATAGTGAGTGTGAATATGCATACTGTTGCACATTGCTAAATTATACTGCACTTTGACCTAGTTTTGGCGACAGAGTTGGCAAGGTACATACTGTGAAAGTTGTTAAATTTGAGTGGCACAGTATTTACTTACAAATGCATATTTATCATATATGCTTCATGAAGTATGCTGAAATAGTTTTACAGTAGATTTAAGTAGCTAACTTCTACTACCATGCATCCTATGACTAGATGTTTCTTCCTCATATCTTTTTGTTTCTATACATTGGCTTCATTTACATTCAATTGTGTTATTTGCTATTGAAATGTTTTATGTCCTCGATTTGTTGCTGCTGCTATTGCACGATTCCTTTCCTAAACTTTCTTGTCATAAATTTGCAGTCTGTGTTGTCAGTAGATGGTTTCCTGGACTCTTTAGGTCTAGGGAAATATTCAATAACATTCCAAGCAGAGGAGGTATGCTGTACCTTTTCATGATTTTACATCTTCATCTTGTATTTTCTTTCGTTTGTTAGACTTGAAAGAAATTTTATTTGTAGGTTGACATGACAGCTCTCAAGCATATGAATGATGAGGATCTTAGAGCTCTAGGAATTCCAATGGTACATGAAGCCTTCTAACTTCTCATCATGTTTGTTGTTACCTATTTTTTTTTCTTTCTAATTTGCACCCTTTTTGTTACAAAATTCTTATGATCTGGATCTTAGGGCTTTTTCATCATTTGTTATTCCTTTCAGTAATCCAAATAGAAAAAATTTAGCAGATTAATTTCCAACTACTCGCACACAAACTGTATAAATTGGATATGTTCTGTAGTTTGGCTAAAATCAGTGCCATGAGTAATTTTTTTTGCCTTTACCTCTCCTCATTTTGGTTCATTTGGGTGGTTTCAGGGTCCAAGAAAAAAGATCCTATTGTCGTTGGAGTCCAGAGCCTAAGAGAAGGTGCGCGATCTTGTAAGCTAAGGCTACGAGAGTTTCTCACTTCCTACTGAATGATGTGATGCAGTATGCTCGGTTTGTTATCGTCGTGCCCCTTTTTTCCCCCATTGTACATGCAACTATGCACCTTGTAGTGATATCTCTGTTTGGTGGCTTATTCCAACTGAAAATGTACACCTATGGTGGGCTCGCTGGTAGTCAATTTTTCCTTGTGCTTGTTGCGTTTCTTGTAAACTGAAATTTTTATATAGCATAGTTGATTGTGCTTCCGGAGATCCCTTTCGTTGCTAGCGTTATGCTAGCAACATTGCATTTTCATGATGTCTCGAACAGGGGAGTGCAAAACGATAACACAGTTTGTTCTTTAATTAGCCTTCTTAGTGAACTAGTTTGCTCCACTAAAGCTGCCATTAAAGTAGCTTAATTAGTTCACTTATTTTCCATCTGTATAAGGTGTGTAACATCCTTTGTAGAATTTTGACTAATTTGAGATATAATTTTTTCAGTGATTAATTATAATTTTTTGATTTAACTCTTCTTACAGAATCAGTGATTAATTATAATTTTTTTATTTATACATAAGATGATGATGAACTAGTGATTAATTATAATTTTTTATTTATCTTTTCATAAATGATAATGGATCGATCATGTGAGATCGTTAGGATGATAAATTTTATTTTTTACTACAATAATATTTTTTTTGTGTAATGACTACTCATAATCATACATATCAGATGGTCACATTAATTAATATTTTATCAATTCAATTTCTTAGATGTTATTTGAAAATTTTATCAATTTGATTTTTTTAAATTTTGATTAATTAGATTCAATTTTAATAACGAATTGAAGAACAAAACTATAAATATAGATCTCGCCATAACAAAAAAGACAGCAGAAAAACCAGATCTGACGCAGGTCGTGAAAGAATACAGATAAAAATATGCAAATATAGAATAGCTATAAATGATAGTTTAACAGAGGAACAAAAACTATAACACGATCAAATTGGATCCCTAGAAAAGGTAAAATATGGAAATCAACCACGCTTAGAACAAGCAAATGACACTATGACAGAGAACATCCGGTCATGCTAATAAAGCCGGTGCCTATCTTCTAGGTGAAACACTGGATAGGATGAGAGTCTGAACACTTGATGGAAGCTTATCCTCGCAATAAAACTGCAAAAAGGATACAATGCATCCATGCAAAGATCACTTCAATGACCAGAACAATCATCAGTTTGCATTGAGGTCATGTTATTCGTTGGAAGACAATTCTTGGTTCTCAGAGCTAATGAACTCTGGCTCTTCAATCGGCAGATGCAGACAGTTTGCGTCTGTGTGAATTGGACTTGAATGCTGTTTCTCATCGCAGTCAGGTCTGGTGGAAATGAGGGATTCTTCAACTCCGTTTGGCGTGGGGTTGTCGGAAGTTGAAGGTGGATTTACATCAAGGAAGAGGCATACTACGGCGCAGTCATCGATTCTAGAAGTAGGGTATTTAACTTTCCAGGCCTTCACAGCTGACTCGACAAGTAAATGAGCTGCAGATGACCTATCTGGAGCTGATGCTACAATGTCTACCACTTGTTGGTTCGACAGAACATCCCACACCTGCAAGAACAGCCAGGCTCAGGTACGTAAAAGTGGCAAAACAAACATCTAACTCGTTAAAGCTAAAAGGAAAGATACTGTCTGAAATGAGAATAAGAATCAGGTAATTAACAGATCCATGCTCACTCACCCCGTCAGTAGCCAAGACAACGAACTCATCCCTTTCTGTGATGTGCCTGTATGATATCTCTGGAACAGAACTCAAACCATAATCCTTTAGAATAAAATCCCCCAGCGCTCGGGCCATTGCCAAGCCTGGCATGTCCTTGTCCGGTAGCCAAACTCGAGCCACTTCGGGCTCCTCCCTTAAAGCAAAAACTCTGCCCCTGCACTTTCTTATTCTTTCTGCCTCACCTGTCAAAGAAACACATGATATTATATTTGAAGAGTAATTAAATGTTTCGTTTAGAAAATTGACCTTAACAACCTGATTATATGAAGGAAAAAAATGCAAAGGAAATTAGCAGAAGCATGAAATTAGCAAAAAGAAGAAAACAAAGAAAGTAAATACTACATTTGGAAAGTACTATAACATATTGCATTTTCTGGTCTGTCACAAATTACATGAAAGCTAGTTTATAAGCAGGTTCCCTTGATTTTAAAGAATTGGTGAGCTCATATCAATTAGAAAATAATCACAAAGCTCAGATATTTTAACATTATGAACAAATCCACAATCAGGGAACATGCATTTAGACAAAGCTAGATACCACATTTGACCTGTTTCTTTAACTTTTTTAGTGATTTTAGGATCATTATACGGCTTAGACATTCAATCATGAAATGAAATAAGATCCATGTGGTAGACCGCCCAGTAATTCAGACACATGGGATGTTGCCATAAGGCTAGATGGTTAGACCTTCATAGAAATCCTTATAATCACTTGAAATTGAAATGCAAACTGAATATTCTGTAATCTTTAACTTTATATAGATTATTCTCCTATTGCTGGTGTTCTGTTCACATTGAAGAACTTCCTTTATCAGTTAGAACTTGGCGTCTATGCAAACAACCTGCTACTTCAATAAAATGTTTGATATGAGCAACGACAAATAAATTGAAACAGAAAAAAAGACAATATTCTTCTGTTTGTATCCTAAAATCAAACTTGATATAATCTCAAACTGTTCATTGTGCCAATTCAGCTTTGAACATCGCTGTTGGTTTTCCAGCCTCTACCAATTTTGCTTATTACAAACTTTCCAAGACCTTGCCAGATTTCACTACTACCTTTTGGTGGTGAAACATGCAGACGCTAGATGAGAGAATTGATCCATAAACTTGGGCTAAACCAGCCGGCCAAAATACTTTAGTTAGAGTTAATGTAACTCACTAATCTAAAGTTATGAAGTCCCTAACGCAGCCCACAACTAATTGTGTAAGATTAAGATACCACAATCTCTCCTACTTAAGGTTTTACCTTCACATCAAGACTAAAATTTTCATAATCTAGAATTCTCCCTAAGTAGAGGCATGTGAGGCACAATGGAGGCTCCAACAACACATGCAACCCTTTTGAACATGATGTCACACTTAAAGACGTCATATAAATACTTTTGAGGAAATAAAGAACATGGACCCATTAGTTCTTCTCTATAACCTATCTTTCATCATATAAGTCCTCCATACTAAGTTTGAAAGCTAAAATTATGCCAAGGACAGAAACGAACAACAATTGTTTTACATAACAATGTAGATGCCCTGAGAAGTTTTGTTGTTCACACAACATCTACACCCAAAATAAGTGTGCACAATGATATTAATAGGGGGCATCTAGGCAACTATCAAGAAGTCTCGGCAGAATGCTACCAGTATTAATTATACCTTCAAGGAAATCATACAAATGGAATCGTTTGGTTCTGAACAACATAATATATATAGAAAATTCAAATTATAAGTTAGTGGGAACTACAAGCAAACAATTATTTTGTTCCATTTAGCAGGATCTATAGTTGGCCTTCATGCATATGCTTTCTATGTAAAGGAGATAGAAAAGAATAGAAGGCAAGGGCAAGCAAATGATCTGTCAAAAAACTAAGCAAACCTGGAAACTAGAAATTAAGGAGGAGGTAGCATCTTAGTATGAATTTCATGAAAATCAAAACATCAACTGCTACTTCATGCCACCATGAAGAAAGGTCAGGTATATTTGCCAACTGTTTGCACATTTAAGACTGTGTAAATTAAATTCATGTGTTTGCGTATGCAAATGGTAAAATACAATTACTATACATTAAGTATGTGTCTATCATGACATTCAGAAACAAAATTACATTTTATATTTATCTAAATTCATTTAGGAAAAAGGTACCTGGAAGATTTGGTTTAAGGTCCACAGTCAATTGAACAGCAATCAATGAGTTATTTTGATCCCGAGTTCCAAGCACCGCTCTCGAGTCTCCAACATTTCCAATAACAAGTTCATCACCCTGCAAACAAGACAACAAATTATATCAGCCAATCCAGTAAGTTATTTATCATGGTTTCTCAAAATAACTGTAATTAGGCTTTTGTTTCATAAAATTGAGGACGTGTCATGGCAGTCTGGCAAAGTTGCTCTTTAGCAACTAACATAAAAATATTCTTTTTTTAGTGATAATCCTGTATATCAACCAGACCCTTTATTGATAGGAGAGTAATAAATTCATTTTAAAAATTTGTTTCAAAAGACAATTAAAATTGTAAGATGCTAAAGGGTTAAGCTAAACCTGTTTAATCAAAGTAACTGCAGTTGTCCCACTGTAGGAGCAATCAATATCGTTGTACTGTCTCAGTTCTCTATCCACAATCTTAAAAGACTTTAGCAATGGAATTTCAAGTCTCTTCAGCATCTGGGAGCACTCTCCATTATTTTCAAAATCTATAGAATCCTTGAGCTCCTCGTGGAGGGATAAAGTTGAACTTGCCTCTGGATTGATGTTTCCAGAATTATTTATAGATCCTTCCAAACTGGAAGTCAGCTTTAAAGGGAGTATATCTCTTACTCTCTTAGCCACCATATGGCCATATGGCCCGTGACCATCAAATACTCCACAAAGTATGGTGTCATTCATTGACCCAAAATTCTGAAGATGGTAGACAAAGTTCTAGTTAGTAATTCATGTAATTGACTGTATAGCGAAAATATATCAATTACAAATTGTCAGTTATAAGAGTGAAAAAAAAAATTCAAATGAGAAATATGCACAAATAAGAAAATTAGAAAGGCTGAGGGGAAATTGCAAAGGATTTCCAACTCAAAAAGAGAGAAAGAGAGAAATTTAGTGTAAGCAATCGGTCATAACCACTGACTTAGAGGATGTATGGATTTATTTACAAAGTGCAAGCTCAGAGAAATCATGTGAAGAAAGACAAACAACATGAGATCCATCTTTTTGTATCTTATTGAACTTCTGAAATTTGTCCCATAGCATCCAATTTGAACATCTATGATGGAATCCAAGAGTAGGTGACCGACACGGATACTAAAAGTGTAGAAGAATTCCAGTACCAGAGGTGACTATCGATGGCAATTAAAGAAGCATATTGAGTATTGCAAATTGAATGCCAAGCTATTGAAACATTATAGAAGTAAAAAAAGAAGCGTCTACTTATGGAGGGTATATCGATAATCTGAAAATGTTGCAAACAAGCATCAAGCATGGTGGAGAATTCTTGAGCATTCGAACCTCCCAAACGATCATGGCATCCTGATTGATTCCCTTCCTCCCTTGCTGGGTGAAAAGCGAAGCGACCTCACTGGCCCCATTCAAGAACATCCTCCCAGAGATCCCATGGAGCTGCTGCTCCCACCTGGAGGAACCCCGCTTCCTCCTCCTGGCCCCCTTCAGGGGCTTCTTTCCCGGCGACGAAGAAACGCCGGAGGAGGCGCTGCTCCGCTCATCCGACGCCTGGAAGGAGGCCAACCGGAGCGCCCTGACGACGCCCAGCAAGCACTCCAGGCCAGCCGCGCAGCCGAACCCACCGCCCTCGGCCCTCGCCGATGGATCCGCGGAGGCTTCCCCCGATCCGCCGCTTTGCTCACTCCCGAGCGAATCCTTCCTCGAGTGGATCACAATCATCGAGGCTTAATCCATTCGAAGCGAGAAGAATCGCAATAAACAGAGCGCAGAGAGAATCAAATCCTCCTCCTCCCAATCGCAAGGGGGGAGGAATTTCAATGGATCGAAGGAGGAGGGAGCGAATCCAGTCGAGCGCACGCAAAAAGGCGTGGAAATCATGCGAGGAGGAGAGGCGTTGAACCGCAAGGAAAGGCCAGGCTTTGTTTTTTTTTTTGCCGGATTTTGGTCTCCCCCCCTGACCTAGTAGTGCTGCAATCGGCAAGTCTGACCTATTGCTATCGACGGGCACAATGGGGCAGACGGGCAGTACCCAGACCGTATATAAGTATTAAAATTTAACCGATTTTAAATATAAAATAATTATCGGATGTCTTACTACCATTATCTCGGGGACAATTTGACAATTTGATTTATTTGATTTAATTATTTTAATTAAATTTTAAATAAATTAAAATAATTGATATTTTTTATAAAAAATTAATTTTTATAATAAATCAATTTGACTGATTATTTCAATTGAATTGAGATTTTGCTCTTCGTGTCTAGTTTGATATGGACTTATGTTGGGCATGGTCTCGAATGATCTTAAATTCGACGTAACTCGAGTTTGAGCCTAGGTGACTCGTGTGCGTGCTAATTCACAACATTCTCACATCTTCCTTTGAATAATATGATAGGCAAAATTTGTTATAATTCATAGCTTAATATCATGGATTTCAATGCAATTTTATTTGTTACCTGAACTTCATCCCAATCTCTCTTTATTTATCCTTGTTCTCCATTCAGACTGTTGTAACACTGTGACTATTCTACCTCAATTCCTCCTTAGCTAGAAAGGAACCGGAGCAATTTATCAGGAAGTTGATCTTGGCTTTTCTTATCGAAGAGCTTCTCTGCCATCGCCCAGTCCCCAATAGTTAGATCCCTATTAGCTCACCAAGCAACCTAAAGTGAAGATGTCGTTCATCAATATTATTCACGAACATTAACGAATTAAAAATATATATATTTAAATTTATCATTTAATTTAATTAATTATATATATATATTAAATAATATAAATAAATTCTCAAACTTATTCATAAACATTCAATTCATTTACACACCATACTTATCTAACATTCTTTAACATTTCAAACCAATTAATTGGATAATTAGGTCTCAGTAGTAGCAAATTACATGGGTGGTAAACGGATGATTAAACAACCGTAAATGATAGACTAGTTTTTTTAAAAAGAAAAAAATACATGATAAATTTAATAAAGGTCATAAAATATGAGGTAGAAAAGTGTAAAATGTAATCGATTTTAATAATTAAACTATAACAAAAAAAGAGAGAAATAATAATTAGGGCAAAGTGAAACAATTACGATGAGATTTCCCTTTTTTGCATTAAAAAATAAAATAAAATGACTCTTTTTTTTAGGTCTTGCTGTAGAACTTTCCTGAATATGAAAATTTGAAAACGCAGAAAGTACAACGAAAAACAAATGAAAGCAAACCGACCCCCCAACTTTTTTAGTCCAGATGACAGGCCAAACTGGGCCCACCGTTTATCATATAGATTCCAAAATAGTTTTCAAAATTACGGTTTTTTTTTGTTTTCTGATTTTAATTTTTGTTCTATTTCTTTTTTTAATATTTTAAAAAAATCAACAGCAAATATTTTATTTATTTTTGAAAAATAATAAATTTTCTAGAATCAAACTTTTCAATTTTCAAACTCTTTTTTCCAACACTCAAAATTTTAAAACAAAACAAAAAAAAACTTTCAAGGACCAAACATAACTTATTTATTAACTATTTTGTAATATTTTTTATAATAACTTATATCTTAAAATTTGAAATACAATAATACTTATATTGTGATATTTCTTAAAGTCCCAGAAATACATAAATATTACCGTATTTAATATAACAAATGAAATAATTGATATTTACAAAAAGTAAATCCATATACATACAACAAAAATAATATAATTTTAAATTTAAATAAATTCACCATAATTTTTTCAAAAAAATAAAATTAAACGATATCTCTTTAGTCATTCTTACTCTTTTCTTTTTTTTTCTTTGTTTTTTACAGTTTTAATAAAAATCTTATAGTAATTTTACGGCACCACACTTTAAAAATAAAATAAAATTCTTTTTGAGTCGGACGCCAAAATTTGTCCCTCTATATTGTATAATGTTCCAGTCCGGCGTCAAAATCCCGGAAAGAACGAAGATGCCCTCGCAAACAAATGAAGCAACCTGCAAAAACAAATCAAAGGGAGAATCAGTCCTAAATTAATGAACACGACATAAATAAATTCAAAAAGGCAAATACTCAATCCTAGTAAGAACTAACGACGTCAAAAACGGAGGTAACGGCGCAACCGAAAAGCAATGGGAAGTAACGGAAAGGGGCTGACACGGAGACGGAACCCTAACACATGAACGAACAAAGAATGAGCGGATCAGGGACAGGAACACAAAGGGGCCAACAGGCGAAGTTAATTGATCAGAGAAGTTTGGTTTTTAGTGGGTTTCTGTGTGTTTTTAAAATTTTATTTGTGTTGTATTGAAAGCATACGAGATTGCTACATCGATCGATGGTCCTCGGTCCACAAGCAAATCTGTTTTGTTTGGTCCATTGATTTACCTCAGCTTCGTTCACAACCAACTCCAGCCATGGCAGCGGTGCCGGTGATGGTATTATTACGGTCAGTGGTTGCCGTGATGCACCAGGTAGTTGCACGGCCGGGCAGCCACAGGATGGCCATGGAGGTGGTGGTGCCCGTGGTAGCGGACATCCCGGGCGGCGCTTGCCTTCTCCACCGGGCCAGTGTGCCTCGCCGGGGAGGCGATCTGGCGTAGGAAGGGCAGGGCAGCAAAGATCGGACGGGTAAGGATCCCTGCCTGGCCGCTGCTACTCTTGCTGCCAGGCTTGGCCGCAGTGGCAGGGAAAAGGAAGGTACGGACCTTCTCGCGGCCTGCGACATCGTACTCCGCCACCACGTTGGTGAGATCCTCGTCGGACTTAACCGAGACGAGGGCGTCGAGATCCAAAGTCGGAAGTTGGCACCGGACGCTCACCGGGCCACCCCACCCACACATCTCCCTTAACTTCTCCTGCAGCTCTGTTCACCAAACCAAATCAACACCCACCCACCGATCTCACAGCTTGGACGAAACCTAATCTCATAGCTGAAAAAAAAAAGAAACAGAAAGAGAGAACGAGGAATCACCTGAGAAGGGGAGAGATCGTCGTACAGAGAGCAGACGAGTGTCGCCGCCGACGTAACGGAGCTTGCCGTCGGGGTAACGGGGGAGGATCTTGCCGCCATAGCTGCAGAGGAACTTGACGGTGGCGGAGACAGCGGAGGAGGGCTTGGATGCGTCGTCGAAGGAGCCAGAAGAGATGCAAGAGGAGGAAGAAGAAGACAAGGAGGAGGTAGCGCCCACCATCGCCCTTGAAGGAGAGCAGGCTGCTTCCTTCAAGACTGGAATTGGGGATCCTATGGCCACTATTTATAGCGGAACGGGAAGGCGTAGCACGACACGCCATCAATCGTATTTCATAAAACATTAGGTAAAAATAAACAGTGCACATCAATTTTTTTATAATATCAAAAACCACCTCATCTTATTTTTTTTTCTTTTAATTTTAAAAATGTTTATATTTTAAAAATGTTTCCCTGACATAGCCAATGAATAGAGACTTTGAACAGGGAGTATATTCCAAACTCTCTCAGTATATTACATTGAAAGTCAGACGCCAGAAAGCTCTTCTTCCCTCTCCGAACTGGGAATCTCTCCCCACTTCTCCTCCCTCCGCGAAAGAGACTGCCTTCAGCGTCATCTCTTCTAGTTCGCATCCAACAAAACAGGGCAGTGTCCGCTAGCTTTGATCGATCCTGACTACGAAATTCATGCCCTTCTGAAAAATTTGAGCATTTCCTCTTCTTCATAATTTTCCGCAGCCCTGTGGTTTCATTAAGGTGGAAAGCGTATGGATATCCTTTATCTATCTCCTTATCCTCCTATCGCCGACGTACTGGGAATAACAATCTTTAGCATCCGTCCAAAGCCACCCACTGCGCTGCGCGGAAGGCAACATGAGAGTGGCGTTTGCTTTCTCCTGCTCGACCCTACTCCACGTGTTGTGTCTGATCTGCCTGCATAAAATGGCTGGAAGTCCTATTTGAAACTCTGCGTATACTTTATCGATCAATGGGAAGCGGATATGGACCGCTTGATGCGTATCGTTCGTCTCTGTCTTCTGCTAAAGAGATGACGAGAAAGTGGGAAATTACTAGGCACTGACTAGTGATCAAGTTGGTCCTTGGTCGCAGGAAAAACCAATGGATTCTTGTAAAGTGGTGATTGAGTAAAAAGTTATCTGGTTACAACTTACAGTTCTGCTTGTTCCGATCTGAGTCCTTTCTACACGTTGCTGCTCTCTTTCATGTTGTCAAGCTTTTCTTCCATATTGCCGAGCTCTTCAATCATGTTGTCAAACAGGCTAAGTCTAAATTATAATTTACTCATAAGATAGGTTCTCGTCAATCAAATTAAAAGACATTCGACGTGGAAACCATGCTACCTAACTAAGAAGGTCTTAACTATGTTAATCAGGGAGGAGACCACTACTCACCTTCTTATCCCATTGAGTTCCCATTTGAAAGAAAATCTGCGGATCCCTGAATCACAACCCGAATGTCAAGACTAACCTCTAGAATATATGTGAGTTGATTACGATGAAATAAATTTATAAAAGAGGACAAGAGTTCGAATCTTGATGAAGCTGAGTAATATCCTTCTCCATCGTAAGACTGAAATGACGGATTTCATCCTTTTACAGAAGAAAAGTCAAAGCTAAATTTAATCTTAAGGTTTGTGGGAATAATAAGTTGAGTCTTCTCACTCACTCTATTAGAATAATTTTCTTCTATTATGAAAATATTATCTAAGGACAAAAATTAAAAGAGTAATTTTTTTATTTTCATGGTCATTAAAAAATATATTATTAAAAAAGTGATCCGTATTTTAAAAATATCCTAATTCAATTTTATTATAATATTTGATCCAAATTGTTTTAATATGCAATAATTAAAGTCTTCATCAAATTGCACTAATAATATTTGAATAATTTTGATACATTAAATTAATTTTAACAAATAAAAATTATTTTATTTTTATTTTTTTAAGTGATGTATTTTTTTAGTGAATAAAAATAAAGGACCTTTTTAAATTTTTGATATATTTTTTACATGATTTGTTTTTACATCTCACTTACCAATTAAATAACCACCATAGAAATAAAAAACCAGTCAAAATTATCTAAGCTCATTTTTACGAAGAGGGCTCCGTAAATTAGCGATTTTCCCAAATTGCCCTTAAGCGCGCCCTCCTAATCATCGGCGCCTGAGAGCCGGAGAAGCGGCTGGAAGAGTTGCTGGGTGGGAGTCGACGGAGGTGCGGGAGTGGCGCGGTAGCAGTCTCACTTCGATCTCCTCGCCGACTCCGTCAAATCCGCCCTCCTGCCGGCGGCTCGTGAGGATCGCCGAGTCCTCCTTCTGGGTTCACCTCGCTGCCGCCTGGGCCGCCTTCCTACTCTGCGTCTATATCCTCTCCGCCAATCGTTTCGCTTCCTGGCCCTGTTCGTGGGCGCGGCTTCGCCGCAAGTGTTGAAGATGTTGCTGCTGCAGATGCCGAGGCAACCGATGCAGATCGATGCGACGAATAGCCGGAACCTGAGCCAGAAGTTGGGGCCGGCGAAGAGGCGAACCTGCTGCAACAAGGGTACGGAGGGCCACCGCGGGTGTCGATGATAAGACGGCGGCGCCTGATGGAGGCGATTTGAGAAAAATTGATAATTTGGGGGTGCCCTTTGTTAATTTTTGATAATTCGGGGCGCCCTTTCTTCTATGCATTATTGAAATAAGGCGGCGGCGGCTTCCACTGCACGAAGCACCACTTCCGGAATAGTTTGTCGGTGGGTATCCTCCTCGTCCCTGCCTCGCTCATCGCATCGCATCGCATCTCACTGGTGTGGTGGCCAACATCTCGAGTGAAGGATGCTTCAGTTCCCGGCGTTCATGCGGCAGATGACGTCTCCTCCACTCATCCCCACTTCCACCCTGCTCCCCGTCGCTGCACACGCCCACAACGATGACGAATCTCTCACCGTCTTGGAAGCCGAGCACGAAGAAAAGGCAATCTTTCCTATTTTTATGCTTCCTCGCATCATATCCTTCTTCCTTTATCTTCGTTCTCGAATCTAGGGTTTCTGATTTCGAGTTTTTATTGACCAAATATTCTGATAGCATTATTCTCACCTGATGATAATGGCTAATTTTGATCCTCTAATGTGAATGCTTGTCATTCGGAATGGTACACTGATCACTTTGAGGATCAAAGCCTTTGATTTCTTAGAGTTTTTTTTTTTTATGGAACATCAGAAAATAGGTATCTGTTTCTTTACACAAACCACAAAGGTCTTCGGGATATTAGTAGCTTTTGCAGTGGTTTATCCTTTTAATATACAAACATCAATATTATCATCAACCAATGGTATCTAGAATTGCCCGTATTGCGCCCTATGTCGTCCTAATGGTGGGAAAAGGAGGTAGTTTTACTAAGGCCTATCTATGACTACTGTGTGATAAAGTTTGTTTATTTAGTATCCTAGATGCATAAATATCATTATTGTTCTTTTCCACTTATCCAAATTGATGAAATCAGGAAATTCTTCTTAGAGATATCTTCTATTAGTGTGGTCAAGTATGAAATCAAATTAGACAAATGTAATATACATTGCCTCGACGATGGATACAACTCCTTTTAGATTATTTTTTGTAAGACAAATTAGATGGAAAAAATATCTTAAAAACAAGAGTTTGGTTTTTTGTTTTAATAATTAAGGAGGTTGATGTGTCTTTCTGTTGTTTTGTTTACTAATTGCAAACCATTAGATTAAAACGAATAACTTATATCAAGGGTAGGCATCCAGAAAAATGTGTTTAAATTAGGATTATGAGGATGAGATATTAAAGTTTGTCTACAGATTGATGTAATATTGTTTAAGGTGATTTTATCAGAAGGTAACCTATGTGCCATTTGGGTAGATTTATCATGATGCTATATTTGTTCTTACTTTATTCCTTCTCGAGTTCGATACAAGGTAATATAATATTAATATTCAAATAAATTAGATCAATTTTTGTTCCATCAACTAGAATTTACTTTGCCCCCCAATTTCCTTCTGCCATCCACTCTAATCAATTCACTTCATCTAACTATAGAATTTATTGATCGCCTTTTTAAACATGCCCATATCATATAGTAGCTATTGCCCAATATCATTCTTATATATAGAATCTTTAAGTAGAGCTTCTATTGATGGCAAACCCAACATAATCGATATTAGATAAAAACATTAATAATCAGATTTTTATGCATAAAGTAAGCCTGGAACACCTTATACACTAACCATTTGCAAGTGAAGTGACTGCGATCAGCATGTGCTTAGGTGTTCGAGCTCAGGTAACTAAGAGTCACATCTAGCCACATGCAAGTGAAGTGACTATGGGACAAAAAGTACTTAGGTGCTCATATAAAGAGTCATCTAGTCCTAAGACAACTTTCACCATGAAGAAATTTACTGCTAGAATTTAAGATTGATGATGACAATGGTAATTGGATTATAGTCAGTTTCATTTTGCTCTGCTTAAGTCAATGAAGTCCTAAATAGAGAAGTCATCTTGTTTGAGATTGAAGATGCTGACTGTTATCTTGTTTGGAGACTAAAGATTCATTTGTGTCATAATAGTCCATTTGCTTGTTGCTATAAAGGAAAGAGAAATCACAATAAAATAAACATGAAATTCCATCCCAATGAAAAGCCAAGAAGAAATGGAAAACTTTTTCAAGGAACTAATAGAATCCAATCAATTTTGTCTGATTTCTAGCCAAATCTTTGACCGAGATATTTGTGATCTTTTCTTTTTGTCTTCTGATGGACCAAGTTGGGGTTTCCAATTTCACAGTCAAACTGGATCATCTATTGACCAATAGAGTTGATTGTTTACCCAAATTAGAATTAATAATCTAGATTGGAATCAACTGGTCCGCAAACTATGATTAAGATGACAAAATGACTTAACATACCAAGTGTAACATCAGTGATAGTAGAATATACTTTTTTGGCTCAAATAGTTCTAGCAGTGACATACTTTCATTGTTGTGCAATAAAAGATAGCCATAATATTGGCAAGACCAGCATAGCTTACCTTCACCATGCTAGGGTCTGGGATGGTGCTTCCTATGTTCCCATTATTGTGGAAGAATTTTGTCTAGATTAAATCTTTCTGTCTTATTGTTCAGATTATTCATTACTTTCTGCTCCTATCTTTCTAGCCACACTTCTTCTGGAGAAAGTAATCTTTGAATTAATCAATTTAGCACTCGATGATCTACTAGTCCCACAAATGAAGGTTCTTGTAGTTCATTAGATGAATTTGTTCATTTATATTTCACCCTGTTTATAATTCTTTTACTTTTTCTCATAAATCTCACATGGAATTTTTTCAAGTAAAAGGAAGCTTCACGTCTGCCTTTTTCTCAGTTAACTTGGTAATCTTTAATCCATTTCAGTGAAAAGCCTTTGCTTACCAAGGCAGAATTTTTCTTGCACTTCAGAGTTTAGAGCCAACTGTTACATTTTTTTCTTCTTCTTCCTCATCGTTCAGAACTTGGTTCTAGATAAGTTAAGGATCATATCCATCAAAAAACATTATTTTTAAGATCTGTGGTTAGACTACATAATAAGTAGATTCCTGTTCCCTCATTTTTAGTCTACTTTTATTTGGGTGCTTGATCTGGGTTTGTCAATTTGTTTGTTTGACTCTGCATTTATCTTCGCTGCCCTGCAGTTGAGTGAAATTAGGAAGGGGAACGTAAACCAGACGGTCATCGGCAAAAAAGTCGCCGATAACAAGGAGGAACTGGAAGCTGGTGCAGAAGATGATGATGTGGACAACGTCGGCGACTCAGAAGGCGATGAGTTCGAGCAGGAAACTGGTTGACGCACACCTCCCTGTGTCTACTACTTAAGCACTTCTTCAATCTGCAATGTTTAACATTTTAAATTGTAACAGATGCTTATCGACGCGAAGTTAATGGTCGATTTAGAATTTAAACATGCAGGCAGAAGCAAGTCCATGTGACAAATCCTTGGTTTCCAAACCCTCCCCGACACAACGAGGAGCCAAAGTTAATGCAAGTTCACAGAAGCAGCGCGACCAGCAGGGAACAATCTCTGATCGCGGACAGTGTAATCATTCCAAATCATAGTCATGCACTAGTAGTGCTTCACTCCCTCCCTCTACAAGCCAGCAAGCCATGGATAGTTGGATACCGAGACGAGCAGTAACTCCCTGACCATTCTTTCCCTAGACACAGTGACAGCTCTTAGCTGGCCTGCATTCATTCCACACTTCATCTCCATCCCTCCCTCCTCTGCAGATTAAATTCAGATATCTCATATTTACTATCCGATTAATACAGACAAAGTGCAAGACATAACGCAGGAGGACCTGCGATCTAAGCCGAAAGGTCAACTCAAACCTAAACCTACGCGAGGGAGAATTGCAGCTTCTTCCACAGAAGCGAGCGTAATTGCATGCATGCATGCATCTCTTCGACTTGTACAATAAATTGAGTACGACTCCTGTTTTACGTGGAAATCGATGAGAAGAGAGAGCACTGGCCGGCCTTCGTTGGGAAACGCAATCACAGCGCATGCTCACTCTTTAGCCTCCATAGATAGATAGATATAGATAGATAGATAGATGGATGAAGCATGTACACGCACAAGATTAATTAATTGCTCAAACTGCCGATCCAATTCTACGGTTTTCGAAGTGGGATAGGGATATTATTGAGCCGTTAAATCGGAATAATTAATTTCCATAATTATTTATGATTAATTTCATGAGTGGAGCACTCGAAAACCTCAACTCCCGATTAATTGATTGATTAATTTGCTTCTATAAATATACGTACGCCCTCCGGTTACCGGCCACCGTCGTGTGCGCCTTTTGGCTTGGTTGCTCTCCGACGGCATGGAGGATCATGGCGATGACAGCCATCCCAATGGGCGGATGGCCAGCGGAAGCAGTGGCAGCAGGAGAGGGGGCTCCGGGAGCAAGAGCGGCACGCGTTACCGTGGCGTCCGGCGCCGCCCGTGGGGGCGCTACGCGGCGGAGATCCGCGACCCGCAGTCGAAGGAGCGGCGCTGGTTGGGTACCTTCGACACGGCGGAGCAGGCGGCCTGTGCTTACGACATTGCGGCGCGCGCCATGCGCGGCCTCAAGGCGCGGACTAACTTCCACTACTACCCACCTATAATTATCTCCTCCTCCCCCGACGCCGGCCAACCTCCCTCCGCCGCCTCCGCTGCCATTCTTCACTCCGCAGACTGGCCTTGGCCCGACACTTCGCTTCTTCTTCGCGATCTCGCCGACCATTCGATCCCTAATTTCAACGCTTGCCCTTCCTGCTCCCTCCATTCCGGCTCGATCGCCGCCTCTGCTGCTCCCTCGTACCACTTGAGCAGTAATACGAGTTGGGCCGCTGCCGCCACTCCAGCACCACCGCCCGCAGCTACCGACCTCGTCGCCGTCGACGGCGAAGGCGACTTCTTTCACACGGAGCCTCCCGGCTCCGGCCTCCTGCAAGAGATCGTCAACGGCTTCCGGCGACAGAGCAAGCAAACCGAAAAACCCCGCGCTCCCATTCATCTGGTGCAAGACGACAAGATCTCCACCTTCGACTACTCCGTCTCGGACGGCAGTAGTTCTTCCATCTGCGACGCCGGCGGCGACTTCCCCGTGATCCCCCCGGGCCTCCTCGAGGACATCATCCAGTACCCGGACTTCTTCGAGCTCTCATCCACCAACTTGCACCGAGCTTAATCAAAACGCTTCCAATTTCCTTGCACGTTAGAGATGGAAGAACAAGGCGATTATATTGGATCAGTGATATCCATGCATGATATCTGTATAATTAAAAGTTCTTAGACATGCATGCAATTGCATGGTGAAGTTTGAATGTGTGTGTGCATGGTTACTGTTAATGCTGCAGCAGGTAGAAGAACAGAATATGTTTGAGTTGACAAAAATGAAAGATGGTTAATTTCTTGTCAAATCACAAGGTCAATTTGTTGCATCAGTTGCACTGTTTTCCAAGATGGTTTTTACTGAACTGAGGCCAACATCCATATCTCTAATGTCACCGCTCAAACCTCATTACTGTCACAGGAGAGAGAGAACACACAGTTCGAGGAAATTAAGAAGAGTAGCTGAGAGCTGGTTTTAGCGTTTCCATGACTTTAATTACAATCACGGGACGTAATTAGTGCCAAATGATTAATTCTGATGCAGGTGATGATAACTCTTCACATGGTATTAGTGGGTGATTAGTGCAGAATATTTTGGCTTTGACAGCTTGATGTTTTTGCAGACGTTATTTAAAGCTAAGGCAGAGTTTGTCTGGAATTTTATCTTTCCAGGTACTTGCTCATCGTACAGTATAATTAGTTTTATGCAGTACTAGTAGAAAATTGTGAACAACACGCAGCTTTCGAATTAATTGTTTTTGGTCGTCCTAATTTTTTTATAAAAGAAATTCAAGAAATTCATCCGTCGAAATTGAATTTCTATCTTTAGATGTCTAAACACCAAAGGCATTGATTGGTTTGCATGTGGCTAATGCAATCTGTAGTTGATGATTAATCTTCTAGTAAAATTCGTCGTTCCAACGATCTTATATGATCGGCCTTGTAATTATTTATGAGAAAATAAATTAAAAAATTATAATTGATCATAATAAAAAAGAGATGATTGATCTTTTCACACTTTTCAATGGTTGCATCTGTCTTCATAAACTTAATTTCTCTTTAGTTTATCAAAAATTGATTGTATATTAATTCTCTAGTGTTGTAATAGACAGATAATATCAGTAGATTTTTATTCATCTGGTTAGTGATTACAAATCAGTGATTGTACAATAACATCATTGTCTAAGAGTGATCAACATAATCATAGAAGAAATATGGTAAAAATGCATTCGCCATACGACTAATACTGAATACTATCATGATATATTAGGATCAAATAATCCGTACATAAGAGTGAAAATAAACATGTCTTCTATTTCAGCTTAAATACATTTAACTTCATCTACAAAATAGAACCTCAGTTCCACCATAGTTAGCAGCAGTCAAGAAAGCTCATTCTTCAAAATGAGTTCTTGCTTAGATTTTTTTTTTTGTCTTTTAAAAACCTTTTGTACTTACAAGTGAGGCGACTGCCCCAAAAGCTATACAAGTAGTAAAAAAACTAAAGTAACAAGAAAAAGACGTTTTTGTCCGTCGTACAGATTGCTATAGACAAACTGGGAAAAAGAACATGGATGAAGATTTACAATGTACTCGATCTCTGGCGATAGAAAGCTTAAAGGCTTTATATATGCATCACAGACAGGCTTGCTTTGACATCATTTTTCTATGGTTCAATTAGTAGCCCTGTAGCTGAGTGCATAGGCTTGTCAAAGGAACATATCGCACAGAAGTTTCACTGTGAATGCTGATGGATCCATCTGGGTTCTTGTCCACCACCTTCAAGTCCTGGAAGTAGCTTCCAACGGGAATGACCATTCTTCCACCAGGTTTTAACTGCTCAAGCAATGCTGGAGGGATTTCAGGCGCAGCGGCACCGACATGAATGGCATCGTAAGGCGCCAATTCAGGCCAACCGAGTCTTCCATCTGCAGCCGACTGACTTGTCAAAACTTTGAGTCAAGTTTTATTGCATCAATTTAGTAGCCATATACATTATTGATTCTATTTTCATTCTGTATGCTACAAAGTGAGTTATAACATTCCTACTATTTATGATTGTTGCACATATGCAAGAATGTTCCTAGTAATACCTTGCATAGATGCTGATGGATAGTGCTCAATAGTGGAATACAATTTATATAACTAACTTCATTTAGTTGAAAATATGAGTTAACGATAATGATAATGTACACATAAGTGAACGCCATTAAATTTCACCATGCTATGTTTTAGTGAACATGGACTCAATCCCTGAGCGTATAATTCCTACTATTTATGATTGTTTCACCATGCTATGTTTTAGTGCATCTAGTATGTGGGTGTATAATTATTGCATCACTAAAATCTAAGTGGCAGCTAAGATGTTAGTTGGTAAAAATACCACATTCTTAAGTAAAAGAAGGAAAAAAGTGGGGAAAAAAGATAATGAGGAAAAATGGGGGAAAAAAGATAATGGAATGGCATTACATGGGAGTATTTAAAAAAAAAAAACTTGCAGGAGCAACTAAGAGTAACTAGGTGTAGCTCCATTATAAATAAAATGATAAAACAAGTTGAGATGATATTGTTATGATCAAAAGCAACTACTAAGTCTATAATTAGAAGAGTTGTATTGTTAGGGTGGAAAATGCAAATAGTAAGGGGAGACAAATGTTTGTTTAACGAAATAAAAAATGACAAAACTGTATTCATAGGATTCATATAGGTCACCTGAAATAGTTAGGGCAAACACGACTTCTTAAAGTTACATGTGCAATACTATTTCTAATAACAAGCTAGGTCTTTGTAAATTAGAAGCTCACTTACCACCAACATGCACAGAGAGAACACCATCCTTGAGTAATGATGCTGCAGCACTTTGCTTTATGCTACTAATAGAAGAAGCAACAAGTTCTGGTATGTGTTCGACACCCACTGCATGACCATGTGGTCCAACCATCAATGCAAAGCACGCCGTTAGGTAACCAGTCCCTAGAATGGGAAACAAAAGAACTGCTGCTTAGTGTTTCAATTTGTAAAGATAGAATCAATTTCTCATCTGTAACTAATGTTAAATGTAAATGGTGTGCAAGTTCAAGACTAAGAATCTGTAACTAATGTTAAATAAAAGACCGTTAGTTCAAGACTAAGTGTGCTACAAACTGGTTGTTAGAAGGACAATGACAATGAGAAGCATCATCAAAACCTGAAACCCACTTTGACGGCATGTCTTCCTGTTGAACAAAAGAACATGGTCCTTGAGTCCTTTGTGATTACCATCTTCAGTCATGCAATGGGGGACACAAAATAGATATCCAAGATGTGCTACAAACTAGTTGTTAAAGAAACAATGACAATGAGAAGCATCATTATAAAAGTCAAACCCAACACCAACATTGATGTTGTGTCTTATTGTCGAACAAAAGAACATGGTCCACGAGTCCTTTGTGGCTACCATCTTACTTCAGTCAGTCGTGCAAACAGGGCCACAATAATAGATATCCAAGATGTTTAATCAACTTGCAGAAAAATGCAACAATATTTATAAGTAATAATAAGCACAGATGCTTAGGATTCAGTAACATTCAGGGGCCTATCCATTTACTTAATCATTTGGGATCCAAAATGTATAATTTAGGAAGTCACTACCAAATATCCATCTCAATAACATTCATGCAATTCTTGAATAGATACGAAGAGTGTAAAGTGTCTCTATGAAATAATTTACGGTTTGTGATTGCCAATATGTGCATCCTAAATACTTCCTATGGCGGTACGTGCAATAATTAATCTTCAATCTGGTGCAAACAAACTGCAATACCCACTATTGTCAAATAATTTGAATCTATTATGGATTTCCAATGAACTGTTTCTGAAAACCTAACCAACCTTAGTTGATCAGCCCAGTGTGTCCAATCCATCACACATTTGCATTACATGCTTATCAAGGAACGATTTATCTCAACACATAGAGCAAGTATTATACCACAAAAGTACATTTTCATTGTCCTAAAAACCACAAGAATGATAATATTAAACCATTTATGTATCTTATAGAATTTTTTTGCAAGAATCATCTACAATACTTGAATCATTACACCTAGCCTTTGTCATTAATTGATGACCTTGCATTCTTCAGTTATGAATATTATCTAACTTCCTCACAGATGGTCATGGGGCCGACTGTGTGAGGCCGCTGGGGTGGCGGATTCCACCTTTTGCTGAAATGAATATCATCTAAATGAAATTAGAGGCACAATAGTAGAATTCAAATTTATGGTTTTCCCTACAATGTTAGTTTCATAACCTATCACCTAACATGGATGCTTTTTTCTTTTTTTATCCCCAATATGGGGGAAAAAACACCACCATTAATACATTCTTATAATAATGTACCTGAACCGATATCCAGGGCACGCATGCCTGGTTGTAGATGTTCTTTCAATAGTTCAAGACAAGTTGCATGCATATGAGGAGCAGATATTGTAGCATTATAACCTATTGGCATTGGACTATCCAAGTATGCAGGACAGCCTTCAGGTACAAACAAGGCACGATTAATAGTCTTCATTACTTCTGCAACTTTACTTGATTGGATTGCACCATACTGTTTCAACTGCTCCACCAAACCTTCATTTGTATCAATTGATCCCCGTGACTGCAACAAAGCACAAAAATAACAATGCCTATTATTAAATTATGTTAAATTGGGCAAATTGGAGAAAGAGATAAACTAATAATCACAGAACAGTATAGCCTAGAAATTCATGAATAGCAACTGAAATTATTGCAAAGAAGAAGAAAGATGCATCAGGTTAGATTTAGTTTTTATTTCCTTCTGTTTTAAGGTATAGATGCAGGGATCTTACAACTGATTAATGAATATCTTCTGCCCAAATACAAGGCAATGGTGTTGTGTAATAACTTTGTTGTCGTAAGATGAAATCAATGAGTGATCACATAGAACAACCAGATACAAGGAAATATGCCATGCTGAACCATGTGAGAAAGGAAGTGATGGATAGAATAGAAACACTTGGAATAGGTAAATAACTTAAATCATCAAACCTTGTTGCTTACAGATAGCAAAACTACATAGGCTTCACAATATGAGAACATGAGGAGCATGAGAGGAAAAAGATGATAATTGGGTAATTAGCATCACATATCATTGGGACCAATTAGTCAATTACAAAAGCAAATACTAATTCACCCAATCATATTTAATAAAAGAAGAATAAATACAAAGCCAAAATTCATTGCATCAATATGATTCCTTAACCATTGAAAATTAATGTATCAAATTAAACAACTTAATAAAGTGCATGACGTATCTATTGAATTGGCACCAAGAACACCTTAACTCATTGAAAGGAAAAATATTATTAACTAAAAGATGATTGAGTAGAAAGCATCCGAACCCATTTTATAAGTACAACTTAGTTATCCCAAATATCTCTTATAAACTCAAATTAAATATAAACAACTTTTTTTAGAATTTAAAATAACAAAATTTCTAAATTATAAAAAAAATGTATATGTCATTCAATCCCACCAAGAAGAATACAACCCTATCGAGACTTGCCAAATCATACTCTGCAATGCCAGACATAGATGTGAAGTGGTTAGCAATCTTTTCAAAATGCCCACCCTAATTGGTTAATGTCAAAATGCCCCATAATTTCCGTTGTGTTGTTAAGTTGTCCCTTATCTAAGACCAAAATACCTATTTACCCTTCTAAGTTACTATCTAAACCACTTATTTACTAATGGAAAGGGGGGTATTTTGACAACAAAACGAAAACCTTATGGCGCATTTTGATATTAATCAAAATTTGCACCATTTTGAAAAAGCCAGTAAACATTGAAGGCATTCTGAAAATTACCTTGTTTTACAGTTGCCCTTAAGAGAACGTGAATCTAATGTGTCTATCTGATAATATCATTAATGCAAGGGTCCTAAAACAAATGAGAGCTCTTGTAGAAAATCCTCAAGGCCTCGATGACTATATTAGCCATGTGCATTCTCAGTCATTCATGGAAAATCCCACCCTACATCCAATTTCATGTGTAGGAGTTTGTGTGAGTTTACTTCTCAGCTAGCTAAATCCCTCCACCCCTCAAGATCACTCACTGCTCTGCACCTCCAAGCATATTGTCTTCAACCACTATGAGCTCCCTCCCTAACTCCCCATATTAATAACTCATCACCACCCTACGTCATTGATCCTACAAGCTGATGATCCCCCTTATCCATGTCTGCTTAATAGTTGATGTTGATTCTTGCCAATAATTACCTCCTCCCTTATGAGGTTAACGAAACACCCTTCTTTCTCCTAGTTCAAACCATCTTCTAACAAGACGAATAAGGGTGAGGTGGAAGAGTGGTGTTGGTACATTCAATTGGAGGAGTGGATTTCCATCCAAATATTCAAGAAAATTCCCTCTACTGGAAGGGCATAAACTTGGCCTCCATCATCCCCTAGTGAGAGACTTACATGCTCTCTATCATCATGGGGAGGTCTAGTCACCGTAGTCCAAGAAGAATAATATCTAATCAGAGAAAGCTTGAGACTTAAGAGATCAGAATTGTAATCTTCAATGCATTTGACGTCATGTTGGAATTGTATAAGAAGCAAATGCCAATGTTAAAGTTTAACTTCAATTTACTCATTTTTAATTCCCAATCAAACAGGTTTAATCAATTTGTCTAGCTTAACCATTGATCTAATAACATTGTTGTTTCAATCTATGATTTGATTTTTAAAACATTGGGATGAGGATCCTTGCTTTTTAAAACATTGGGATGGGGATCCCTACTGAGTGAGAGGGAGGAGTAAAATGTGAGACTCTCAAACACTTCGATGAGACTAGAAATTTGAACCATAACCACTCTGTTAGAAATAATTTGGCCTCAAGCAAGCAATAAGGCCCATGGGGTTTTCTCTGAGCAACTAGACGCTCTCGTAAAAAAGAAAGTTAATCAAACAACACTCGGACTCAAGGAAGTCTCTTCTAGTCGAAGACATCTAGATTCTTGGACATGTCTGATGTGTGACACATTAGTTGCAAATGGTTGCCTTGTAATTAATTCAACCAATTGTGTTTCATTCAATGCTTGGGCTGCACAAAAGCATTCCTCTCTATGGCCAAGTGTGTACCAACCATGTTGGCCACTAGAAAAATTATAATCCAACCTTTCCACCCTAGGCCTATGAAAAGCTAGCTAAATGGTGCGGCCAAGATACTATCAATTCTTTCTAACAATTGGCTCTCATAGGCTCTTGGATTTAGTGTCAAACACCTAGCATCAGTTTTGTTTTTGTGGGGCAAAGGAATGCGAACTCTCTGTCTCTCACACTAGTACATCCGCTTAAACCAATTTCTACTTCTGTAGTTCTGTGGAGGTAAACAGATCACATAATTAGGGACAGGTGGGATCTATCCCTCCCTTCATAAAAAACATCAGCTTAAATCCATATGTTACTATCCAAATCTCAGCATGTATATAGCAAGAAGATTAACAGCGCTCAGTGTTTCCTTGCTCCAGAGTAAGAAACCCGGCACCAATTAGTTGCTATACTTTCTGCTTTCACTCACTCGAAATTAAATTCCATAAAAGAAGAGAGCATAAGCTCGTTGCCCACGGCCAATTAGAACAGCAAAACACAAACTCAAGACACTATACCTCACGGAGACCTTGTTCTGCACCCAATTCGGAATACATGCAACGCAGGACCAGATTAAAAGCAAGTTACACGGAAAACCCGACCAGAAGACGACAACGGGAAAGAGTAAAAAGTTAGTAAGGAGCGAAGTACCTCCATTCTAGTTGTAAATCGGTGGAAAAACTGGCAGTGGCTTGCAAGCTTGGTATAAGGTGAAGAGGACGAGGAGGCAGGAGGAAACAGCGAATGGATGAACACCCCAGGAGTTCTTTCTCGCCGGCGATTCTTGAGCGGAGCGCACAGTCCTGCAAATCGAGAGGCCACGGCGGCCATGGCGTCGTCTTCTCCAGTCAAAAAGGGCGTGGCTCCAGGCGACAGCCGACAGGTGTAGATCTAGAAGACTCCACCGCGAGATTTTGCCCGCCGAGCCATTCGGTCAAATTACATGTTACTACATAAAGTTTCCAAAATAGCCCGTCCAAAATTTTATTGGCAAACTTTTTAAAATCACACACTCAAATTTTAAAATAGCCAAAAGGCACCTTTTATACTAAAATCATAGTTTTTTTTTCAACTTCGAACATAAACAAATAAATTTTTATTATCTTTTGCAATTTAGATTTGGAAAAATAAATAAATTATAAGAGTGGCATTTTTAAAAAGACAAAAATAGTATTTTAACATAGTTGCTACAATTATTAAAATAAATTAGATCAATCTAATAAGATTATTATATAAAAAATATTTTTATATTAAACTATTGTTTACCAAATTATTCTAAAATTGTCATATTATATAGTAGTTATATATTTTTAAAATTACTATATAAAATTAAAGTAGTTATATAGTACTTTAAAATTATAATATTTTAATAAAGTTAAAGTAATTTTGATTAAATTTGAATATTCTGAACAAATAAACAAAATTAAATTTAAATATTTTTAATAAAGTTAGTAACAAAATTTTAATATAACAGTTTTTCGTATGTTATATTTTTAACTAAGTCAAACTAAATAAAATGAAGTCGATTTACCTTGTTGAGTTAAATAATCTCATTGGTATCAATTAAATCGGCTAAATTTATATCTTAAAATTATTATATATATAAAATTTTTATATTAAAATATTCTTTATAAATTTGATAAAAAATATTAAAATTTTATTAAAATTACTTTAATATTGCTATATCTATTATGATCATAGTGTTATAATTATGACGAAATAAAAGATATTTTCATAAAAAAATTGACCATAAATACTATATGCGTAATAATTATGGAAGTAGTTATTAAAATCTTTTTAATTAAATTGAAATAAATTTAAATTGTTATAATAACTATCTTATTATATTATATATAAAAAATTATTCTAGAAAACGATTGTTGATTTTTTGAAAACAATTAGGGATTAAAATGAAATTTTCTATGAAAAAATAGAACGAAAAAAGGGGCGTTAAAACAGAAACGAGGAAGGGGAGTTATCCTCTTTCTCGCTCCGTGCCATTCCTCTCCCCGGTTAGGGTTCTCTCCCGATCGCCCGTCGGAGGGTCTCGACACGATTGGAGCCGATTCCCCCTCCGCCATGTCCTGATTCATCGAGTATAAGGTCTTCCGGAAGACAAGCTCTACGAGATCTTTGGGGACATGGCCGACGCCTTGTCTTTGATCCCCGCCAACGTCTTCCGCAACCTCGCAGACAAGCTCTACGAGAAGCGGAAGAATGCTGCTCTCGAGGTATTATGCACCGATCCCGATCGTTTCCCCTATTTCTTTCGGGAAGAGGGATTCTTGCTTGTTTGTGAATGATGTGTTTGGTCATATTGAGATATTTCGAAAGCGCAGATCGAAGGGATCATCAAACAGTTGACACTTTCTGGGGAGCATGATAAGATTTCGGCCGTGATCAACTTGTTGACTTCGGAATTTGCTGGCTCGCCGCAGGCAAACCATAGGAAGGTCCGTTCGCTATTACTTAGACAACTGTGATATCTCATTTCTCTGGAATGAGCAAACCGTTCGTTTGGACTTGAAAAGTCGCTATGTTGTGCTTCGTGAACTCGTATATTATATTCTATTTTTGCTTGCAGGGCGGGCTAATAGGGCTTGCAGCGGCTACTGTTGGTTTGGGAACAGACGCTGCACAGCATCTGGAAGTAAGACTTACATGTTATATTTATGAAGTTTTTCCGGCTGTTTTATGTTACAGACTCTTTTTGCTAACATATCCTTTTTGGATGATATTACAGCAAATTGTACCACCAGTTCTTAAGTCTTTTGCTGATCAAGACAGCAGAGTTCGATATTATGCTTGTGAAGCATTGTATAATATTGCAAAGGTGATGATAGTCTATTTATCTTGTCTGTCTCACAAAACTATTTTTTTTTACTCTTCAACATTAATGGTTATCTATGTTATTCTATTGTTGTGCAGGTTGTTAGAGGAGATTTTATTGTATTCTTTAATAAGATATTTGATGCACTTTGTAAGCTTTCAGCAGACTCTGATCCTAGTGTGCAGAGTGCAGCTCATCTTTTAGATCGTCTCATAAAGGTAATATTTGAATTTGATGAGTTCATTCTGTGAAAAATTGTTAAACATAGGTAATCTCGTCTTGAGCTCAATGCCTTCAACAGGATATTGTGACTGAGAGTGATCAATTCAGGTGTGCCATTTTGACTTATCTACTTTAGTTTCTTTTATGACATGTATGTTCCTGAAATATGTTAGCATTGTTGTTTTTTTTCTCTTTAAAGCATAGAAGAATTTATACCACTACTAAGGGAGCGCATGAATGTACTCAATCCTTACGTGCGACAATTTTTGGTGGGGTGGATAACTGTGTTGGATAGTGTTCCAGATATTGACATGCTTGGCTTTCTACCAGATTTTCTTGATGGTAATCTAACTCAAAAAGCAAACATATTTTTGGGGTTGCACTGGAATGATTGCATACAGTGATTATTCTTTCTTAGGTTTGTTCAACATGTTAAGTGACTCCAGCCATGAAATACGACAACAAGCAGATTCTGCACTATCTGAGTTTCTTCAAGAAATAAAAAATTCTCCTGTAAGCTTCAATTTAACCATCTAGTTGTGCAAGTGCAAGGTTGCTTGATATTCTATATATATATTGAGAGAATTCTGGGAATTGTAACTCTAGATCTGCGTTTGGTGGTTATACTATTCAATTTTTCCTAATTTGAGGTTTTTCTGTTATGAAGAATGTAGACTATGGACGTATGGCTGAAATATTAGTCCAGAGGGCTGGTTCTTCTGATGAATTTACTCGATTGACAGCTATCACATGGGTATGCTCTCTTGTTATTTTCTTTAATTAAAATTTTGGAATTAGGCATTATGATTGATGTCTCAACCTTATCAATTGGATCCATCTTCTTTGTAGCTTCATTATTTTAATTGAGGATAATTGATGATTAAACTACAAATATCCTGTTCTTCAGATAAATGAATTTGTAAAACTTGGTCGAGAGCAGCTTGTGCCTTACTATGCAGAAATTCTAGGGGCTATATTACCCTGCATATCTGACAAGGAGGAAAAGATAAGAGTGGTGAGTAGAATGCACATCTTCTGCATTTTCTATATAAACTTTGTTGATGAAGTATCGTGTTATTTTCTGCTTTATGAACAGATAGCTCGTGAAACCAATGAGGAGCTTCGTGGCATCCATGCTGATCCAGCTGATGGATTCAATATAGATGCAATTCTCTCGATTGCAAGGAGGTGTGTTTATTTAGCACCTGGGTATCAGTTATCAGTTAGATGTGAAGGTTACTTTGCATTTAAAATATGTTAATTTAGCTCTCCTGCCCCTAAATCAGCGTGAAAGATATGTAATACAAATGTTTGATTTTAACTTTACATAAGCAATCATCATTCTTCTCTCCAGAGACATCCAAAAAAGGTGTGGGTTATCGTCGGTGTAAGAACATGGGATTATTTTTTAAAATCACTTTTTTTTCATTTTCTTTGGTCAGAGAACTAACGAGTGAATGGGAGGCAACTCGAATTGAAGCATTACAATGGATCTCAAAGCTTTTGGTTCGGCATAGAAATGAGGTAATTGGTTGACAGTTTGCTGATCTGTATATGTAGCAACTCTAAAAAAAAAGATTTTTTTCTTTGTTTATTTCATTGAAGTATTGTGTGAAGAGTTGCATATGTTCATGACTTATTGTATATTAATTTCTGAATTTGATTATACAAATCAACCTCCTTCCCTCTTGCCAACATATTTTAGAAAAGAATTGCCTAGCAGTTACCAGTGTGAACTAGGTTGAACTAGCACTTTTTTTTATTAATATTGTTTATTAACTTTTCATTCTATAGTTTTTTCTGTGTAAACCTGTTCTTGGTGATCATTTTTTGCATTTTTATATACCTAAACAGTTAGTTCTTGGTTAGCTTCTGGATATTGAGATATGATTTAATTCAAGGTACTTTTTTTTTCTTGTGTGGCCTTTTTAGGTACTTGTTTGAAAATTTGATCTGCTGTTTCCCTATATAAATGATTTAGAAGGCGATCAGATCTTTTTTATTAATGATTTTATATATTGTCCTTGGTACTTTCATTTAAGCAAACTTATTTATGCCTTTTTGACAAAGCTAATTCACCATATCTTACTGTCAGCTATGGAAGATGGCATCCACATCAGGTCATTCAAGTGGATCAACATGTCACATTGGTTCAACAATTGATAATTTTGATTAAAACCTTTTAATCACAAGTTATTCTAAGAAAACTAAAACTATGTCATGCCATCCATATTATTATTATTATTTTCTGACAATGCCATGTTATTCTTATTCACTTGAGCAGATACAATTTATTGCTAGTTGTCTATGGTATTATTCACTTGACCTAGATTTTTTTAACCATCCATTATGTATGATTAGAAATATCAATTAATTCATAAATTAAAAAATAATATTAAAAAGAGAGTTGGTCTGGAATTGGGATTAATTTAGATCAGAAAGCATACTCCAGCCTCCGTCACAACATTTTGTTTTCTATAAAAGTTAAGCTTTATGGCTAATCCTTTCCATCGCCTGCATCCTTTTCTCCGTTTTAAGTGCCATGGTGCTTATGTGGTCTATCCAACATTCAAATTTGCTAAAATGGGACAAACTAGGGCTATTTTTTTTAATATTCTGACCCTAATTATACTTTGATCAAAACATGCATCTGCTAATATTATATGGTTTCTGTAAACTTAGTCTATCTGCCATCTCCCATGCTTAATTTATTATGAATGTAGGCAAACTATACTATATTTTATCATTTTTCTGAAGTTTGTGTTGCTGTGGTCAATTGTTTATAACGTAAAACATTTGTTAAACTTTCTTCCACTTGTGTTCTCAATCAGATCACGTGTGAATCCATGAACATTAGATACAAAAGATCGAATTCTATATTGTGATTATTTGCAGTCATAAAATCACTTTTGCAGATGTATTGCAAATCAAGTCTTCTATTAAGAAGTGTTAATGCATTTCTTCATGCGGTTGATTATATAAGAAAATATGTTAAACGTTTGTATCATCTTGTGTCTATATCATTTTTCCCACAGTCATTGACTCATTGTAAGGTTGCTGCCATGTGACTTAGAGGTCACGGGTTCAAATCCTGGAAACAGCCTCTTGCCAAAGGCAAGGTAAGGCTGCGTACAATGGATCCTTTCCCCGGACCCCGCATGGCGGGAGCTTCGTGCACCGGGCTGCCCTTTTTTTCATTGATTCATTGTATTGTTCTCTCTCAATACTGTTATTTGTGTTGACTGCATTCTGCAAGATGTATAATAGCTCTAGTGTTGTGGGAGTATGTTCATTCATTTTTCTTGGACTCATTTTTCCCACAGTCATTGACTCATTGTATTGTTCTCTCTCAATACTGTTATTTGTGTTGACTGCATTCTGCAAGATGTATAATAGCTCTAGTATTGTGGGAGTATGTTCATTCATTTTTCTTGGACAGGTTATTTCATACTTGAATTACACCTTCGACTCTCTTATGAATGCTCTTTCAGATTCTTCAAACAGGGTAATTCTTGAAGATTTTCTTAAGTTAATGCTATCATTGATGAAATTCTCTATCATGAATTACATTTGTATGAAAATCAGGTTATTTTTTGTAATATATAACTACAAGTATCCTTGGAGATATTCTTTGTTTTTCCAAGCCCTAGTGTTAGGAAGTGGCATTTTTGACAAACATTTTTGTATCATCTATTTCTTATCAATTGATCCATTGTCTATCTGTTACATGAAAATTAGTTGTGTTAAATTTGACATGCTGCTTGCTTTAGTATACTGTACAAGTACCCAGCTGCTTTGCTCTTGATTGACTTAGAAATCACCACAGACATGCCAAGCAAGATCATCACTTTGGATAACATAATCTATAATCGAAAACTGCTGGTTTCTTCATCATTCAGTAATTGTCTTTCTAGTGGGTCTACTTTAAACTGTATTCATAGATCTAAAAGTTCAACGATTGTCAATCATAAGTAGCAGCAACTATTCCATAAAATATGAATTGTTAGTTTGGTAGGGCACTGTAGCCAATAAGAGCCACCAGAAGTACCCAGTCTTTCCCTTTTAGTTTAGAAGGCCACATCAATGAATTGGTGTTATTAAATGCATAGGTTGGTAGGATAGCTCTCTGCATCTGGACATTCCTTTCATCATCAATCCAAGGAGGATACTGTCATGCTATCTGATTATTATGGCCAGACCATTTCTTAATAAGAAAAACTTTCAAAGTTAATCATCTTTGTTGTCAACTTGCATTGTCTCGCATTGCTTGCTTGATAAAGTATCAAGTGAACTACTTTGGCTTCTTTGTTTGTCCAATTCTCATACACAGAAGGCGCATGAAGTTAAATCTCCCCAATATTATGAGTTGATTGATTTGGAGGACTAAGGATAGAAATCTAGAACCTGTTGAGAATTGCTGTTTCATTTGGTAAGTGTTTCGTGTCAATTTCATGAAGACCTGAATAAGTTTGTATGGATGTGCATATTGTTTGCGAACATGTACTTTCAGAATCTTGCTGAGAATTACAGAAAAGAAAGTTGACTTGAATTGGTGGTGATTTCTTGTGATGTCAAGTATACCAATCACTTTTTTCTAAACTTCTGTTAATGAACTTGAGCAATTTTTGCTTATATGTTTGGGAGGAAATATGGTCAATCAGCTCATTTTTTGTTTGTGCATGTTTGTGACTATTTTTCCTTTGTTGTTCATGTTATGAGTTGAGTTAAAGTGTGCCCTTTCTGGGCTGAGAAGTATTCATCTTTCCCATCATATTTGATGGTTGGATTTAATAAACCACTATGTTGGTAAATTGCATGGTCTCAGGTACTGGCCAGTTGGTCCATGGACTCCTTACCCTATCTTGTTTGCATGCTTCATAACTGTTTGCTTGTACACAGTAAGCACTATATCTGTCACTTGCTTCTATTCTGATGAAATTTGTCATGTATGGAAGGTTGTACTTTTGGTACTTGAAGTTCATGCTTGCATAGCAGAAGATCCTCAACATTTTTGCCATCTGATTGAACTTCTAGTTCGCAAGTTTCAAAGAGACCGTGCTCTTCTTCAAAGGTATGGAAAACTTTTTTTTGTAAGTTTTACTTAGCACTCATCACAGTGGGGCTATTTTCTTTCTTCTTATGATTTATAATAGAAGCAAACAGTATAATTTATTGGTGTAGTACCTTTTATTCAGCATAAGCTCTATGTTTTGTTTGCAGGCGTGGGGCTTTGATTGTACGAAGACTTTGTGTTCTTTTGGATGCAGAGCGGGTTTACCGCCAATTTTCTTTGAATCTAGAGCATGAAACTGACTTGAGCTTTGCATCCATTATGGTTCAGGTATATATGAGATGAACCTGGTCTTAAAGAATTATTTGAAAATTTCCAGCTAAAAAAAGTGATCTGTGTTGATTCATCTTTGTTTAGGCGTTGAACTTAATTTTACTAACTTCATCGGAATTGGCGGACTTACGAGCTCTTGTGAAGCAATCATTGGTGAATTCTTCAGGCAAGGACCTATTCATCTCATTGTATTCTTCTTGGTGCCATTCGCCTATGGCAACAATTAGTTTGTGCCTACTAGCTCAGGTACGGCCACTATCGTTCGTATCTTTTGCTTGAAATGTTACAGAGACATTCTGACTATTTATGTTTTCCATGTTAGGCATACAGTCATGCCAGTTCTATAATTCAGTCACTGTGTGAAGAAGACATAAATGCAAAGTTTTTGGTTCAATTGGACAAGTTAATCCGGTTGCTGGAGACCCCAATTTTTGCTTACATCAGATTGCAGGTACTTTCTCATTTGTAGCTCTGCTCTTTTCTAGAGCAACCTTTAGGGGAAACGTGAGAAAGTATAGCCTGCCTGTACTTCTTTGTGTTTTGATGTGCTCTCAAGTTTTGATTTCCATTAGGTATTGTTTCTTCTGGTGTGGCTCATGTATTTGCATTTTGCAGCTCCTCGAGCCTGGAAAACATACATGGCTATTGAAGACTCTGTATGGTCTTTTAATGTTGTTGCCTCAGGTATGTTTGCTAATCTATATATCATACAAAGCATTTTTGTATCATTGAGCAAGCACTAAGATTGACAGAGAACATAACATCCTAAGTCAAGTCATCAGTAATCTATGCTAGCCAAGATCCTCAATGTGGTTTTTGGACACTGCTCCAACTACATTTTGCAAAAGAGAGATCTAGGATACAGACTTTTGGTCCTAGAAGTGAGATAAGCCAGTGATGAGGCAGCAATATTGAAGTGATCTGGAAGACATGGACTTGAGCACAGGACATTCATATATATTATTTATGTTATTCGTACCTCAGAATATATATTTTTTACCAAGTTGGAGAACGATTCTCACTGAGGAATGAAGTCCAAGGTTTCTATCATTCATCTAGTTTAATTTTTGAGATCTTTTGGTTTGGGAGCTGCATTGTTCTTTATCAGACAGTTGACTTTTTGTATATTGGGCTTTCAACTAATGGAAGTTAACTTAGTTTTATCATTAATACTCCAGCTATGTTTAGTTATACCATAACACTTAACTTTTAGCTGTCCGATGTGTTTTTTGCTTGAAAACAGACAGAAGGAACATAAGGACTCAGATACACAGAAACAAATGGACCTCCATTTCACTCTGTTGAACTATGCTCTTAGCTAGAAAAACATTTGAATGCCCACCTTCACAACCTTAAATGATAAACTCATTTCTTAGAGGAAATTTAGCTTTGGTCTGGGTTCTCTTTTCCTTACATTATTCTTTTTATTTTAGTTTCTATATTCTTCAACAGTGGTATAGTACATAACGTTCATATGGATAATTTGGCTATTAGGACTCTTAAAACACATTATTCATGTTAAACTATGTTATTGGGCATGCAGCAAAGTGCAGCATTCAAGATACTGAGGACCCGTCTAAAAACTGTACCATCGTACACTCTTGGTGTCGAACAACTAAAGCGCACATCATCAGAAAATCCATATTCCCAGATTCTACAAGTAACAGAGGACAGCAGAACTCAATATACTGCAATTGACTTCCAATCGCAGCTGCAAAAATTTGAGCAAATGCAGCATAGGCATCGGTTACATTCTAGATCACAGCTACAATCTCCTAATTTGTCTAGCTCCACTATGTCACAGGTATATGCTGCTTGTCAAGTATTGTTGCATGTTTTATCAATTTTCTGTTCTCGCATGTAACATTTGTTTCTTTTACAATTTTGGTTTAACCAGAACTTTTAGAGAATATTAATGGGGATGCTGAATGTAGGAAATACAGATATCTGAAGAATCACGCGAATCTTCCCCTCAACCTGAGATCACGCAACATCCTTCGGGACCATCATGGAATGTTCCTGGGCAGCTAAGAACATGATCATTGCATTCTAATCTGCTCCAAGCTGTATGACTTTGACCACAGCATCTAAGTCATACCACAACAATAAGATGGAATCGCAGCAAAGAAGTCATCTGGGTTAGAAGTCTGTATATCCTTTTATTTTTATGTATAAGCTCGTCCTGTTGGGATGCGGCAGGAATCAAGATAAACAAGATATGCCTGACAGGTAAGTAAGCTTTAATTCTTTCTTGCTTATGCAGTATCCGCTCATGTGGTTCTGTAATTTTTTTCTGAAGACCATGTGAGTTGTGGGAAGCATTTGGGTGAGTTTCAGTTCTTTGAACTTTAAAGTTAAGCGAACAGTTGAATAAAACAGTCGAATTGTACATTGTAGTGTTTGCCTCACGGAAATGCTAGTCATTGTCATTATGATTATTTACAATGTTTCCTTTCCCTTGGCAAAGGTAGTTGTTTTCTCTTTGATTTGCATTTATCTGGATTTATATGAAATAAACGGGCAACTTAAGTGGTTGGACTTAACCAGTGTCACACCCAACACTTTAAACTTGGTGCAATTGTGCACATCTTTATTACCTTCCTTTACCTTGAAGTTATGGTAGATGTTCTTTTCGAATCACTGTAGGATGAAAACCCTTCTTTGTTTACATACATAGTATTAGCTCAGTATTTCATTCAATTTGCTCAATGTATATTAGCGTAGAGACAAGTGAAGAAAATATTGAGTTCTGATTTCTTCTGAAGTTTGTTTTGGCATCGTGTCTTTAAATCCAAATGGATTTGGCCTCTGCAGGAATAGGGATAATTATGATTTTTCAACCCCAGAATTTACAGTCGCATGCCATATTAGTGATCAATATCTTCCTATTGACATCTTTTAACTGAAGCTTGTGTAAGATCTGCCTTGCCCCTGGGCAATTGTGCCGCAGTAGGACATTTAGGTTGTTATTCAGGCATCTGCGATTCGATCTCCAGCTACGGCGTATTTGTAGGAATTTTATTTTAAATGAGGAACGCAATCAAAGAATGTTGGGCGTTTGGGTTGGCCGTTGCGTGCATTTTTCGATTTATCCTAGTAGTCGGTGGGAAATTTTTGTGAAATTGGATCGGTCATTCCTAAATATAGTCAATGGGGTTAATTGAGATTTTTTTTTTTTTTTTAAGATCTGTCTTAGAGAATCACTTTTGATGCCTCATATGTACTACTACTGGAAGGGGTACAACCGAAAAGGGCACCAGGACGAGAACTCGAAATTGAATCTGAACCCAAAGATCTAACTTGTTCTCAATATAACTGAAAATCTGGGAAGGATCTTGAAAAGACCCGTAATTAGATGTCGAAATCTCGGTTCCATCAAGCAAAATTCTGGCTCCCTAGGCGGCGGACACATGCTTGTCGCAATAATTGACCTCCTAAAAATCTATCGTTCAAATTCCGGAAATGTTAGAAGGATTCTTTGTACGTGAACTGGATTCGTTGTGCGAGGAACTGAAACTTCCCTTTCCAGTCAATTACTTTGGCTGCTTAATTATTCACGATGACGATGCAGAATTTGCATTTTCAGATAATTCAGATTCGAGTCGATGCCTCCTTGCCGTCTCAAATTAAAATGCCTCCTTCCTGCCTCCTTCCTGTCGTCTCAAATTAAAATGCCTCCTTCCTGTGGCCATCAGGCAGTTGGAGTCATCCAAGGGGTATAATAATCAGGGGACGTAAAGCTTCTGAACTGATTTTTTTTTTATAATTCACGTTTCTAATTTTTTGAATCGCTTAATTCCATAAAATTTTTTTATGGATTAATAGAATAAATTTATACTCATGTTGAGGACAGCCAATCTCCCCATTCGATTCATCGTTATAGAGCATCATACATCATTTAGATATTAGAACATAACACGACTGTTCTATCAATTGGTAGTTTACTCAACCAAAATAATCCTATTTTGTACTATTTTTTTTTTTAGTCAAATAGAATATTGGCATGCTAATGGAACTTTGACTGGTTTGGATCTGAACTGTGTTTTGTCTAGTTCAACACAGGACCATGTTTGAAATGGCTTACTAATCGAATTTAGCTTTTAGACCTGTGGATCTGGATTAGGGATGCATCTAGTCTTGCATCACGATATAAAAACGGCTGAAATTGCAGGATTTGTCTAAATAATACATATATTCATGCCCTAATGATGACACAGAAGCGTCTTAAACTTAATCATCATTAAGGATCGATCGAAGATTAAGTGATTAGAGAAAAGAGATGGAGTATGATTATCATTGATCCGTGTGTTTGCAGAGGAGAGTAATTGACGGCGGTCGATCAGAAACCGAGCTTGTGGATGAAGGCCAGGGCGATGCTGGTGTGCTTCTCGACCTCCCTCACCCGGAGATACACCTCGCCGGTCGTCGAGTCGCCGCCGCTTGCAGCCGTCGGCGCCGCCAGCGTCGCCAGCCCGTCCGCGCACGTGTCCTCGTCCGTCAGCGCCGCGCTCATCCACGTCAGCGCGTTGGACACCTGCCACGCCAGCGCCGGCCCCGCCGCGCTCTCCACCGCTCGCAGCGCCTCCGCCGCCTGCCCCGCCCGCGCCGCCGCGTCCCGCAGCACGTCGGAGCAGTCGCGCAACGCCGCGCGCAGCCGCGGCCCCGCCGCGGGGCCGGCGCGCGCCAGCGTCGCCGAGACGTTCGCGGAGGCCGAGCGCACCCGGGCGAGGGTGACGTTCGACGCCACCTGCGAGAGCCGGACGTCGCTCCGCTGGACCACCGCGGCGTAGCCGACCAGGGAACTGAAGCAGAGCCGCGGGTACAAGGTGCCCGCGCAGGCCTCGCGGATGAACTCCGTCGAGTTCCCGACCCCGGCGGCCTGCGTCGACCGGCAGCCGGCGAGGAAGAAGAAAAGGAAGGTGGAAACAATAAACGCGCCCTGAGATTCCATGTTAACGGCGACACAAAACAAAAATTCTATAGTTCATCTGCTATATATACACACAAACGTATGATTTTCATCAAGTTTCCTTGCACATTATCCTGTAAATTTTACTCTGCTTCCAATATTTTAGCTCCTCCAACATTAATCTGTGGTCCATTAATGGCGAAGTGGCCCAGTTTTGGAGAAGAGACAAGGGAGGGGGGCCATGGATAGCTACTGAAGAGATAGCAAAGAAGGCAGAAGACAAGTTGTTTGATTTAGAAGAGAAATTTAACGTCACTGGCTTGTGTCTGAAACATTCTGATCATTTGGTTGTGGATTTGTCTGTTTTAGACTTCTTTTTTTTTAATGCAAGGTTTTGAAATAGTAGTTAGTTAAGATTTATTTATTACTGTTATATGTTGAGCAACAGTAAATTATTATTGTGTGAGTTTAAGGTCAAAATTTAAAATAGTCTCTTACAAGTAGAATGTTTGTGTATAATAGATGTTTCCTTGAGATTTTAGGTTAATGGGAGCTTCATAGATGTTATGGATTAGTATAATTTGATCCAGAAGGTCAAGATATGATCTGATTAGAAATGACATGTTAGACAGAAGACTTGATTTCAAGATTGACTAGTTTGGTCCCACATCCGAGCTCCACAATCGAATTCTACGCCCCCACTCCCTACCCTAGCAAGGTGGTCAGGCTCCGATTCGGCAACCAAATCGACTCGAGACAAAATATCCGACTACTCTACTCGAGATTCAACACCCCGCTCCTAGTCCGAGCCTCCCAACTAAGTCTCTCACTCGGTCCTAAGCTTCCTTTTGGGCCATATCTCGACTCTCGGTCTTAAGCAACCTCAACCTGGACTCTTCTTTGCCGCCTGAGCTCCTCTCACCTGGTGCTCTACTCAGTGTTCAATCAACTCAGTTCCTCCGATCAACTCCTAAACACATTATCATTCTTATCGACCATTGCCAGAAGGACACATGCTATGATATAATATTTGGGATAGCTCATTTGTTCCATTAAGGCATCACAATTTATGATGGCATAGTCTGATACTGTATCAGACATGAGTGATAAGATCCTTCATTGCAACGACGATGCTGATGAAATTTTTTCTTACCAATGATGGAACATCTCCTCCGACAAAATTGACACGGATAGGATATTCTCCTTAATTAAGATAGGACATTTTTCTCTCTCAAAACTCTATATAATGACCCTGCCTTTCACGGGTGCAGGTACGCATACTCGGCCAAGAACACTCTCATTTCTTTATTTTCGTGCTTTCTTTTCCTATGACGATCTGACTTGAGCGTCAGAGTGGCTGAGCCAGGACATTCCTGACCTCTGTTCTCACCCTTGCCTCCCTCTGTGCAACTCAACGTTCGATAGCATGTCAGATCCCATCGTCCTCTTCTTCATGAGTACCACTTGGATTGTTAAGGTGCTAGTTTCTTTAATATTTCTCACAGCACAGAAAATATTTATTAGAAAAAGGAGATGGACCTTCAAAAAATATTCCTTTTATATATTTTCTTTTGACATCTATTATTGAGTCACTGATTTACTAAATTGTTCAAGAACTTGATTAATGAATTTGAATAGAAAGAGGCTAATATTGTGATAACTAACGATATCTCATTAGAACACCATGACTTTATTCGGCTTTGCCGTTGAAACTGAAATATATATGATCTCTTAATTGATAAATTTTTGGAGTCAATACACAAAAAGATTTGGAGAAGTTTCAAGAGTGTGCCGATTTTCATGGAGTTTGCAGTGAAGAAAATTGAGGGAATGTCTGCAATATTGTTTGCTTAGCGCGTGATACTGCAGATTCTATTTTACCTTTCCATAACCTTTTTATGCATGCAAAAAATTTGCATTTTGAATAGCAAGTCTGCTTTATATTGAAATTCTTTAGCCATTTACTTATAGACTTGGAACTGACTTATACAGGGGTTTATGTCATGATGTCGGGGCTTGATTTGGAAAGGCTTGTACTAGCTGCTGGCCCTCTTGGACTTATGCAGGCATGCCTTGATGCAGTTATTCCCTATGTTCGGCAGAGAGAGCAGTTTGGCCATGCAATTGGAGAGTTTCAGTTTATACAGGTTGGCAATCTAATTTAATATCCCACAAAAAGACGTGTGTTATGAACAATTTTATTGGACTTATCAAATGTAGCATCCTGAAACTACAGGGGAAGATGGCTGACATGTACACCTCCTTACAGTCCTCTAGGTACTTATCTTTGAGTTTGCTCGATAACCATATGTTAAATCTTTAAGTTTACTAGCAGATAGATGTGAGAGAAATTTGTCATTCTCTTTGTAGGGCATTTGTGTATTCTGTTGCTCGGGAGTGTGACAACGGAAATGTTGACAGAAAGGTTCTCTTGAACATCAATTTTCCCCCCTTTTTCTACTGCATAATGTTGTGAACGCTCACTTTTTTTTAATGCTCCGCTTATTGTTTACAATCTTCATGGTGCTAAAATTGCAAAATACCAATTTTGCAGGACTGCGCTGGGGTTATTCTTTTAGCTGCTGAAAAAGCTACACAAGTTGCCCTCCAGGTACTGGATGCTTAAGGCCTGGATTTCCATATCTTAGTAGGTTTTCTGTGAATTAATGCAGCTTTAAACTCTTAGAATACTAAATAGGATGGTCAAATCTGCAAATTTCTAATTCAAAATAACAAGATGGAAGTAACATGGAACAGAGAGTTGAACTAAATTAAATTTGAAAAAATCAACCTGCCATCACCGAATGTTAAAAATCGTTTTACAAAATTATAAAAAATCATCTATAATGTACTTATCCATTGGATTTTTTGACTGACGATTAAAACTAAAATCTCCAAAAAAAATTTCAGGAAATATATTTATTTGAACAATTAAAGAGTATAACTTAAATTTGAAGTTTAAGCGTACTCTTGGTTTATTTAAAGTGGTCTCATGGATTTGTTGCAACTCTGAGCAGAATGTGGGTAAAAAACATAATAGAAAATTTATAAAAACATAAATCTATCAGATTAATGTTGTGTTGTAATTATGATTGTGCAAAATCAATTGTATAGAGGAACAACTCCAAGAGTTGATGACCCTCGTAGGTTTAATGTTGGAAAATTCAAACATGGAGGTAAACTATTGGATAATTTGATTATAGACATAGGCGTCGGTGCATGACAAGAGAGTTGAGAGATTCCAGTATGAAGAATTTTGCATCTTCTATCTCTTCAATTTCATTGTCTTCCTAACCATCAAATTTTACAAATTCAAATCCAAATTACTCTGCCAACATTTATGTGTCTGAGAAACTTGCTCTTCATTCTGTGACATGCAGGCTATCCAATGTCTTGGCGGCAATGGGTACGTAAATGAGTACCCAACGGGTCGTCTCCTGAGAGATGCAAAACTATTCGAGATCGGTGCTGGAACTAGCGAGATCAGGAGAATGATCATTGGTCGTGAACTCTTCAAACAAGACTAACTGCAAATTCAACTTTCATATGATCATTGGACTCTCTTTGCATCTGCCTCCTTTCCCCTTCAATTGAGATGAGTACTTGACGTAATAAACCAACGTGTTTTATCGCTTCTTTTAGATTATTTTGAGCTTCTATTCTTAATTTTACGGATCAGAAATCATTCGACCAATGTCCTGTTTCACAACCTTGCATTCCTAGTCATCATAACCAAAATATCTGATTAAGTTATGGTGAGATTTAATAGGCTGCCAGCAAGTTCTTTGTGCCAGGTTGCATCTGCAAATGCCTAATGAAGTAACAAATCTCACCAAGTTCATGTTAGCTTTTCATTTCCTGTCATTACTTGCCAGCTTCAGCAAAAACACATAGAAATGGAGAAAGCTTGTTTCTTTACATAGTACATAACGTTTTTATATACAGAATCCTAGTTAGCAGACAGGGATGCTGTTGTTTCACAGAGGGCTTCAGAAGCACTGTAACTTTGTCTGCTCATTTTTTTAGCAATGGATTATGATCAGACATTAATTAGTATTCGCATCATTCCTATTAAACAATTATGAATATTGCAGAACTTCAACGCAACATTCATGAATGCAGAAATGCACATGGAAATAAGAATTGCTCACAGATCTTCCATTTTGCCATCTCTGGCTCTGAACCTTTTACTGAAGCCGATACCGTGCCCCAAAACTTAGCTGCAGTGACTAGAGACTGCATGGCACCAGAACCAATGAATTCCATTGTCTATAGCAACTACGCTTAGACTGTGGCCCTAAGTGACTTCTTCCAATTAGCTACTGATTTAATTTCCTCCTCATTAATTCCACCAGTAAGTGATGGTAATTAATAGAAAGAAGGGAAAAGAGACCCCGAATGCCAGACATGAATGCAGCATAACACTCACAACTGCATGCAGTGGGACACCTAAATTATCGAAAGAGAGAAGGTTTCCCCATCTATTTTTACCCTTGCGCTAAGTTAGTTAGTCGGGCAAGGCAATATTCGAGGTGCCTCACTCGAGTTGCTTGACCCGCTTGGCGTATGACCCCCTTGAGGCCCGACCCAACTAGCCAAACCAGCTAAATGAGTCAATAAGCTGTTTCACATAAAATTTAAACCATAACTGAGTTAATAAGCTGATTCACATACTAACTTGTGCATTTTTTTTAATATACTTTTAACAATGAGTTAATTAGCCCTTGCAATCTTTACTTTAGATGCAAATAACCTTATATAAGATTTAACACCAAATTGTGACAATCTCATAAAAAATGTTGAAAGATAAAGGACTTGACTCAGTGAGTCGCCCATTTAAGAAGATCGATCATTGTGTCAACATATATATATTGCCTTAGTTTTGCAAGAACCATATATATTGCCTACATTTACTGACTGGTCTGGAACCAATAAAGGCTTGATATCTACAAGTCATCCGAGTACTCTCTCCTGCAGCATTGGCAGCTTTTAGAATCAAGCCAAGGCAGACATCAGATCGAAAAAAAAAACAGAAAAAAAAACAAAATTAGCAACATCGAGAAAAGCATCAGTCTACGTACGCATAGAAACAGGAGCCCTCTGCCATAAACCACCAACGTTACATCAACAAACTCAAACAGTGCACGAAGATGGGTAGTTCCACGTACTCATCAACGTCACACAATTACATTATACCCTAGTCATGCATGAGATTTCTCTTCTACACGAAGAGGACAATCCATAAAGCATAGCTGCGATATTTATATTAATAATTTAGTGATCGGTAGCTTTATCCTTGAAGCCGCCGGAGCTTTTCGTGGGGAACAGATCGAGTGTCTTTGGAGGATTGAAGCTGGGATCGGTGGCGTACTGGTGGAGACGCCCGTAAGCTTCAGAGCTGTTGTTTGTTAGTTCTTCCCCTTTAGTTTCCAACTTGCACAGCAAATTCAATCCCTGCGTTGCATCCTGCAAACACTCAGATTTAGTGGATATATATATATATGCGCATTGAAATGGTCGACGAGGAAAGAACTGAACTGGAGTCGTCTGGAACTGATTAAAGAAGTGATGGGGGAGGGGAGAAGTAGAAGCAGTGCTGAGATGATGATGATGGTGGTGGCCGTGGAAGAAGAGGTGGCAGTTAGGACTAAATCCGGCGGCGGAGCGGAGGAGGAGGTGGTGGTGCATGCTGAGCCTCCTGCGGAGCTTCTGCCTCTCTCTGGCCTTGTGGTTTTGGAACCAGTAGAACACGTTCTTGCCTTCGATGTTGCCGTAGCAGGAGAGGTGTGCGGTGATCTGCTGTATCCGTGGAGCGTCGGGCGTGCGAACTCCGCTTCGGTATAGCTCCTCCAGTATCATCAGCTGCTCCGGCGTGGGGCACCACCTCGTCGACGACGACACTTGAGGCATCATCTTCTTCTTCTTCTTCTTCTTCTTCTTCTTCTCTTTCTGTTCTTGGGCTTGTGACTTAGCGTGTAATTTTGTCTCTTCTAGTTTCTGGTGTATGGGACGACTATATAGAACGAGAGAGAGAGAGAGGTGATGGCAGGAAAAGAATGTGCATATAGATTGGAGTGAATGCGAGTGGAGACAAAGAGAGACAAAAGGGATGCTGTGCGAGAAAAGCCCTGAGAAAAAAAAGGGGCAAAAAAAGGGGAGATGGTCACTGGCACTGGTACTTAGCTCATGCTGATGCTTGCTTCTGATCTGCGCCACTCACTTCTCTGTGCAATCCCTCCTCTCATGTCGATGAGTGCCTAGCTAATCTCTCGAGGGGATCGTCCACTCTCCGCTGATGTAGATGACGATGATGAGAAGGGATTCTTGAGCTGTTGTCGCTCGGCGTCAAGCAGCACTGTACGACGGCGATATGCAGCGCCGTCAGGCGAGGTGCCGATCGATCTAACTGGTTATAAGAAGCGGCGGTGGTTCGAGTGATGGTGGTCGATGCGGGGGTCAAATTAGGAGAAAATTACCTTATTTGACTGGGAATTGAAACTAGGACAAAAATAGAAAGAATGACTTTATTATCATTTTCATTAAAATAACATCCTTTTAAAGAATGGCCTTATTTGCATAAAATTGTTACAACAGTTTAAATTCATTTTGATACAAATCTATGTTTATATGATATATAGTGTTCTATATGTAATATTTTTGATTAAATTGAGTTAGTTTATTTTAACACTTTGTCACAGTTATATCGTAGATGTCATACGTTATAGTTTTATAAAACTATAAAAAAATCATGAAATAGCGACGGAATTAGCGACGGAATTAATTTCCATCGCTATAATTAGAGACGGAATATTAATTTCCGTCTCTAATTAGCGACGGGGGAAAAATTCCGTCGCTAATTAGCGACGGAATATTAATTCCGTCGCTAATTATATGGTAGTATATTTTAAAATATTTTTATATCAACAAGGGCGGAGCCAAGTTGAAGCCTACCCGGGTTGTAGCTCGGGGGCTCAACGATAATGGAAAAGAGATAAATTTCGATTTACTATGGGTGAAAAGAAAAAACATGAAGATTAGTCCAGGTGGTGGTTCACAGTTTGGGATCAGCTCGGATAAATCATCCGGGTTGGCTCGGCCATTGT